>NW_022280050.1:2274631-2341234 GCF_004355925.1 Anarrhichthys ocellatus
ACACACACACACACACACACACACACACACACACACACACACACACAGCTGTCCTTTGCTGAGAATCAGCAGGGTAGCACGCTGAGACAGTTTTTTATCCGGGGCGAGGTTTCAACCCCTGCTTTAAGCAAGCGTCCACCCTGTTGAAGTGTCCTTGAGCAAGTCAGTGACTCTTTAACAGGCCACTGCTGTTCTGCCTTCTGACCCCGACCTCAGTGGAAGGGAGGAGGGGAGGGGCTGGCTAAACAAAAGCTATGTTTCTCCTTCAAGATCGATAAAGTGTCACAAAACCAAAATAAAACACGAGTTGTCTCTGATGTATGAACTGGCACCGGCAAAACCCAAACAACCATGTATTCCCCTCAAAGTTTCTGCTCATTACCACAGCCAGGGCTGAGACAAGACACAGGCACACTCACGTATACGGTTTGAGTTTTAATCTTGGCTATCAGAGCACTATGTGGCAGCTTGTTAGCCACCTTCAGAAAACAAATCTGATGTATATATTTTTTCTGCCTTTCTAGCCTCAATCTAAGTGTCCTCTTAGAACGGCCTCATTTGTCTTTGTCCTGTCCTGTCTTCCTCTACCTTTCATCCTGGTTACCCTTCCTATTCTTGTTTCTCTCTCTCCTCTCGGTTTCTCCTCTAGCAATCTTCCCATGTCTCACCCCAATCTTTGTCTCTATGCTCACTTTCAAACATCTTTTTTTTTTTTCCACTTTACAGCTCTCATTACAATTTTTGTTTTTTTATGTCGGAAATGAAAAGTTGGGTACCAAAAGACAAAAGAGAGGCAAAAGAGACAGAAAGGTACAGGAGTGCAGAAGCAGACAGCTCAGGGATGCAGCTAAGTGACCAGATTATTCAAAAAGAAGAAGAAATTGAAATGAAAATGAAAAATGCTCATGTAGAACATCAAATGTTGAGTGCTGGAGAGGAAGGAGAGGAAATAGACAGATGAAGGAGCATGGTGGTTTAAATAATTTTGCTCCGTTGACTATTATATAAATGTCACATTTCCTACTTCTGAGACAATAGCAAGTCAATATTTGTGCATTCTGTACAACGTTTGTGTTGGAGGCAAAATTCAAATATGCGTATTGGCACAGAATCACATGGGAAATGATCCATACAGCGCTACAATTTGCATGTTGAATACAAAGAGAAGAGCACGTGGCTAGCCTGCTACACTTGCTTCTCTATTTATTTGCAAAGACGCAACACAGAATAAAACTCTTTCTCACTGGCAAAAGTCATTTTCAACAGTAACATTATACAATATACCGAACAAATTTTACATTTAAATATAACACGTAACACCTTGCGAACTTCCTCCTACCATCATTACCATAAACATGAAAATCAATTATTGACTCAATATTTTTGCGAAAAAATAAAAAACTGTCACTGAGAGAGAAAAAACAACAACAACAACAAAGAAGAGAGATGTAGACAGATTGATTTACCAAGTCCATTCTGATAATCGGTCCTCCTTTTCTCCTCTGAAGACATCTTGGCCTTAAAGTACCACTGACACCTGGAAAACACATTGATGGGCAGAGTTAAAGTCACAATCTCGAAAATCAGTTTCGTTCTCTTTGGCGGTACCTATGACGATAAGCGGTAATGGCAAGTGGGTTTTGGATCTCACTCCCCAGAGATCCACACAGTGGCAGTAGATCTTGGGATTGGCACTTGTTGTTCTTGAATCATTAAAATAATCCAGATTATATCTGTGTTCACTGCTGTTTCTTATTGTTTTATTTTGAGTTAATGTAAAGCACTTTGTAATCCATGTCTGTCACATATTCTACGGATATAGACAGTGGAACTGTGGTGAAAAGTGTAATGGTGCTAGTATGATGTCAATACGTGTTTGTGCTTCTGCAGTCAACACAAAAAAAACGTGATTCTTTAGGAGGACTTTTAGCAGCTCTTTTCTCACGTTTGCAAGACAGAGAGAGACATAAATGTTATTGTTATAGTGACATCTTCAGATGAACTGGTACTGCTGGATGTGACAACAAATAAAGAGTTCATACGGGAGGTTGCTATGAGGTGTTACAGGGAAAAATACCACAACAAAACATGTGAGGAAGAGAGAGATCAAACCATTCAGACATAAACCAGAGAGAAAAGACAGAGAAAGAGGTGGCCTGAAATCTCAGAGGCTAATTAGCCTACAATCCATTAAATCTTCATTGGAACACAGATTAATACAACCAGTTCATGAAAGCTTCTGAAAAACTTCTTTCAGGTAGAAATCCAGCACTCAACAGGATCAAACAGCAGCGAAACAACACAAAGCTATATGACCTAGAATGAAACAGAATAAAACTAAACAATATTGGAAGGTTGTTTTATTATTGCAGCTCATCATTTGAAGAAAGTTGTTGGCAGACGGTGAGCGTCAGGCCTTGGAAGAGATGGTCTACAGATTAAGTTAATGTGATGCAAATGGCAGTGGTGTGCAGAAATATACACATAAACACACAGATTCAAAATTGTAGAAAATAAAGTAAATGGAACTTAAAGGAGTAGAAACTCTTTCACAGAGAGAATTAAATGCATCCACTGATTCAAAAACTCTGTCGTCCTCCTGTGTGTGTGTGTGTGTGTGTGTTTATCTGGGCACGGAGACAACGAGAAACAGTCAACGACTGATAAAAAGCTGATGCCAAGAAAGTCTGAAAAGCTAAGAGATTAGATGACAGCATCTGCAAAAGACCAGAGAGGAATTTATCCAAATACGTAGATGCTTGGATGTTGAAATAAAAAGTGAAGAAAACACAAAGTACCCCGTCAGAATCACACAGAGCCAAGAAGAACGCTCATGGCAAAGTACAGCGCGCAGACATGAATTTGACTCAGAGCTCACAACACATTGACACAAAATACTTAAAAAGAACGCCAACTGTAATGTGTTGAATACATAAATAATAACGAGCAAAAATAAAAAAGAGGGAAACCTGAAAACAAGGAGGTGTTTGATGTCATGTGATATCACTCTCATGCTAATCCGTTTGAGATTTAGATAAAATGATATAGTTATTGTCATCTTCAAAGTGTCAGACTATGTGTACAATGTGCCTGAAATTCTGTTTTACTACACAATAATGTATGTGGGTCCTGCTGTGATCTGTTACCCTAATTGCTATAAACATAACATTGACACTATCATCAATTTATGAAGTTATGTGGAACCTGCTAGCATGTCATGTTTGTGTCCTCATGATGACTGTCAGCCCAGTATTCACTCCTTTCAGCTGTTTTGGTCTCCACCAACTCCTGAGTGAGTTAAAAAAAAAACATTTTCTCTTTGTGATTCTTTTGTATTGATCAGCATCCAGAATTCCGATTTTCCTAAAGGATACATTTCCTCTGTTCGTAATGTGAAGCAAGGGCTGCTGAATCGGTAACTGTTTTAATCAACATAAACAACATCCAGCAAACAACGGTAGAGAGAATTGTACTGCCTAATAAAGTGGAAAAATGATTTGATAATGTACGGTGAGATTGAATTAATCAGGAGTCAAAATGGCCACAATGTACTAGTGGAGAAAGTGTGTGTAAGCGCTTGCTTGTATGAATGTGTGTGGGTTCATGTGATCATATGTGAGCATCCTCCTCTTTGAAGACTTAACATAATCCGGGTTGCTACATTAGAGCAGGTGTCAGGGGGCTACGAGCCGCAGGGTTGCCAGATTGGGCTTGGGCTAAGTGAAGTCTGTGGGATCCTGGACACTGATAGACAGAGCCGATAACATGACGGCCAACACTGGCTGGGAGGACAAGAAGGGGATTTGGAAAGCTACTGTTGACCTCTGGTGATGGGGTCAAGTTGTTCATTAAAGAAATGGTGGCATGTGCCTTTATCAGTCTTTTCCAGTCCTATCCTCTGATCCCCTTTATCCGCCTTTCCCCTCTGTCTCACTGGCTTTCATGTTGAAAAGAGGCCGCACATCCAGACACAGACGCACACAAAGACAGTTATCACACACAAAGACCGTGGCTTCTGTCACCGCTCTCTGGGCTGCTGAACATTGTTACATTACATATTCACAAGCACTTTACACACCCACACATACACCTCGATAAAAACAACCTTGCCAAGAGCCCTAATCAGAGCATCAGTGTAATTCAAACCACTCCTCCCTGGCCCCAACATCCCTCACAGTCACCTCACCATGGCACAACTCTCTGCTGCCACAGAGGGCACAGAAAGGAAGGATGAAAGATAATATGAAGAAAACGATAACAAAAAAAAAGTAGCAGAGACTGACAGGCAACTCAAGGATAAAGAGCACACATACAGTACAACTCTTCAGCTAGGTGTGCAGTCGTGACAGCTTTGCTCTAGTAGAAATTTAACAAGAGCAGATGCAAACATAGATGGAAATCAAGGACGCTTTTAGGGCAACCAGGTGTGAAAACTCCCCGTACAGCGGGTCCTCTTATATCCGCACTTGTGTTGTAGGACCGTACATCTATGAGAGCTGTGTGACTGAAAGCTTTCTCTGGCAGCTCAAATGTATTTGGAGTTTTTTTTTTTAAATTGAAAGAGAGTGAAAGTCCCTCCTACTCAGGGCAGAAGGATCACAGATATGACGGATCGTGATATAGTCAGAAAAACACTCCAACTGCTGCAGTGACTGCTTTCAGCTAGATTGAAGTAAAAAAAGGCCCTTCTTGTGCTAGAATGCAAAAAGTCTAAAGGGCTTGTTTTAGCTATTGCAGCTGGTGTGTGTGTGTGAGTTTTTCATACATATACCAGTGAAAAAGACACTCCTACACACACTGGGATCACATCATACAAATAACAAGAAAATTATAAATCCCTGCCATAACTCTATTGCTTTCAGCTTTTTCTAAGGTGATGGCCTTAAAAATCTTTTGGCATTCACATCATGCTAATGCTAAAGGACTTCCCTGTGAAGTAGTGCACCTTGTCTGATGAACACATTGATCTCATATCTGTGAAGTTCACTGCTCACCCGTGAAAATTCTCTGGCAACCAGCACAGTTTAATGCGTAAACGAATATGCAAGTGTTTACCGCTGCAGTTTCTCTAACGGGTGCCAGATCCTGGCTCCAGAGTGACTGAGGGACAAATGTATGAAAAGTGTTGCAGTGTTCACAAAATGTATGCCTTACCTTATGCAATCAGCACTTGGGAAGGTATCATTCTTGTTCTGTACTAATAGTAATGCAAACACTTGCTAAAGCCAAAGTTAAAAAATGAGCTCAACTGATATTTAGTACATATACTAAGTGTATTGCTACTCCAAAGTAAGACAGAGATAGAGGTATCAAGGCCCCGTCCCACCAGAAAGTGTCACGGCAAAGTTCATCTGTACGTCCTCACAAAACAGGCAGTGGTAGAAGCTTGGTGATTTAGGGACTGCTCACAAGTTGGTGAAGCGCTGTGACGACTAACTGCAGTTGGCGCGCTTGTTAAGACAATTTAGACAGTTAATTCAAGAGACATTTTTTGTAACATTGACTCCTGTCTCATAACTGTCTGCAAACCATTCCTCTTTAGTGGAGCAGTTAAAACTCAAACAAGAGAGATCAATAAAAGTGTGTGGTGCAACACAGCCAATAAGATAGAATAGCTTGCTCCAAGGCCAGAACTGTCAAGATGATTTGCTATTGGTCAACTGTGCAAATTTGTGTGTTGAACAAGTGAAACATTTTGTGGATTTATCTGCCAACGCAACAAAAACTTTTAAAAAACTTAAAAAACTTTAGTGTGACCAGGCCTCCAGGAAATAAAAGCTAATGATATTTCCAATAACTTTCAGTGGATAATCTTTTAAATACAATTTTTTCTGCGATAGAACATCATCACATAGGAACAAAGATGGCGCTGGCTGTCGTATGGATTTCAGCTTTGGGTTTTCCTCACCAATATTATGTTAAAGTTGATTGTAGTTGCAAATACCTGAACTTGAATGTCAACTTACTTAGCTACCAATTGTTACCAACTACCGGCTACCAACTGTATTTTTTGGAAACAATCCTTCTCTTGTGATACGTCTTGGTGCTAACCTTCTGACGCTAGCACTAACTCCAGAAAGGGAAGATAAAAAAAGAACCATCGTCGAAGAACCAACGATAGCAATCGATATGGAAACTGATACTTTAAGAAAAAAGAGAAACATAAGTATGACTTTTTACTTTTCTTGCAAATTCTCCGAAACTATCTAGCAAATAGATGAACGCATATCACAATAGAACATCTATCATCTGTAAACACTTTTAGATTTCTGTACAATAAACGTTCATTTCAGGTCCTTTATATTACTCTTAATATTTGCACATGCTCTCAGAGGCTGTGCTTTTTTAAAATGCAAATCCGACCATAGCAAATCATCTGGACCCTAAATTTAGCAGAATGTGCAATCAAACATAAGTATCATATTTGCTCCTGATTCTTTCCAATCCTCTCTTTTAAAGTGTCCTTAAGACAACTGGCAAACTTGACTTTAAATTTCCAAATGTGTCTCTCAATGTCGATACAGATTGTGAGCATATTGACTTTGTGTTTTACCAGAGATGGCACCATAAGAGAAAAATTTAAAGCAAGAGCAGTGTTGACAGAAAGGTTTATCTGTTACTGATTGGATTTAGTTTATTTGCAAAACTGGAAACCAGTGACAACATATTAGCACCATCATACCTTTTGTCTATTGTCAATGTTTTATGAAAAAAACCCCCGTATCAAATGACAGTTTGAAAGCCACGTGACACCTTTTGAGGGGTCGGTTGTGGTGATGAACCTACAGAGAATTATTACCTGAATAAGCAGCCCTCAGCTTTACAAATGGAGCTTTATTGGGTCCGGCTGACAACTTTATTGTTTTGTTTCACTCTCAACGGTCTCATGGTGCTGTTTTCATTGACAAACGTCTAAAAACCTGCACTGTACACAATCTTCTCAGCACCCACCAGCATACAGACATATAACGACTAGCTGGTGAATATAGTGAAGCATTTAGCAGCTAAAGAGCCGGATATTTTCCTCAGGAGTTGGTAGAGACCAAACCAGAGCTAAAAGAAATAATAACATTGGACTTACATTTATCAGGTGGCCGGACACCAGATAAATGATAATGTTGCTCTGAACTGCTGGATTTGTAAATAAGTAACTGTTTGCTGACAAGGATGTCGTATGAACTTAAAAAAGTGATAACATGTCACAACTTCAAACCACTGCCCCGAGTGGCAAAATAAGTGATTGCAGGTTTATCGAATCGGATTTGATGTTTTAGCATATCTGTAGAAGTTAATGGTATTACGTTAAACTTCCCATGTTGGAACATTGAATATTTGAATTAATTGATGCAGATTGAGCTCTTGTATTGTAAATATAGCTCCTACATTTAAACATCGCTCTTGAAAAATACAACAAAAATACAAAGGAAATATTTATGATGTGAAATGGCACATTATTTAGCCTCCAAACCTTCTCAGCCTCACACTTCTGAAATTAAGTCTTTTTTTTCTCACACATTCACTCACACAAAGAGAGAGTCTTGCTTTGCCTTTCATTTGCTCTCTGAATATTTCTGTCCATGTGTGTGTGTGTCTGTGTTTTTACCTCCGCCATTATAGATCCATGTTCATACATGAGTGTCTTGTTTGTGCTAGATGGGCCATAAGTAATGTAATGGTATATAATACCCATAATACTCATTAGATTATGTAATAATCTAGGCTGCTCTAAAAATGGTTTCTTGTGAGGCTTGTGAGTCATACCCAGAAATCTCACAAAACACATTCATACATGTGTGTAAGTTCACACACAGATCTCACTAATAGACGCGTGCACATATCAAACCAGCCTTCCTCAAGATGTTTTCAGCATCACTTCAATTTAGGGGTTTAGAAAGTCCAAAGGCTGAAGCAAAATGTAATCAAGTCCTTTTTAATGTAAGGTTTCTCCAATTCCCTGAAATGCAGAACAATTACACTGTAAGGCAAGGAATATGACGGTGTTTACAGTACTGTAGTTGAAGGCAGAAACAACAAGTTGTTGCACAAACCAAATAGGCCTTTTTCAAAGCAGACATTTTGACATGATTTGCAGGAACACAACAATTTATATTTCTAATAAGAAAAGCACTCTGTGTACGCTGGCTCACTGACAAGGCTGAAATGCACCCTTAAATGGATCGAAAACAAGTGTATACTATTTGTAGCAATATGTCAGCGGCAGACAACAGTGACTGGTTGATTTTAAAAGTCAATATACAGGCAAGACAGTACATCAAGCTAATGAAGTGCTCTTACCTTCCAGTGATCAGGAGGAAGAGGGTGAGGATGACGAGGAGAGTGAAGCCACCAACCGCTGCTGTGACAATGACCAACACCTGGCCTTGGTCAGAGGCGAGGTCTGATGCTGAAGGAGAATGGAGGATTTGGTTTTGGAAGAAGGGAAATGATGTAGGGTTTGGGCAGAGACGATGTGAAAAAGAAGCCAAAGAAGGATGGTGGGGAAAGGGAGAAGAGATGAACGATGTGGAGCGGGAAGAGGAGAAGTAGGAGAAGTTGAATGTAAAGAGAAGGTTCGGATGATAAAAGCAGCGAGGAGAGAAAAGAAGGAAATTAGACGGGAGGCCGTATAAATTGAGAAAAAATAGCAAATTTTCATTCAACATCATTTTCAATATTCCTCTTCATCAATGCACCATACATGGACCATGCACGCTCTCTTGATAGGCACATATTACGGAGAGATGTTTGATCAGCTCTTTGTGATGCAAAAAACCCCTCCGTCAGCTATCATACTGGAGTGATTCATATGCCTGCTGCTGTTTAATTAATATTATTCATTCATGAAATTGTGATTTAGTCCATGATCATTTGGTTAAATTGGTGCCATTTGATATTCATGATTTTCCTTTTTCTGTGTCTTGTTACAAGGCTAACGAATCCAAGATAATTGAAAGATGATTGCTATTACCAAACTTATTTCTATAATATTTCACGCTCAATGAATATGAATTGGAGATCAGGGTGCATCGTAGCTAGCCAAAAGAGTGAAGTTCATGCTGGTTTGTACGGTATGCGGGTGTGTGGCTGTTCAGTCAAGAGCATGTGTGTGTGCGCGCAGGCAGGGTGTCAAAAAAATGTCTGTGTGTGTGTGTGTGGCTAGATAAAAGTAATTACAGACCACTCAGAGGGAGGAAGAGTAAAATTGGCGGTGGCTAGATCACACGAGACCATGCACCCAGACGTCAACTTCACACACTCTACACATCACTAACTAAGCAGATGATGCTGTTGTAATGATGTGTGTGTGTGTGTGTGTGTGTGTGAGAGAGAGAGAGAATGGTGGTAGACGACAGGATGAAGAATGGAATGTGAGGGATGACGAAAACAGATGACAGAAGAGAAGTGAAGACAAACAACAGAAAGAGACAGACAAACACAGAGACCGACGGAAAAACGAGCGCATGACTGACATGTGGACAGACAGACTGACAGGGAGGGAGCGAGCGGCAGGGGCCGAATGTGCTTTCTCTTTCAGATAAAAGGCCAGGCAATACAAAGGCTTGGCCAAGCACGGTCTGATCCACTGATAAAGCAAAGCTTTGCAGCTTTGGAAGGGAGAGGGCCACTGAGCCAAATCACCCCTCAACAATACCTGAACCAACATAAAAGGGCAGCTGGACCTTTGTATTTTATGAGTAGACTTGCAATAAAGCTACTGCTCACATGCACACAAAAAACACTGATTCAAAATACACCGACCATCAAGGCTGTATTGTCGGACTCCCTTGTTGATTGTATTCAATTCTTCAATTGCCATTGCAACTGATATTCTGACCTTTAAGGAGTTTAGGGTTTGTGAATGCAACCTATATGAAATTCATACAGTAGGGAGGCCAAATGTTCTGGCCGCAATGCAATCACTGTTTAATAATGTCAAACAAATGTCTTGATGATATTTAGCGTCATTATACAATGAAATCAGTTGTTAACAAAGATATACAAATCTTTGTAGTCTTCAATACTAAAATTTAGCATTGTTTGAAATGATTATGCTTTAACCCTTTGCATTAAAAGGACTGAAATATGTGACTAATACTTACACAAATTGAAAGCCGAACACTTTCCAATCATAGCTTCCTGTAATTTTGAAATCTGTTAAAAAAAACCCACTTAACAGGGTAATGTGGGAGTTCTATTCACTGTAAGCAAAGTAAATCTGTTGCTAGAAAAAAGTTCAAAGTTAAAACCCTACTATGGCTGCTGTTGTTGGTGGACTCATATCCAGGCTTGTTATTTGCTGTTGTGCTCATAGTGAAGGCTGCCCTGAGCGCTGCTTCAGGCTACAGGACATGAACTTCATCTGACCCTGAACTGATGCTTGCAGCATCCTGCTGCAGAATCTCAGCCTAAGTTGTTATTTTTATGCACAAGCAAAGGTCTTAGCTGGTCTGAATAGAGCCAATCAATATGTGGTTTTTGAGACTGCTATTGTCTATTCTTGTAGACTATGTAGACTAATAATGGATGGCTGATTCTTTTCACAAGCATCATCTCAACTAAGTGACACTGAGAGTAAGATGTTTTACTTTCTGCCATCACTTTACATTTTTTCAGAATGCTTCATCTTGAAAAGTTCACTGCAATGAAGAACATCACACAAGCCTAATGTTAACCATGATCTAACCACAGACTAGTCCTGATTTAATAGTTGTTTGCAGGGGTGAGGTGCAGCCACATGCTTTGGAGTATTTTCCATATCTTGTCATTTTGCTGTGAAAAGAAGTACACACATTCACACAAAGACAGGTGTATCCCTGCCCAGTAACACATGCTGTAGATGGTCTCAGGTACTTACAGTCTCCTGTTGTTTTGTATTCATATTTAGGGGTGTAGGAGCTGTATCCAGCTGGCGTGCGGGTGCGTACACAGAAGACGTACCAGGTGGCTGGTTGTAAACCTGAGATGATCACACTGGGAGCCTTAGTGCGCGTCGACGAGTAGCTTAACTGCTCATGTTCCTGTAGGAGAAGGTGGAAGATGTTTAAAATATTCAAAGCAATTTAGGGCGCTTTCACGAGCCAAAGTATGTTTGCTAGCTAGTCCAAATCAGAGTGAAATTTATACTTTTGGTTAGTTTCCTATTTAGTCTGGTTCGGTTTCACAGTGCACTCATTAAAACGGACAAAATAAAATATAATAAATAATAAAAAATAAATAAAATGAAATAGTGTACAAACGAGCAGGGCCCACTTTTCCTTCACAATTTTTGTGGACTTTTCTTTTTTTTTTTTTTAACATATTCTGTATGTCTCTTCGGCATCAGACATCTGCAAGAGTCCAAGTCACGCCTCTCCCACTCACGTTTACCTGTTGTTTAGATGTTGATTACATGTTTACCTGTCCCAATCGAACAACAAGTTACTATCGTTGTACTGCCTAGATATCATTGTCTTTTAAAATATTGCTGTGCACATAATCATACAGAGAGAGTATAAATGTCTATTCAGCTTAAAAAGGGTTATTATTTGTCCTTGGAAGCATATTCGGAGTGCTTTATAATCATATAATGGGAATTATAGACTGTATTTGTGCCTTGAGACTTAAATTTCAGGATAAATACCTACTGTACTCCTTATAGACTTTTCTGATCACACAAGCATGGGCAATCAGGCATTTCAGGAAAAAAACAATTAAATTAAAGAAGCTAAATTTTAATTGGTGATCATGAAACCATATATCTGTCCAACAAAACCTCCACAATTTGAGCTCTTATTGAGCTTATTTGAATGCATGAGCAGTATCCGCTGATGCTGTGTTGAAGAGCTTTCCCTTTCACGCACTACTTCCCTTTATTTGGACAACATCATGGATAAGCCGTTTTAGCAGGACAAAATCCCGGGTCAACTGTGTTTTATGTGACACTTTAATCAATGGACTACATTGCTGTGCCAGGATGTTAAGACAGGAAGCGCCATGAAATATCTGTTGATTTTATTATAAATAACAAAACAATGAATGGAGGACCTGTAACAGCTTTTACACACTTGCGTGATCTTTATTTTTCCACTTAGAAAATCCTCAAAAATCTGTCTGAATAAATTGTTCCAAATAAGTCAGTGTACCTTCTCATAATATTTGATCTCGTAGTCGAGGATGAGCAGAGATGTTAGTTCGGGTTGCTGCCAGGAGAGAGCAATGCTGTTTGGAGAAGCCCAGTCCTTCTTCAGAGTCCCAACCAGGGACGGACCTGATATGAACACAAAATACACAGCTTTAGCTACATTGTCTTTACTATAGTCATATGAATTCAATAAGCCCAGTCATCGTTGGTGAGTATCTTGAAGCATCAAGTTAATATGGTTATTGATTTTTACAACAGAGGTTGGCACACCACATACGTTTCTTTTTACACACTTGGCCTTATGTGAAAAAACCAAGCACTGAGCTGCAAAGGAGATTTAAATTGAAGCTGATTTGAATACATGACTCCCCTCCAATCATTCAGCCTTTCTAATTGCTTTCAAGACTAAGGAAGAAATAATAACTACAAAAATACCACAAACCAAATATGTTTGGGCATGCTGGTTATTTCTATATGGGAAAGATTTAAGACCGCCATAGAGCTTGATACAATTTGATGTATGAGGTGTGTGGCCGATGTAGCTCTGCAGTTTCAAGGTGACGTTGCCGTTATGTGGCAGCATGCGCTGTAACCGTTTGGCTACCAAGGCGCCCCGGTTGATCTAATTCTAAAGATACAAAACGAGAAATATTTAAACAATTGAAGGTAAAAATGATGTTTATTCACTTTTACTTGAGGTCTGCAGACAATTTGTGTTCTGTGTTGTTTATGTTGCAAGTCGCTGTCATGGTCCTTGGATAATGGATTATATTAAAATGAAGTTTTAATGCATCAAGTTAATGTGAGTTAATGAAGCGTGTTGTTCCTTTGTTGTGCAAAACTTTGGTTTAGGACCAAATACCTGTAAAACTAATAACTTTGTTATTTGTCTGTGTAGTTTGTGCAAATTAGGAGGGAGCTACAGTAAAATGATGCCACCGATTATCATTATCAGCTAAATATCAGTGTGCTATCATTGTTATTATTGTCAGTATGTTCACTGCTGATGCTCTAGCCTATAGGTACAGCCTCACAGAGCTGCTGGCGTGGCTGCAGACTCTTAGTCTTGTTGATCTAAGGAGAACCAGTTGACCTCAGCAAGCTGTCAGTTTGATAAGAATGTGCACTGAATACAGAGTGAGGTGTTTTTCTGTGATGCAGCCAGTATACAATGAGGCTGTATAGCACAACAAGAAATCTGGTGGTTGACAACGTGTGTGCAAGTGCACACACACACAGTACATTGACACCTGTCCACCTCGTCAGCAATAATTATCACACATCCATGCTGACACTCAATTATTGTATTTCAAAATAGGCTGGAGTCCTTTCAAGTCACAGGGAAAATGAAAACATCTACACAGCTATTTCCTTCTCCCATAAGATCATCTTGTTTTAATTGAAAATAAGTTGAGGAAGCTACATCTTCTTTTCTTGGATTGAATTGCATTAGCTGTGCTCTATGAATTTCTGCTGTGTGAATAATTGCACTGAGCTCCCAAGAGAGGTCAGCAGATGTAACTGCCCAGAGAGCCATTATTGTATATCATCTGATGTTACAGAGCTGACTCGTTATGTGGATATAAAACGTAGGCCTGCTTTTCTCAGGTGTATACAAAGTAAAACTATGCCACATACGCTATTTAAAACAAAAGTACTCTAGAGTAGTATGCCTGAGGAATGCAGTCCTCACTTTGTCCGAGGCTGCGTACACAGGGGATCAGAGATGGGGGTATAGAGTTTGGGGTTTGTGGAGGTGAATCTTGGGGTTAGGGCGAGATGACATGAGAGCAGTGGGCTGTAGGAGTTTGAGCTTGTTAGCCAGAGACCTACTGATACTAATCTGATAGAAAGTAAACATGGACTATTGGTATATTGGAAAGCAGGAACTCAAGAATTTGAAGTGTTTGAGCTTGGTTGGTAGGATACAACTTGCAGAAAAAGAGCAGAAATGCTCAAACTCTGTGGATACAAGTTGAGCTATATGAGGACATGTTGTGCTCATGGAACTGTGGTTCCAATATGATAAGAATACCATTTCAATAATCTTAAGTGGCATTGTGATTGTACAGTATTACAAAAATAAATGTGGACACTATGTGTGTAAGCAACTAAAAGTAAGTGTGTATTTCAAAAGGGGGCTATCTAAAAAACAACTCTCATTTTACGGAAATACTTCACAAACACGTAGAACGTTATTCACACGCCAAGCTCATGATGCCTGTGATAACAAATGACTAAATAATGCTGTTAATCAAGCAACCGACAACTCGGGTCAATCATTTTAACTGGATCAAAACATAGTGACGGGTCAAATAGGGCTTGAGGGTTTAGGTTTACAGTACTGTGCAGCATCCAGCACTGACATTAAATGCATTTTAATGCTTGGCTTCTCAATAATAACCACCAACGTAATAGCCATTTAACATTTTGGTAGGTTGTCTGAAATGTTAGCAAAAATAGAACATAATATCACGCGTGAGTGAAAACGACTAATAATATTAGCATAATCAGCAAACTGAAAGGGTGTGTGTGTGTGCTGTAAGTGTATGTTGCAGTGTGCTTTATGCGAGTACATGTGTATGTTTTTACGAGTATTTATTTAGTACGGAGCAGCCGGAGTAGAAAATAAGCAACACAATAAGCCAACGCTTCTGACATCTTACTAGGTGTTATTATTACATATAACTTCTCATATGCCCATTTCACTCAGAGCATGCTCGTATCCTCTGCTCCGTCCCTCCTCCGTGGCAGAGAAAATTCATCTCAGTGGGATTTTTATCTGATCTAAGTCTGTATAATGAAGCACTCTGATGAAGCTGCGGCGTCGTGAGGGTTTCCTGTGCTGCCAGCTGGGTACAGCAGCGGCGGCAGGGTGGTATGGTTTGAGGCTAGAGTCATGCAGTGGATGCATCAAACAAAGACACAGCAAGATGGTTGGCATCTGCTGTTAGCATATTGGCCCCTGGTAGGGAGCAATAAACACCTACCTAAATACAATCTCCCTCTGACTCACAGATTCAAATCAGCCTTCTACCTCATGGCACTGCACCAAGCATACTCACACGAGTTGTGCAAGCTACGAAGAGCACACAGTTTGCAGGAAGCTAATTCACACAAGACGTGTGAACACAGAAACAAAAATAGTCGATAGATGACGTGTGTAAAGCGTTTGTTGGAGAAGCAGGGGTGGCAGAAAATAATAGCCAGCAGAAATGTGGCAGCTGTGTCTGTCTGTCATGAGAGAACTCATAATGACACAGCACTCAAAAACTCTCGTAAGCTACAGTTACTTTAGTTGAGTCATTTTATCAAACCTTAAAAAAAATACATACATATTTTTTCGACCAGTCTATGTTACTTAACTCCTTAGATGGAGTATGCAACCGGCTTTTGGATGACAATTAGTGTTTAATACATTGCACATTAAAGCTACTACTACGAACTTTCATTTTGTTTACTATTTTGGTGCTCCCTGTGGATAACATTGGGAGTGTTTCCTGGGGCCCAGCTCGCCACCTCCCGCTGGAGCTCCGACTACGGGTTGGAGGCAGCGGCAAAGTAGGATTCTGGGTCTGTCCAGGGTCGGCTGGACGCTGCCTGCGGCCCCGTTAGACTCTGAGCTGAATTAGCTTTTAGTCAACCTGCATGATTTTGTCAGATTTTGCCAGAATAGGACCCCCATGGCACTGACGAAAGCATTAAGACTAACTAGATAAATAGCTAATATTCTTGCTGACGGTCTCATTTACTTATGTAGGTCATACAGAGTCATCGGTAATAAATTAAAACAGTTAAAGGTTCATCATAGCAACCTTAAATATAGTACTCATATTGCTCTTTGTAAAATGTATGAGTTAGTCAGTATTGTCTAGATGTGAAGTAACAGACATGTATATAATAGAGTTGAGGAGGAGGAGGCGTAAACCTCAAGTTACTGTATAAATACTCATCTATATGACATATTTATCCAACCAAGCACAGACATCATGTCACAATAATTCCACTTCCACAAGACAGAGATGAAACAATATGAAACTACAACGTCTGATTCTGTGAGCATTGTGGTCGAATATTTCCCAAGGCTGGAGTACGAAACACATCACTGTCTCCAGGCATCGGCAAGATACTTTGAGGATACAGGACACACAGCAACCGTCTTTAATGATTCTGTATGTGGGTTATTAGAGCTGCAGTATGAAATCTGCCAGAGGAACTCAGGAGCATTGGAAAGCCATTAGAAACACCAGTCAATTACGATGCCCGATGGATAGATTTTCCAGTCAAGCGTGGTTAAGCTAAACATAAACTAATGGGGAGTCTTTAAATGAGCTTGACCTGCATATGATTTTAATTAGCTTTCCTGCCCTAAAGGCTTCCATTAACTGTTTGAAAAAAATCAATAGAGCCCGTATTGATGCTGTGCGAGAGCTTAAACGATGTCCTAACACTCCACTGATTCACTGCTGATAGAGAGAGAGAGAGAGAGAGAGAGAGAGAGTGTGAGAGAGAAACACACATACACAATATAGGTGCTCTTGTTTACAACAGTCATATTGATATGTCTGTCTCTTCTCTGGGTGTCTGGTTGTGTTTGTCTTGCGGCAGCCCCAAATTGCTCTTTTAGCATACGTTTTCATGGGTGAATAGCATGAAAGATATTTACTGGAACAAACTCACGCATGCTCACATTTGCTGTGCAAATATTCAATTCACCTGAATTTGATTTAATTTGATTCAAAGTAATTCAATTCAATACAATTCAAATCGATTCCGGGCACCGCCTTTCATTGACAAGTATGTGGCGTGCTTCAGAAGCACTTCATAGTTGCTTCAGGGAACTAAGGGAATTAATGAATGAATTGAAGTTGTCTCCAATGTTAACACTGGGACCTCAAGTAATCAGTTGGAGCACAATGTCTGTGTGTGTTTAACCGTATTGTGAGTGTGCTGCTTTTACAAATTGAAATGACATGGGGTCTGCCTTGGGGACTATCATCGTTACCCTTCATTAATGCTGGAGGTCCTTCCCATTGCACTGTGGGTCGTCTGCCATGAACTCCATGCATAAACACAGACCACAGAGACCGGACTGTCAAATAAACTGTAGGGCCTAGAGTACAAATAAGTGACTGATCTGCTTAACTCAATCAAACAGTATAATTGGAATTGTTGCCTCATCAGCACTGACCTCTGAGGTATCCAGCTGGAAATCAGATCTCCTTTCATGTGTTTGTTGGGCTGTCAAGATTTAAGGAACATTTTGACAATGTCAGCTTTCTGGCGTAGAGTTAGATGAGAAGGTTGATACCTATCTATGTATGTGCATAGGTAAACTTTGCATATATTCAACCAGCTTTGTATTACTACAATGCAAGTAGTATATGCAAATGAAAAACCTCCCTCCAAGCTGCCCCCACCCAGAGCCTCCACTTTTTCCCACATACCACCGACATTGCAACGATACAAAGCTGGTTGAAAATCAGAAAAGTTTTTCCCTTCATATTTGGAGCTACAGACAGGAGGTAATTAGCTTAGCTTAGCATATATACTGCAAGCAGGGGGAAACAGCTAGCCTTGCTCTGTCCAAAGTTCAAAATCTGCCATTTAATATGTGGTATTTCGTCTGTTTAATCCATACAAAAAAACAGATGTAGAAATGACTGTTAATCGTTTTACAAATAAAGACTATTTTGAAAAAATCCCTCCTCCTGGAAAGTTTGAAAAGATTGTCCCCTCCTAGCCCAACTCATATGTGGGCGAGGAATGTGATCCATGACCAGATAATCCTAGTTTATAAAAATGCACCGGGGTGACGCTACAGACATTTCGTACACCAGACCTACAGTATATATCCGTCGACCTAAAACTGCACATTCAACCTGCGTTGGACCGGTTCTTATGAGTCAGCAGTCACTTTATTGGTCACTGTGAAAAGAGGATCCCACACCCTCTTCCTCTCGTCCACATGAACTCTTTCTCTCTGTCTCTCTGACTGGAGGAGACTTCTGTTACTTGGATTCAGTGCAAAAGTATCACTTCATTTCCTCTAAAAAACCTCAATATTATGTGTGTGTGTGTGATAGTCTTTGGCAGCACCTTTAGTGTCCCCTTCAGGAATTACTTTTGAGATTTTCTTATGTTTATTGTCCCCCCCAAACAGTGAAATGAAATATCCGCCTTTGGACACAGCCTTTGTGAGAAAAGCTTTCAGATTAGTGAATCCATTTCCCAAGGAGAGTTTCTATCAATTTCAACAAGAGATTTCTGCTTTGCTTGCACTTTTGCAGCAAGTTTGCTTCGAGAACTTTTGAGAGCTTCGGATTTAGTCTTTAAAGAGGATACTGGTCATTGCATAGCACCTGTGCATGGCATATAATGCCTGCTTCTGAATCCATTCCACTGTGTACCTATAGTAGCTACACATTCCTTCATCTATCTCCTTCTCTACAATCTCCATATAAAGTGCTGCAATTTGCTGAGCCAATCATCTACGGCACTCTCTCTCACCTACTGTGGTGATATGGGCTTCTTTTTGATATGAGGCATATTGTTGCTGCCTGCAGTCTTAGGAAAAATGGATGTGACCCCTATGACACTAAATAGCTGTCAACTGGATCTAAACTGGGACAGTTTCTTGTTCTCCCCCCGGTACACCTGCAACCCCCCCTGCTGTGGTGGCTGTCTCTAGTATGACAGTGGAGAAAAGCTCCTGAGACTCCTTTGCCCCATCCAGATGGTGGTTACAACAGTCATCCGGACCATTTATCATGTGTATCTGCTGAGTACGGGAAGTTAACAGGTAATTAAAATCATCAGTCACGCAACAAAAGCAGGGGGAACAAGAGGCAGAGTGAAAAAAAAAGCTAAAAGGAAAGAGACCTTTCTGCAAGTTAAGAGCTATTTCCACCCTGTTTTTGTGGCTGTGAGTTGTGGTAGGAGAGTGGAGACTAAGACAATAGGAATAGGGAAAGTAACAAAAAAAAAAGAAACCCAGAGAGACAAAATAGAGGCCTAAACAGCAAACATCTTGTAACATTTAGACGTACAGACAGATACAAAGCAAAGGTGCTAAAATCCCGATCAGAGCACTCCCAACACAAAGCAAAAGGGAATGTTGTCTACTGTCTCGTGGAGGAGGTTTGTGTGCTAGCTAGCGTGTCTGACACTCTGAGGTCCCGTCTTTAATAGGGTCCCAACTTGCCACTGATCCCTCTTGTTCCCATTTAATGGGGACGTGGAGAAGCAATGACGTGTGGGAAAGGCCAGTGAAAATCGGCCCTATACTCGCCACACCACAATCAATACTCATTTGGTCTCCACCTCTCTTTCCCAAAAGTAATTAATGAGAAGAACGGAACTATCTGGGCGCTGACAGCTGATTTCCCTGCCGGTCGCTGTCCTTAACACCCTGTCCACTTCTCCTGCTGCTACTTAAAAGCTTCATTATGGTTGAAACCAAGCATTCAGTATTGGAAAGTGACACAGATATGGGCAGACACAGATGTTGATGCGCATAATGTCCATAATTAAAACCTAAAAGAGGAGGTGTCATTCTCACCCGTAGTCTGATAAAATACACATGCATTTGTGCTTGTATTTTTATTCTACATAAATTTAATTTGCAATATGACATATTGGTAGACACCTAACCATCCATGAAGTAATGTACGGAAACATTTTGGACCATCAATGGAAGGATTATTTGAAAAGAAAAAGTCACAGCCCTAAACCAAAACATTTGCATTTAATTCAGATTTCACTATGACGGTGAACTTGATGGTGATGGCGATGGCAGTGGTGGTTTTGATGATTAGGATGATGGGCTTCAGAACACAAATGTTCTTTTACATAATGTATAAGCTGTTTTAGCAGGTTCCTACATAGAAACCAAAAAGTATAGTTAGCAATGCATCAGAACCGAACAGAAAGTCGCTTCTTTTTTCAGTCGCTTCCAAACCTCCTCTCCTCTCTGGATTATAATGCATTGGGTGAAGAGTGGAGTGCCACTGCAGTGGAGGTACAGTATAAATAGCAGTCGACCCTCCTATAGCACCCAGAGCAGACCTACTGCAGCAGAACACACAGCAGGCGGAGCGGCAATACGCTCTTTCATACAGAGCGGATTTCAAGCAGAGCCTTCCGTACACAACCCTGCTGTCAAAGTCAACCATCCTGGAGTTAAAATAGCCCGGACAAATGCTGTGTGAATGGGTCATGAAGGATGCCTTGAATGCAGAATACAGCATGTACTTTAAAAGCGCTCATAATACACAAGGTGACAGTAAAAATGTTGCAGAATAATGAAGTTCCCTTTTGGGCCAATCACCCGCAACTTCAAGAAATGTGTAAAAGGTCACAGTTTCGTGTTTTCTGTGGAACAACGAAAATGCCATTTTGCAGGGATGTTTGTAGTACCTGTTAATCTTTTTCTTTTGTTGGTGTGGCAACTCACATTGGTTGACTACTGCTGAAGGTGGCAAATGAAGGATAATATCACACCTACAGTATTTAAAGATTCACAGTTAAAAAATGGCTGACATGAGAAAGAACGTACAAGCAAACGCATGAGTGGTGACTGACGCGTAGTGTACATGATGCGTTTTACAAAAAGAGGCAGCGTAAGCTTGATAAAAGAAGGCTCGTCAATTGTTTCAGTTGTATTTGATGTCTCACTCTGAATATATTTGAATTCACTGTGGAAATGGAGTATATACTATCAGAGCTGAAGCTGAGTGTGTCTTTAATGGTTGCTACAATGTGTAAAGGTCTACAGAGATTGAAATTAGAACTGCTGTCATTATGAATGGTTTTATGGAGTGAGGCTAATGCAAATTCATTCAAATGAACTGAAGCGACAAAAGGCAGTGGCAACTGATTCATCTAACTTTCAGAAGACAATGGAGCTGCATTCTTGGGAGGAAATTCTACCCGAAGATTGAAGAGGGGATTGAGGTGGGTGTTGAGAGAGAGAGAAAACTTCAGAGAACATCCATCAGGATTGCAGAACAATGAATCCAATCACTCTGTATTAATGAGTCAATGCTTAAAATAGTTCCCGTTGTGAGGTGAAGTCAGTGGGGGGGCTTCCTGATAAAAGTCTGGGCATAAATCATTTTGTAGAGTAGAAATAGCTAATCTCTTTTCCTCAAACTCCCCACCTGCTCTGAACACTGCTGAATAGCGTTTGCTGGGGAATAGCTATTCTTAACACTGACTGGTGTATAGGTGACTTACTGTGTGTCTGGAGGGCTCACAGGAGCTGGCTGAAGATACTGTAAATGGCCACACACACAACACTGTACATGTGGGCAGCTCAGTGACGGCTATCAAATCCTAAAGCGAAAAAAAGGCTTGAAGGTCTTTCTGAAATCCAACATTCAGTGGTCCTCCAGATGCTGAATGTCCAAACTAAGCAGATTTGTTGCGATGGGGATTGTAACATGTGATTTACTCATGCTGTTCCTGTAGGGGCTCCGATGGCTTTTTAAATACAGTTGCAACAACACTATTATTTCGGCAAATGCATCATCAGTGCATCTATGGTTCAGACTGAAATATCTCAACAACTATTGACAGCATTGCCTTGGAGTTTGGTCCAGTTTGGACGTACAAATGCCTTTTATGATTTTTTTGTTTAGTGTTAATTAGCTAATGAAGCTCTGGCGTAAGTTCACTCAGGAAGACTATACTCTTGTATGCTTAGGCTTGTAGTTTATTTCTCATACATCTGACATTTACTACTCCTCACGCATGCTCACCCATAATTTTTC
The DNA here is from genome assembly GCF_004355925.1 of Anarrhichthys ocellatus. Classification (NCBI taxonomy): domain Eukaryota; kingdom Metazoa; phylum Chordata; class Actinopteri; order Perciformes; family Anarhichadidae; genus Anarrhichthys; species Anarrhichthys ocellatus. The sequence goes on from NW_022280050.1 coordinate 2,296,526, forward strand.
TTGCCGTCATTGATCAATCATGATATCACCTGTTCTGATCAGCTGGTCTCCTGGTATCCAATAGCACAGCGACACAATTACATCGTTAGCCAATCATCCCGCTGCTGTCTCTTTTAAATATGATTGTCTCTCTACCTTCAGTATGTTCATGCTGCTGTTACGCGCCCCTCCACCTCCCCATCTCTGCCCAGTCTTCACAGATTCATCAGCTTCATCAACTCATCAGCCTCATCAGTCACCACCACCACCAGTGTCTGGACTCCACGGGGGGGTTTATCTTGCTGCCGGCTCAGGGCAGACGCCCCTCGATTACAAATCTCCCTGTAGAGTCCAAGACTCTGTCAAGACTTTATCATCACATATCAACTGTTAATAATAAACAATTATCTTTTCTTCATCTGACGTGTCTCTCCTGATTGAAATGTTGGTTGGCTGACATGCACATCAGCATCCATCGTGGACATGTTAATGCGGCCCTCCTGCACCTTCAACACATGAAGAAAAGCTATTTCCTGTAAAGTAATCACAGTAGATCAGTAAGGGTGTTTAATCCTAATACATGACATTTATCCTGTGTAGCAAACTCCTTAAACAAATGCACCTCTGACTCTGAGCGAATCCTTTTTTGACATATTTTTGGCACTGGTGTCAGACCCTGCAATGCCCTGACTAAAAATAAGCCTTGACGGCAATTCTACATTGCACAGAGCCTATCAATTACATGCTTTTTCATACTGATCTCACAATTAATTCACACTAATCCTTTATGTGTGTTCCTAAAGTTTGTGTTGACTCTTTGACTTTGTCTCTAGCCCACCCTACCTGATGTTACCCATATTAAGCAGGTAAGTATTTGTCTGAGTACAAATAAGCAGATACAGGGCCAACATAGGCACAGATCTCCCTACTGGGCCCAGCTGTGCTAATATGCCCCCTCTCACCTCATTTTCACTTCTTCTAGCCCTTATCACCTCTGTCTTTCTCATTGTCCTCCACACAAAGTATACCCAAACCAAACTCTATCTAACGTATAACACACTGGATGTAATGTTACCATCTCAATCCACATTTTCCAATTAAAAGCAAATTGCAGATATGTCAAAGTTCAGACATTCAGTATTTATGACAATCGCTTCTTGCATTGCAATTGTGGGACTCGGCATCTGTTGTTTTTCTCCACACATGCAACTAGTCTGAGTTTATGTACTGTATGTATTCTTGTATATGAGTGTGTGTGTGTGTGTGTGTGTGTTGTGTGGTAGCAGCAGGTCATGGGCAAAGATAAAAGAGGGCGCTGAAGTGCAGAAAATGGGCAGGGGGCAACAGATGCCCCAGGTCACATTAAGCCCCATGGGAAGCCAGCTAAACAAACCTGCCAACAAACATCGTGAGCAAACACCTGCTAACATCACATCACAGACGCACACATTCATTATGTCTACACAAGCACACATCCTCATCCCGTTACGTACGGTGCATTTCATTATAAACATACCCAAGCCCCACTTGTACATGGCTGCGCAGCCTATGCTATTTATACTCTTGTAGAAATAATATATTTAGCTAATTATCTGGTCACTTCTTATATGATGCAGTATATTTAATAAAAACATTTATTTAAATTTGTCACGGTGTATTACTTTTCTATGTGAAAGACACCTTCATTTATTTCTGAGCAGAGACAACTGATTATTCTCTTTTTTTTCTCAAGAAAGTTGTCATTTAAATGCATTGAATATTGAATAAAAATCACGATAATCATCTATTGTTATTACTACTGATTATCAGTACACAATTAGCCTTCAAGCTCACATATTGATCCAACCACTTCCAGAAAAACCTGTGAACAAAGCCCTTCAATGTCACACTACACCAATAGTATAGTCTGAACTTATCTTGATGAAGTATTGACGTTTGCTAAAACCCGGCAACAAGTGAGCAAAGATAGAAAACCTAAAACTGAACACTAAAATTCCAGGAAATGTCCAAATCTGTACTGAGCAAGAAGGTAGCTGCTAAATTTAGAAACTACATCAACACTGCTGCTTCACACTAGAAGTGTTGCGGTGGTTTGGCATTGCAGAGCTTTTAATGTGATAAATGTGAAATAAATAAGTAAGAACATGAATGTTAGAGTGACATAAATGCCAAACAACTTTCATTTTTTGTTGTGCTTTCCCCAGTTGCCTCTATCACAAGGCAGCCTGAGTCAATTAATTTAATGATGTTGTTAGTGCTCTCTTGCGTAAAGGAGCATGAAATCCCATGATAACATGGCTGAAGAGTTACTGTTACGGTCGATGAAAGAGGTCTCTTCCATATCAAATGAATAATGTAGTTTTCAAGGTAGCTTTTGCCCTTTGCACTTTCCTTGAAGACTGTGGGGGGCCAAAACTATAGAGCTTATACAGCATGCTGTGGAAACCCTGCTCTATTAATCTAGGGTGTAGAGCAGAAATGTATGCTTTTTGAGCCTTTTTCTTAGTCCATATAATACTGTAGGTAACCAACAGAGGCAACCCACAGAGTAAATCTGTTGTGTGTGCTGGTAGTAGTAAATATGACTTGGAAAGCAATGGCTGATGGGAAACACAGAAGATCCTGATCTTACGTTCTCCCTCTATCTTGTCTTCTCGTTTTTTCTCTTCCACTCCTTCTTTATTTATCTCTTTCTTTCCCTGCGTCTCGTTCTTCTCTTCTCTCGCTCTTTCTCTTTGCAGCACTGATGGCGGAGGCTGGGTTGTGATCCAATCACAGGCTGGCTGCAGCAATCACCGTCTGCTGATTGGTTTTATAATCCTCACTCAGGATCTCAGATGGGAGCGAATCAGCTGGCCAAGAGGTGCCGCTCTGAAAGCTGTCCTACTGATGCACACACTCATGCACCCATATACACTCACATGTGCACGTCTTAACACACACACACATACATACATACATACACACACACACACACACACACACACACACACACACACAGACTTTCTCCCTGCATCTATATCACACTTCTTGACTCCACATCATTGCTTTCATTCTCTGTACAAAAGTCCTCGATGAATGTGTGTGCATGTGTGGTGGGATGGCAATGAGGAAAAGAGAGCATTCATTGAGCTCAACTTCTGTATCTGAAATAAACTGTTGTATAGCTTGTGTGTGTGTGTCTGTATGCTTTTAGCTTCGCTGTATGTACGTGCGTACATGTACAGTAACAACCTGGGCATCAATACATCTTAGAATATGATGCAAGACTGCATCCTAGCACTGCAACGCCTCACTAGTGCACAAAAGCGCAGGATGAAGTGAAATATAAGCGAACGCAGCAACGCTACACACACTGCAGCCCAAACTCCCAGATCAATAAGCTGAGCTGTAACTCTCATATTTAAACATCCAGAGAAGAAAAAGCTAATCTTCAATGCACAATATCACAGCTGAATCCCAAAATACTCAGAGGTACCAGAGGAGGTTTGATTTGCCTTCTAACATAGATAACCATCTGAAAAGATAAAATGTAATCAGGCAATAGACAGGTGCTGTTCATGAAAAATACAATAACTCATACATAAACCCACACACGAATAGCTATAGAAAAGACTGAATCCAAATATGTGTGTGTGTGTGGGTGGTACTTTATTTCCATATTGTCACAACAGGTCCCTTATAATCATGTACGTATATTGTTCCTAGGACAGTTAATACAAGATGCAAGACCTTGACAATGCCGTGTGTTACATCTAATATCCCATGTTCCACATTGTGCGTTTGAAACTCAAATCTTTGCACCCTGCTTCGGATCTTACTTGCTGTGTCGAGCACAAGCTTGTAACGTACTGTATGTCCTATTTACTGTGTCCTTGTCCTACATTTGTGCGAGTACTAAGACTTCTACCAGTTATGCGAGTGTCTTCCTTGGCGTCTATCAAAATGAACTGTACAGGTGTGGAAATATTCATTGCAAGGATTTTGTCCGGGAGGGACAAAGGGTAATTGGTTTTATATTAGCATACAGAGTTTTGAAGATAATGCAATGAACTGCTTGAAATGTCATTCTACAAGAATATTTCAAACCAATAGCCCAAAGTAGAGTCAGAGGATTCCAAAAAAAAGGGTTAAGAAGCATCATCAAGTCACACGTAATTTTAGTTTCTCAGCAATTGACAGAGAGGCAGAGATGTCAGGTATGTTGAGGTGGTAGCACCATCCCACGGGTAATTAAACGTCTGTAGATGGTTTAAAAAAAATCTGCAAAATACTTGCTTTAAAATAGGAATGGATCAAAAGATACGAAAAAGTCTGCAGGGTGTTAGTATTTTAATTGCAACCACTGAGCTAGCAAAAGCTACATTGAAAATCACACACTGAGTAAAATATATGCACACACTGGGCTTTAAGTGGACAGCCCAATGCTCTCTGACTGATAGCAGCCATCCACCTTCATGTGTGATGGAGAAGGAGAAGCGACAATGGTGTTCATAAATCACAGTCAATGTAGCAGTCATTGCTATGATTGCCTTATCAAAATATGACCATTACTTTGAAGTCTAACAGTTAAACTGCAGAAGTTCCACCACTAACTGTACGGTCACCCACTCTGCTCTTCTCTACCAGTGCGAGCTTGTGTTTATTCCCACCTAGGGCTGCTCTCCCTCTCTTCAATTTCAGCTCACAGGAATTCATTATTACCGCCACTAATCTCCGGAAGGTACCACTTAACATCTGAGCTGTGAGTCCGTTTTCCCGGTTGTATCCAACACTGGAGCTGCCACAGTACACTGTTCTATTTTTCCCTTTTGTTTGAGTGAAATGTTTCCGGAGTTCTTGCTCTTCCAGTTTGACTCAACTGGCACATTAATCTCTGTTTTTGTGTATGTGTCCAGACTGTGATTTCTACCTTACAAGATTCCTTTTGCTGTGTATTCGAATGTCCTGAAGTGCTTCGAGAACAACAGAGAAATAAAATGTCTTTGTACGCACACTAGTTTTCTTCCTACATTGAATGAAAACATTGAATCCTGTCCAGTCAGATCCAGCTGCCTCTGAAACAATGGGTATGGTTCAGTTCGTTTTTATTACATTTCATTATGTAACTGATCCAGATTATAATTGTTGTCTAACCTCATTGGAAAGGTTCTTTACTAAAGCGTGGGTTGGATCGTTTTGATTAAAATAATTAGAAATGTGTGTGAGCAGAGTTAAATGTAGTCTTTGATAAATAAAATTGAACACTGGGACAAAATGTCTAATATTCATTCCGTTATTAACAGTAGATATTTTAGCAATTCATGACAGAACAAAGATCGAGACCTTGTATCCTGCTTACAGAGCAGCTTTAATCTTGTATCTTTACGATTCTGGGCATACTGGACACAAAACAAACATTTGCCATGAGGTGAAACATTGGCCAAGACCCAATGTATATTCTCAAATTTAGCAAACAAAAACACACACATACAGACACAAGTGAGAAGTTTATCTGCACCCACTTTTGAGTACTGCACACAGGCACACACATCTGGTCCCACAGCCTGACCATTAACTCAGTGTGTGTGTTCACTGGGGTGAAACCAAGCCACTGGGAGCAGGCCTGGAATGTGAGGCCAGGGTCTCTCATGAAATAATGCATACACACACACAAATACACACACACACACACACACACACTGTCCCCATGAGGTCAGTCTGATTAGCTGGATTTTGGGCAGGCATACCCTTCCCTTCCTGTCAATGACAACATGGGCTGGTAGCCGCTACGCACCACTGAGTCTAAATCCCTGTCTCTTTCTCTCTCCTCCTGTTTTTGTCTGTATCTCTCTACCTGACATGTTTCTAGTGTATCTCTACTCCCAAGTCTTTGCAGCCCCACCTCCCCCCAAAAATCTTCCTCTTGTATAGATAAAACTTTAATGATTCCTTTGGGGGAATTGGCTTGTTGCAGTGGAAAATATATAGACACTGCAATAATAGGATGCAAGAAAGAGAAAATGTTTGGGTTTGTGTGTTTGTTTGTGTTTAGGGAAGGAGGCACTTTGTTCTGCTTACTCATTCTCGCTCTGTGCAAGGGTTAGTCTAATTTCCTTGACTGACACAGTACTTCTGTCTTCTTTTATTTAGTCTATACCCTCTGTGGGCTTCACGATTTTCCTTGTCTCACTATGTTAAGTGTTACATACATGAGCAGACTCTCAAATATACAGGTGTTACTCGGTTAAACGGTACTCAACCATTGCTTGAATGGGTGACGACGAGTCGGTTAGTAAGCTGGTCTCAGACACATTGCATCTTTACAAAATAAGAAATTTAGCCGTTTTCTAAACTATTTTTTCCCAAAAGGTTTGCATATATTTCAGATGATGTAACATGTTATTGGCCGGAACAAGTTAGATATGAGCATCTTATAAAGTAGACAGAGGACCAGCTTTGTTTTTTATAAACCACCCACCTCCTCTGTCTCCATTCCTTCATGTCTCTCTGGGCTCTAATCACACAGGGGACCATCATCCTCACTCTGTCTTTTAATCCGTCAGTTTTCCTTTTCTCAAACTACACTTTTTTTTCCCCTGTCCGTCAACCCCCTCAACACATTCCTCTGTCCCTTGGCTTTTGGTTGGTAAATCCCTAAAGATGTTCCAAGACAGCTCGCTTGGACACGTTTCGCTTCAGAGTTGTGCCATGTTTCCTCTGAGAGCATTTAATAAAATCCCATCAAATAAGAGAACAAAAGAAATAAAAAAAAATCACTTAAAAGACTTGGTTGCAGGGGTATGTTTTTACTCACTATCTGCACCATCATTCAGCACCATCAAAGTTGACATCATTGTGCTTCATAAAATGTCCCTCGTGTAAATGTCAATGCATGAATGTTTTAGATACATAAATAAGAAAATGCTGAAATATGACACTATCAGTAATACAAGTCAGAGTATTACCGGTAAAGGAGTGAACAGTAAGTCTGTGTATGAGTGTGATGTGATAACTAATTACTGTTGCAACATTTTCCAACGAGACTTTTGCACTTGATAGAGAAAAGTACGCCTGAGATATAAAAATATGAAGAAAATTGCCTTCTCTCCCACAGGAACTTGATCAAATGATGACAGTGACAACAGTCTGACACAGCTTCATTCCATGTGCTTCTATGGTGGCTCTATGTAGCTCTTTACAAGAATATTCACAGAATATTTTACACATCGTGATGAGTGACCAGGCAGGGGTTGACTGTCTTACTCAAGGATACTTTGAGAGGAAAACTTCTGGTAACAGGACTGTGTAGTCTGTGGGGATTTACTGCCAGCGAAGCATGCGTGTGAGTTATGTGTGTCATCCATCTGTGGTTGTGTTGCACGCACGAGAACGTTCGCACACGCAAAGTGGTGAATAGCCTAATTGATGGGCATTTAATGTCCACACACACATGCAAGAACTAACAGATGTGGTTTCTCCGTGAGACTTAGACAATAGCAGATACCTGGCCATCAGCAGTCTCTAATGAGTTAATAGTGTGAGAATCAATCATGCGTAATGGAAACAAATGCACAAAGGAAAGTTTCTCCAGAAACCAAAGTGAGTAAGACTGGTGTGCAGAACTTTGCTGAGTTTCTGTCGCTTGTTCTGTTTCTTTTCATCCATGGATTGTCCCTCAAACTCTTGATTTTATTTTTATCCTTTACACTGTTTGGCTCTGTACTCCAGCACGTTATAATTTAACTGAAAAAAATGATTTACATGCTGACATTAAGCTTTAAGAGTGCATTAGGTCTTCACATTTAAATTGGTTGACCAGTGTACAACTCACAGGCCATTTTTTACATAGTCTGTCATTTTTCAAAGACAATAATCCTACAGATACAGCATAAGCAACCAACAGTGGGATGTTCTTGACCAATCAAGTCAATCAACAAAAAAAAAATCAGCCAAATAAACGTCATCACAACACAACAAAAGCCGTCTTATGAGCAAAATGCTTTTTGACTGAACTGTTCATCTCTTTTATCACTCAACCTCCTCATTTCTCAACTTGTGCTACTCTCATAGTACTTTAGCTTCTAAAGGCCTTCAGCATTGGCCTCCATTGCATTTGTTTGCTGACCTTACGCAGCCCTGTACAGACACTGAGTTCTGGCAATCGGCACTTTAATCTGAGTTCAAAGCAATGTGAGACAATTAACTGCGCTCCAAAGAGCCCAAATAATACGTGAGGACCAAAAGGTGCAACAATATTTTATACTTGGAAACAAACAACCTGGATAGTCCTGCCAACAAATGCCAACTGCAACTGATCTGTGAACTAACCAACAGGAGTACAGTAAATAAAATATAAATATGCATTACACAAGCAACAGACAAATTGGCAATCTAACTTGAGCCACTATTGTTGTAGTTCTTGCTACAAAAGTTAAATTGCTTTTATTTCAAGAGTTGATGATATCTATTTGTGTACCCAATGTAAATATCTCTTGATAATGGATATACAGTATTTGTCTCAGACTTAAGAGCTGCACATAGCTATGTCCTCCAGTGTGAATTCGTTCCCCTATAGACTGTTTATAGGTGCGATATATCAGAAGGCTTTCAATGGTAATCACCAATGACGCTGCAATCCCAACTCATTTAGGTCACTACACTATAGCCCAAGCCAGTTTGATGGAGCTATAGTCATTATGTATTTTGTGTGTGTGTGTGTATGTGTGTGGGAAAGTGTGTGTGTGTGTGTGTGTCTTACTCAGCATTATCACTCCATTGCAGGTGCAGGGTTTTTCACAGAGCCCTCCTTCTGTTGTGAGTTTGTAATGCATGCGTGTGTCTGCATGTGTGTGTGTGTGTTGTGTGTAAGGTGCTATTTGCACAATTGCAAACGCAGCACTCCACTCTTCCAATACATACAGTGGTCTCTCCTGACAAGTGCACTCAATCATGCAAATTTTTTACGAATACAGCATTATTCAACTGGCGTGGACAAAACTGCGAGTTTACCTCCGTAAACATATGTGAAAGGTTGAGGAGTTACGAGGACACTTGTGTTTGGCTTTCAGGTTAATTCATAGAAAGATGTAACATGTAAGCTATTTGATCAGATTATTAGTTAAAGAGGTTAAATCAATTTTGTAGCTACACAATGATGCCAAACCTCCTTGCTACTAAAACTTTATGTTTTAAGTACAAATTCTGTCTTGTGCCATGCTGCAATGTTTAACAGTGCCTCGCAGACCTGATTAATTGTCACCATTAAAGTGATAATTAATCAGGTCTCAGCTTTCTGGCGCTCAGCTCAGTCAGCTGCTTTCATTTCTATGATTTGCAGGATAGTACAGTATAATAAGGAAGCTTATAGAAGGGGACTTGGACATGACATGATGTCTTACCATCATAAACAAAGTCAACTATTATACATATTAACAGCAATGCATGCAAAAGTAAAGGCAAAAAGACCAGAATGAATTTATATAAACTCACTTGTGTGGGTGGACATTATGAAAAATGGGTAGTTCGGGTGAAGCTACAGTTTACTGTTTCAACTTTTGTCTTTCTTGTCTGTCTTTGCCTCTTTACAACCAACTGTTCTTTATAAAAAATTAAAAATAAATTTAACCAAAGGAGCTTGGTGTAGTCTTAAACTGACGGGTTCATGGGCAGACCGGTTTCTATCTGGAGATTAATAATATGTCTTGAAGAGAGTTGAAGACAGTGGGAGCCAATCGTTTGTGCTCGTGTCTCCTCGTTCTCCTTGAGGACTTAGGAATGAACATATTCAAAGTCAGGAGAGCCAGAGAACAAACAGCATTATGCACACACTCAAATAACGTACTGTGGCACACTACACACAAGCACCCACCTTTTCCCCAACGCACTCAAAGTGATAGGTGATCTTGAAGGTTTGTCCGCGTTATAAAGTGTGTAAAAACCAAACACATATTTACTGCTGAGACCTTCTCATCTGCTCAATAAAGATGAGAGGAGCTTCACAGCGCAGAGCGACTATAAAGAGTTTGAAATTATACTCGCATTTCAGTCTTCCTGTGGACACCAAGCACTTGAATGCAACAACAAAACCCTGTTTTGGAAATACATTTTGTGAATTATGTGCTGTGGTGTATAGCAGTGTATTAAAAAAGTCCCCCAAGTTCAATAGTACTGTACTTGCTATGCCCACATGCTGTGGAAGTAATTTAAAAAAAAACATTTGCAATGACAATAAAAAACATTGTAATTGAAGGTAATCTGGGTTTTGCAGATGATCCAATATCAACAGTCTGTCTGATGATAGGTTTGGGATATGGGCACGGTTGAAAGAATTACTGATGATTTCACACGAGTCAAGAGAGAATATTGTATCTGCAAAAGTGTCGTGTAGAATTAAGACTGAAAATGCGTCTGCTTAAAAAGTAATCTTACATTTCCCACCAAGGACCGAACTATATTATATACATATATAACAACTAAATGAACTTTTACCCAACAGGACAAAGACGATACAGTGTCATCTTGTCCTTCCTCACCTCCACTATCTTCGCCTTTTCTGAAAAACTGTCGTCCTTTATTCCTATTCTCTTTCATCTGTTTGTGTCGTACTTCAAAGGTTGCTGTCATGATTACAGACTGGGGAGCAGAGAGAGAGATACTGTAGGTAGACAGAGGATGGACCAGAGAAGAAGAGGAAAAGAGGTAGAGGCGAAAGGGCAGGGTTACACTGAGAGTGAACACCTTCAAAGCAGCGCAGATTGTTACTCAAAGCACAACAGCAGCTGGCAGCTGGTAAGTGACAGTGAGTCACATTTGGTCCCAGTTTAACTGCTATATTCTATGTTAGTGTGAATCTATGGCTGCTGAGTCCAGCAATATCAATAAGTAAAGCTAAATATATGTTGCACACTATTTGGTACCGTAGTTCTTGTACAGTACGAATCCATTTGTGGGTTTGAACTTCCTTAGATCTGATCGTTTCTCACGTATCGTATAATAAGCAACGTGTGTGGGTTGGCTTTCACATGTACATCAATGCATTCTAATAATACCAAGTACATCGATGAGCAACTGAGATGCGCGGGATGCATACACATGCATAAAGACGTCCTACATGCATGTACATTGTTCGCCGTTAGCAAGCTGTCTTTACTGTGTTGATGTCTGAGGCGGTCACACAAGAGAACATGGAGGAAGTTATCTGTCTAGCTTATTCAGTTTTGGAAAGGTCTTTTGTAGCAGTTAGAGCTGAATAAATCCTTTGCTACTTCACTACTGGGAATGATACAACCATGACTGCTCCAAATGTCAAGGATACAAAGTCAAAGATAACAATTAAAAGACAAAATGTGACTTCAAGGACTACTTGTGTGTGTAGGCTTGAAATTGAAAGCGGCCATAATCCATATTTTTATAATGGATCATAGTACTTGTATGCATAAAGAGTTGCTTGCAAAGACGAGCCCATAATAATCAACCAACTCTGCAGTTCCCTTCAGCAGCTTTTTAGTGCTTTTAAGCTCACTCCTTTAGTCTCTAATTTATCTGTTTCCAGTGATTGCAGGTTTAAGAAATCATAGCAGCGACTGAGAATCTCCATAAAAAGATAATAAGTTGAACTTGAGTTCTGATTCTGTTGTGAAACTACGTCACCAGATTTACTGTAGTGCTAATAGTGCTAAAAGTCCAATTGATACAATGCACTTATATGTGTGAACAAGCTTGAATAAAGTACCTACAACAAGCTCAAATACATTCTACTAGCATGAAAATAAGAGGTTGAACTATCCGTAAGTCACGCCCATCTCCCTGTCATCTTATAACACTGCTCTCTGTTCTAGCATGATATGAAAAAAAAGACAAGACTGCAGCACAGGCCTAACACAAGATTGACTACAGAAAATCCTCTGTGTTTCTCATGTTTAGGTAAACACAAGAACAAAACATGAAGAGCAAACGCTTCATTGTGTCCAGTAATAGAGCTGAAGCCTGACCTGATGTGCTTGGCATTTATCACCAAGGTAACAGAGACAAGAATGAGTGTGAAGATGGAGAGATGATGGCAGCGGGTATGCCAGTGTGGGGAATATGATGGGATTGGTCACCCCTGGGTGCTGTGGTCACTCAGATGGGGTTGGATAGGACCACAAAGAAACCATAACACTGGTGTTTGAGGATAGTTATACTCAACAGTAAAACCTCCATGGCAGGTGCATCGTTCAGCTTGTGGAGCGTTCTGTTACAATCACTGTGTTGGAAAGAGATTGATCTTGATTCCACAAGGAAACCAAAGGTAACTTCTGCTGTTTACCGGGCAACATTTTCCTTCTTGCTTTCAAAAGTTCAGCAGCCCTGCAGGCAGAGAGCCCTCAAGTAGCAAAATAAATAAGTTATTGCAAGTTTAAGTTGTGTTATTTACAATTTTATACTCTCTGTTCAAGCTAGTTCTGTGGTCAGTTGTACAGTTTATCAACAGCAATAAGCAGCACTCCTTTCACCAGACAGGGAATCATATGAACCAGCTAATTAAACTCTCCAACAAATAAGAAAAAAATGTATGTACTTTCAACAGTTGACTCTTGCTAACACTAACATATGAGCATTGATTGAGTGAGCAAAGAGTGATAAAGATACTGCTGCAAAGTTTAATCATCATGTGTTGCAGAGCTTCCCACCATCCAGCGGGAGCAGACAGGTTCATTAGTGACGCAAACAAGAGCTGATGAAATTTCGATCTCCACCATTTCCCAAGGTATCGTCACCACATAACTAACAAGACAAACAAATTAATTGGAATCACATTATTACTAAATGCAGACAACATTGCAATCATATTTTCCAAACACCTTCACATTAAAACAGTAAAATGAGATCCATGTTTAATATTTATTTTGTGTAAATAACACCTTCAACACTTTTTTTTTTTGCTGTAGTGACAAACTGCAAAAGTCTTTCATGCTGCAAAGTGTTGATCCACTCATTTCCCCCCCCAGGTAACACTTTCACGGAGTATAGCGAGTCTTTCATCTTGTACTTCACTGATCATCGTAAGCACTGTATTGCAGACCCAGTATGGTGCTTGGGGACAACAAGAGGGTGCAACACAACACAAAGTGCAACTCGGAAAAATCAAATGTGATCAAACTGAAACAAAATGTTACGTAGATTCACATGAGCTGTTTATTGGCCAAACATTCAACTGAATTGCCTCATGAAAACCAAGCATAGCGTTCAAATACAACTAATCACTAAGTGGATGAGAGAGTGAACATTTTGGATGACAATTAATACTATCAGGTAATATATGTCGTGCAAAAGAGGGAAAAATACAATTTCTACTTCACAACTTTGAGAAGAGTTCGGATTATTTGTATTCTACCATCCAGTATTTTATATATATTTGATTACAGAACTTGTACTGTATATTATGTGGAACATATACTATACTTGCAGGCGAAGATAAAACAGACCAACAAAAGAACACAAATAAACTGCTATATAGTTTTTAAATTAAAAACCTGCTGTCAAAACAAAAAATATGATTGTATAAAATTGAGCATTAACAATAAAAAGTGCAACATGAATACAACAGTAATTGTAATCCCTTAACTATCCTTTATTTCCTGTGTTATCAGGCTTCAAGAACTAATTTTCTTCATACTTTACTGCACTTATCATATTCAAACTGCATTGGCATTATAATGGTGGCGGGGTGGTAAAACAGATGCAAACAAAGTGCAAGTTATCGGAAATATTGATTTTGTAAGACAAAAAGATCAGACGGGGAGATAACAAAAAACTAATTTGAAACATGACAATTTACAGATTGTAGAGGAAACTCATCGTTGAAAAGCACAAGGGAACAAAGCTCAACATTGTGATTAAAATGAGGCCTTTAAACTTCAGCCTTAACGCAGTAAATCAATGCAACACAGCTGTCTTAACACAGTAAAGTATAATGGCATGTAGTGACAGTGCTTACAAAGATGAACACAAGACAATTCAAACATACACATTGCCTTTATGTAAAAGTGTGGGAGAGAAAGATAGACGAGGGAGAGGCAGAGAGAGAAGATAAAAAAAAAAGATAAAGGCACATCAGCAGGATAAACACTCTGATAAATCACTGTAGCGGCGGAAAGCTGTCGAATAAATTTATCCCATCCCATTGTCCCCCCCTGTATCTCTCTCTACAGTTGGCATCAAGAGCGGGTGCCTGTGTGTGTAAGAGAGAGTGATGATGAAGATGACCCTGGGACTGAATAGTTGCATTGATGTATACAGCAGCATAAGATGTGTGCACACGCACACAACATCCACGACACTGTGACGCAAAATATTCCCTTGACAAATCTTCACACACACACGCACACACACACACGCATGCACGGCACTGGGTAATTGTGATCCTCTGGGGTCAAACTCTGGGCTTGGGTGCCAAGGGCGAGAATTCCTCACAGAGAGTCCGATAAATCAACCGTTAATAAGCCAGCAAGCATGGAGGCTGTATTTACGACCGCTCTCTCCACAAGGCCAGTGCCACCAGCCCAGCTGTGGTCACACACGCACACGCACACGGACACGGACACACACATATACTAAATCTTTATCAGACAGAAGACCCCCAAGATACACGTGCCCATATAACTGTATGTCAATGGAGAAAAAAAAACTTATAATGTGATATATTCAGCATTTTTCATCAGTGACTCCTTTTTCCTATTAACCCATAATGGAGAAAGGATCGCAGCTAAATCTACCCCACTGACACACACTCACACACACACACACACACACACACACAGTGGATTTCAGCCATCTCAGGCAGATCTACAATGGTAGCAGCCGGAGCTCAGCACAGCACAGCACAGCACAGCACAGCTGAGAACAGTATTGATTCATCCACGGAAAGTCACCTTCCCCTTCACCCCACCCCGGCTGGCGCCTCAGGAACCCCGGTCATTCCACTCAGCCAATTTGTATGGCTGTTGTTATTATTAGTGTTTCTCCGGCACAGCGCTTTGGTCTTGGGGCACGGACACACCGCTTTATGATGCCGCGCCTAATAAACATCATTGTGATTTTCCCAGGCTAGTAATTAAGTGTGGGCCTAATTTGTCATAGTTAGTTAGAGCGTGGCGCGATGCCGGGAGAGGGCTGCCTGGGAGGGGCCCCGTGGCTGAGAAGGGCAGGAGTTTATCACACACTGTTCATTTATAGCCGGTGCTGCATAATTACGCTGGTGCTGGCTTGGGGCATGGCAGAGGGCCATCGCAGATCAAGGTGGGCCAGAGGTTTTCCTATATATACTGTATATTCTGACTTAGACAATTTTGTGCACGTAATGCTGTCAATATTTGACACTTGGGTGTTTGACAACCAACAGCAACTTTAATTCATTCTAAAACCAAGATTCTCTTGTCTCAGGTGAATGAAACTTACCCGGAGGGTGTAAGAATAGAGGGTGTCGTAGGCTGTACAGATGATTCCGTGATTTATGATATTTGGCTATAGATAAAATGACTTTACTGTTCATGATCAGTCCATGCACATTGATGAATCTGAACATTTTCATAAAACAAAACAAAATGAAAACAGCTTCCGAAGTTCTGAAGTTCAGTTTACTCCCTTTTCTGAAACTGACAACATCTTTATGTAACCGAGTATAGAGTTGGGCTCTGTAGGATTGCTTTATTCCCAGAATTACTTTCTGTTGGCTGAACAATGTATCAGTCGGAGTAATTTTGCTCGGACGTGGTTCTTATTGGCTGTATAAGGCAATGCAGACGTCCAATTGGAGAAGGAAAATGAATAAGCTCCACCCCCTCTAGGTAGAAGTTTAAGTGTACTGAATAAGAAAAACAAAACGGGTGCTACTCGAGTTATAGTTCAACTAAAACAAGTGGTAGTTGGTAACTTTGTCATACAACACTTATTTGAAGAAGAAAGAAGTGATCCGAGGACCTGAGCGCCAAGAGTCAACCCCTGAGGCAGTGTCATTGGCTAGGTTTTGAGATTCCCTGGAAATACCCTTAGATTTAGGATTTTGAATTCTTTTCAATTGTGTTTGAAGGACTGTTGCCTTTATATTTGTCTCTCTTTCTCAATATGTCAACCCGTCCTGAAAACTGTGTGCGAATGTGTCAAAGCATCAAGGAGCTCATTAACTTTTTACAGACTTTAAAGTAAAACTGCAATAAGCCTGAAGAGGGGAATGTGACTCATATAACCAAGTTAATCATTTTCGGAGATATTGTGGGTCTAGACACATTTGTAGTGCCAGTGGTGATAAAGGTTTTGTAGTGTAGGGATTGTTAGATGCTAAAACATTTCATACACATGCTCGAAACATCATTTCGAAAAAAATAGCATTTACATTTCCACAAAGGTTATAGTACCTGCTATTTCAAACAGAGTCAGAAATAAGGAGTTTGGCATGTTTTTATTTTTTTTTTAAATAAAAAAAGACAGAACTGCAGAGAGGAATGTCAATATTCGGGAAATGCTCAAGACCACCACTTGCCCCAGTTGGTTTCTGATATTAGCAAATTAAATATTCATCACAAAAATAAAGAGAAAAGGGGACAAGGCTTAAGCTCATAAAACCATATTCTCCAGAGGGTTTCCAGTTCGGCATTGGCTTCCTATTCCTTTTAGAATTCATTCAAATAGGCTTGATTATACTTCAAGCCTGTCTCCTTTTTATATTTCGGATACTCATGTCTGGTAACCAATAAAGACCCACAGTCCAAGCACAGAACCAAAGGAGATCATGCTTTCACTGTTTAAGCTCCAATACTTTGGCACAATCCTCCCAGTCTCAGGTCAGATCCACCTTTTAAAATTAATTTTAAAAAACAGTAACTGTCACTCCTGTGAAGTCTGGCATATTCATAGTTTGAATATGATTTACTTATTGCAGTGGGTTTAGGGTGTCTTTATTTTTTCAATTTCTTAATTCTATATCTTTAACCATTCCTTAGAATGGATTTAAATCTATTAGAATACCCACAGTGGACTGCAATGAAAAATGTTGCAATGACTCTAGTCTCTTGATATAGTTCTGACACTACAATACTGTGGGGATAAGGTTTGTCGTAATGGGCAGCATCCCAGAGCGTTCAGCACCGACGTGTTCAGCTTTGCCATAGAAACATGATTTCTATTAATCTTTCATCACTTCACCCCATTCTGCACACCATTAACTCCAAACCCTCTGTGTGCGTGGTGCAGCTTGGCAAGCACATTCTCAAACTCAATTTAGTTTTTGATGAAGTCTCAGATTATGCACGGTGTTGGCGTATCCGTGTGGTTTGCACCGTTTACTGGAGAAAGTAGACGACGGCTGAAGATGATAAAGATGCTGATGGATAAAACCCGAGGTGATCAGTGCTATATGAGAGCCTGACATTACACCAGTTATACACAGGTCTGATTGTATGCTCTGTTCCGTTTAGCTATGATGATAACACTAACATGACATCACCGTTAACCCTGAAGTCATGCACGGGTTAGTTATTACATGCAGACGTGCACACTTTCATGTCGACTCTGATTTAGTGGCTGCTGGCATAATGTTTTTGCGCAATTTCTATATCAGCCTTCAGGTGAGTGAAACAAATGAAAATGATCTGGACACTTGCAGTCAATGCCAAGTCAATGAGCAGCACTTCCCCTGCCAGCTCCTCCCATGTTATTCCATATCATCATGCAGATCCCAGGTTGTTAGTTTTACCCAGCGGCGTGTCATCTACAAAAGACCGTCTGATTAGAGTCTCTCAAGTTGCTGCAAGAATATTCTGATGCGTCGCCGCGAACGGAGAACCCGATCTGTCTCTGATTGCTTTCAGTGACATACACAATTATCCAGCTGCTTCCTGTGATTAAAGGAACACTCCTGTTTCTAGGCCATTTCCACCTTCTCCTTCTCCGCCTCTTTGTCCTTCGCCTCTTTCTGCAGACATACACCTGTCCACCCCCTCTCACCACTTATTTCTCATTATGAAATACAGCTATTACTTCTGAGATCACCCCTGTTCATACGTTACATATACACATAGACAATGTTTTTCAGATTTATTCAATGTAACCACACATATACATTACCACACACTAACACATATTAGACATTAATGACATTGACTCATCTCCAAGAAATGTTTAGATTTTGAGTGTGTAACTTACAGACTCAACTTTTCCTCTATTTAACAAAACTATGAAAAGTTTGTCCGATTTTTTTAAGTTCGAGTCTGAAATTTTTTTTTCCACTAACGCACAAAAAAGTTCTGTCAACTTGACCCTTAACCCTAAACCAACTCCATGTGAGATGCAGAACATTCTATCTTGTCTGTAAAGTTGTAAGATGGTGTGAGATGAGTTAACTTCTCAGTTCAACCGAGTTCAAGAAAAAACAACAACATAGAAGTATGCTCAGTGAAGACCTGGTATTGACAACAGTTGGTAGTTGGGCTTCATTGCCTGATCAATACAGGTTGAATTGTTGTATGGCTGGCAGTCACATGATCAATGCTGAATCACAAATTAGAAAGCTGTGCCAAAAGTGCCTTACAAAGGTAGAGTATGTGAGAGTGGTTGAGTAGATACATATCTTTACAATGGTTTGTATTGTTGTTTATTTATCGCAGAAAAGACTATTTGAGTCATCTAAGACGCATAACAATCCGGAGTCATGTAACTTTCTTCAAATCAGAGAAAAATGAGGTTTCTAGAGATTTTTTAGTATAAGTGCACGCTGTTTAGTATGACAATAAACTAAAAGCATTCATAAACAACTTAAAGTGCCAGTGAGTAGGACTTTGGGGATCTACTGGCAGAAATGTAATATTATATTCATAGCTATGTTTTCATTGGTGTATCATCACAGGAAACTAAGAATTATTCTGTTTTTGTTAACTGAGAATGAACCCTTCATATCTACATGTATAGAGTTGGTCCTCTTCCACGCAGTCCGCCGTACTGCACCGCCATGTTTCTGCCATGCTCTCTAGCGAAGGGAAATCTGCAACCTCAAGCTCGATGCCACTGAATCCTACACACTGGTCTTTAAACTGAGATCCGTGGCCAGAAAAGACCTCTTCAAAAATGAAATGTTATGCATACTGTAACAGTGAACATGCATCTAAAAAAAACAACAATAACCTCTTTAGTCTTAGCGTCCATCAGTGTGTTGGTGCTGTATTTATACTGAAAAAGTTTTTTAATCTTAATCAAAAAAATGAATTGAGACAAACAATTTCAAGTTTTAGTTTTCCCATTGCACAAACACAAGTGCATAGATGTCTTTGTGTGTCTGCATTTTTTTCCCCGCACTCTCTTTATCGCCTGCCCACATTTCTTGTTTACCCTTTTTTAAATTCTGCAAACCCTTCTTTGCTCTTTCGATCGTCTCGTCACTCAAACATCCTCCCCTTCTCCGCTTCTCTTTTTCTATCTTTCAGCCTTTTCTTTTTCTCTGTCATTTCATCGGTCTCTGTCCAGCTCTTCTTCTGCTCTCCTAACATCTCTCTTCCTCTTTATTTACCTCTCAGGCTTTCTCCCTCATTTTACTTTTCCTCTGTTCACTTCGCCTTCCCTTCCTGACCCAGTCACCTACTTTGAGACGGCACCCTGGATTCCCTCAAGCAAGGCCGCACGCGGCAATTACATTTCTTGTCTGATGTCTGCTATGCTGTCTATTTTGTCTATTGCGTGTCTATTTTAGAGCTATGTGCAAGTAAAACTTCAACGCTGGGGAGGATCAGATGATTTTTTTCCCACCCGGAGTTCCAAGGTGCAGTTTATAGATGGTTACGTTTCCGGCTGCAGATGATGGCCGTCAGAGTTTCTACGAGCTGGTAAGAAAAAAGTTGCTAGATGGATTATGGCAGATGTGAACCTCCCAAAGGTGTAAACTTATAAGTCTGCCCGATCACGGCAGTGCCACGTTCCTGGTGCCGACTTCAAGAACTGCAAATAAGCACATGATTTCCCCAGACTCTTTTTCTCTTTCTCCAAATATGAGGAGATTTACTCCAGGCCAAGACACTCTCCTGCTTTTAATCCTTATGCTTTATAATTCTCCACACATAGTCTCAGTGCATGTGTGTTATAAAGAATGATGCTTGTGCATACATCAGATATGCTTCACTGTCTAAATCACAAACTATTGAAAAGGTTACGCCTGACATGAAATTATCACAGGCCTTAACTTCTATATGCCACTCATGAATATGGACGGTACAAAGCAGCCCATCATAGGCACGACAAATCATATACTAACCCCACTGACACAAAGCATTTACCAAAAGGACCATCTGCATTTTAATGACTACGTCTAATTTATCTAGGGCCAGCGTGCATTATCACAGGAGACTCTTGATTCCTTGCAACACCGAGAAATTCGCACGGCTGTCTCGTTTCTGCTGACGGCAACGCTATGCTAATAGTGTTAGAATTTTTCCGTACACCTTTCCAAACAATCACAGAGAGGTTTAGGCGGATGTATCTAGGGAAGCATGTGTGCAAAAATATTTGTTTGTGTGCATATCACTGCAGTCGCAGAAAAACACACATCGCTGCAGCATCCGAGTTTTCCTTTTCTTAATACATTTTGCATGGTTATCTGAGTTGAGTTATGTTGACCTCATGCACACATTTTCATAAACCATTTTATCTTTTCCGCCAATGTGATTCTTTATCAAAACAGTGCGCCTGGCTGATGGACCTGAGCCCTCTTCCAGTATCATGTTGAAGCTGCTGTTAATCAGTGTTTGCATGACTGTTACATACTATAGAAAAAATTGATGTTCAGGACAGGCTAGACAAATGTACTGGGTTTCACAGTGCTGTGTGTAATCACCACTTCAATAGCCCTTTACTACAACTGCAGAACAATCTATTTTAAAGTGTAAGCAGTTTAGGTGATAGACTGGAACAGTGGTCTGTATTAGTCTTGTAATGACAGGCAGAGTATATATCACTGCACCGTAAAACCCAGTCCGTTCCTTCTACAGGTGTTTGTGTGTATGGATACATCACATGGGTTTGTCCAGTTATGGGTTAATTTTCCCAAGTGTGGAGGTCAGATAAAGAGGAATTGCTAAGTCTTTTTCGGATTGGTGAAACAAAGGAAGTTGCACTGAAGAAGAGGCCAAATTACTTTTTTGAGATCAAAGACCTTTGGAGTAAATATATTTCACAAAAGCAACCTACGATGTATTTCAATGTTCCAGATTAATTGTTTGCAGGATAAGCCCTGTTGAGACGCATCATTTCATTTTCAAGAAGATTTACATTTCATTAAAAATGGACTGATGCGGTTTATAAAACGCACTGGTCTAATCCATAAATAATTATATGTTAATCTCATATTGACAACTGACAGTAGTAATTGCCACTGTGTGGGCTACTTGTGGGCATGAATCATCGTCCTCCATTCCCAAAAGAGACGGCAGGTCTTATATCCACCTCAGTGACAAATCCTTTGAAATGAGCTCCAGGTTGAGGTGTGAAAAAAAAAAAAAACTGACTGTGTGGTGTGTGAAATAAAGCACAAGGTTGGTGAGACTTCCCAGAATTCTGCTTGTCACACTTGTGTAAGTTGTATCGTGAGATAAACACAATGCAATTTGAATGGAGATGATCACATCATTTAAACCAAAACACCAATAATTTTACTTAGTTTGGGTAATTTATATTTTATGCTACATTATAATATAATATTAACACATGAATGACACTGACCATTGACTCTCTGACCAAATGCTCATTTCTGTAAAGGTGATGGTGGTAAAATACATCTTCAGGCTACTTATCAGTGGCTCATGGCCAGGAATCTGCCTCTTCCCTTGAGCATGTTAAACAGCTGCAGCTGGGTATATTAGCGCTGAAATGGGTCTTGTGTACAGCTTGGGGACCTGCCAAGACCATGCGCTAAACTGGGTATCCTAATGGTATAAAAAGACTGCATGTAACACTGAGTTACCTGTTAAGGCCAGAGCTGTCCCCTGTGACACAGAATAATGCTTTTAATGTATTTTGGCTGTATGAGAAAATGTATTGCTCCCAGACTCCCACAGCAACAGAAGAAGGATGGGGGGGGGGGGAGAAAAAAAGAAAGGACGAGAGAAGAAATAAGAAAGAAAAAACAAAACAAATGTGTTTGGAAACAGGAAAACAGGAGAGAGAAAAGGTGGAAGACAAACAACCGATGGAAAAAAAAGGTGAGAGAGAATAGTCGAGGGAGGAGGGAGAAAACAGAAAACACAGTGTTTGCAAATCACAAATTAAAAGCATAAGTGTTCCCATACAGACCACTGTCACAGAAGAAATATGAGGCTTTCAGCATAAACATCTTATTTGGAGCAAGTCGGCAGGTAGAGACAAGCTCTCCTTGGCCTCCTGTCATCATTTACAGCAGCAGTTAAGGATGCAAAACTAGAAATACCAGAGGAACATAAACTGCAATGTCAACCCTGACTTTCTCTACCATCTGCATCAAAGGCTACATCCAGTAAAGATTGTGTTATCAGCAGTTTATTCAAAATTAAAATTTTGCACAGCCCCACAATCCAATAAATTGGTTATTTTAAAGGTCTGCTATACAGAATTCATTGCTTATCTATTGCGGCTCACGACGTGCCGACTGCTGAGACGACGGCTCGCAGCTGACGGTGCTAACAGTGCTAGCATTACAAACAATGGCAGAAGTGCTGACAGAGCTAAAAAGTGACTTCATTCTCTGCTCAGAAAGACATTACTCCACTGTGTGTTTACAAATAGTTGTTTGCTGCTATGTTAATGCTGTGAATATCGAATTTAGCAACTTTAACAATATCAAATATCTAGAACTCATGGACGCATGGTCTCCAAAATATACAGTGCTCACTGGTGGTCTGGTCATACACTTTAGGAAATAGAGAACTCTGTTCACAGTGATTTGCGGAATCGTGTGAAACCATTCAGGAAGGTTTATTGTCTCATATAAACATTGCTGCATTGCTACATTGGTCACTACTACCGGTGGGTAAAAACTCTGCAAGGTGCTTTCTAACAAATGCAAAAGATCTCTTCATAGTTCCATTTTCTGTACTCTATCTAAAGATCTTGAGAGGAAACAATTTTCCTTCAGGGTTTATAAGTCATGAAATAAAACAATGCTGTTGTGCTGTATATAGGAGGTACTGCAGATGTAATCACAGTCACAGTGTTGCATTTAAAGCGACACAAAATAAACTCCCAACATCAAGTAAAATTCAAATATATACTCACCACCCTGATCAGTGCTGACGGTGATGATGGCTACCTGTCGAGGGAAGGAGCTCATGTCTGAAACACCATTGAGGGACTCGATCTCAAAGGTGTAGTTGGCGTGCGCTGAAAAGTCCATGACAGTGACAGTGGCGTTGGTCAGGCCTAACGGTCGTGGTAGGAAACGGAGCTCCTCCTCACAGAAATGGCACTGGTCGGACTCGGGGCCACAGCGCTTGCACTGGACGTTGTAAGTGAGATCCCGGCGGCCCCCATTGTCGCTGGGAGGTGACCACTCCAGCATCAGGTAGGTGTCGTTCAGGTTGAACACCAAGTTGCGCGGTGGAGATGGAGGGCCTGCAGTCGTAGACAGAAAGTTAATGAACAGATGAATCAGTTATAAGGTGTTAGGCTGATGTTAAGAAAAGAAGATACCCAATTAGCTGTGTGATGTTTAAACAATGGATTGTTTTATGGCTTATCAGCCCTGGTGGCAATGACGTCTTCCTACAGAACCATTTAAAAGCCTAGCAGACGTTTTTGTTTTTAATGAGGCTTTGTAGAAAGTTGTATGAGGATGATCTTTTCTTTCATCTTCTGCTTTTATACCTCAAAGGGTGAATTTCTGCTATTTCTTCATCTTTTATTTTATGTCTTTAAGACCTTCCAATGCGCAATCCACCTCCCCCATTACCACCATTACTTCCAGTGCGTCCATAGCTGAAAGTTTTCATCTGCCGCCAGCTGACTTTACTCCACCGCCGTCAGCGTCCAGACTCCAGGGGATCCTGTCCTATCTCCTGTCTCCATCAGAGCCCATGCTTAATACAGGTGCTTTAATCTGTAGATTCTAATCGCTAAAGTATTTTCTATTGCTAACCTCAATAAATATATTCATACATTTCCAGTTGATCTCTCCTTTTTGACCCCTGAGATACCTCACATCTAAGACATCGTCCAAAATGCTCTGCAAAATATGAATCTACCTCTAAATACATTGCAGTATAAAATTGTTAAAGATCCCCTATACTGCTGTACCACATAACTCTATGTATAAACTCTCTCTAAGCTATTTCACCTCCCTCACATTTCCCTTGTTGAGGTATTTTTGTGCTCTCTATGTGTGTGTTTGTGTGTCAGGGTCAGTATTGTGCTATAGCATGCAGCCAGCTGTCAACAGGGTGGAGTTAAAAAGCCTGAGGGATTTGAACAGTCCCGTCCTGCCAAGCTCACTGTCTGCCTAGACAATGGGATGCTTCCCTCTCCTCCATCCGTCCATCCCTGTCCCTCCCTCCCTACCTTTGCTAAAACTCTCAGTAGACAGTAAAGCTCCTCCTACCCCTCCTCGACTTCTGTCAGCGAATGTCCATTCTCTCTCTCTTTATCTGTTTCTGCGTCTATCGGCCATTATCTCACCTCTTCTATTCTCTCCGTCGAGGAGAATCCACCCACCTCCCCTCTCGCAGAGCAACCCCACTGCCATCAATCAGCTCCTATTCTCCTCTAGGGGGAGATTGGTATCAGCACCCTCCTTCCTTTCTCTCTTCACTGTCTACTCCATCCAGCCTTTACACTTTGTCTCCACCTTTATCTCTCCTCCTGTGACATCCTTTCTTTCTTGCTCTCCGCCTTTGTCTTCCTCTCAGGCCCCAAATCTTTAATCTATGTTTCTTTTCTTTTTTTTTTTTTTTACTTAGACATCAAGCTAATAGTTTATGCTCTGGCCAACAAGCTGCTGATTAAAATGCATTATGGGTAAACACAGAACTCACAGCTTGTTAGAGTAGATGTGGTAGTCTACACCTCTTAGTTTGCTGGGCTGTAACATGCCCCACAAGCCTTTATACACAGTGTTTGTACCGGGAGCAAAAGTGGCGTTGGAGATTCAGGATGTGCTTTTGCCTGGAAGATTTAGTTCAACAACTAACAACTACAACTGTTGAAGAGCCCTTGAAAAAGACACGATGAACAGAGTTTATCTATGTACTGTATATTTTACTCAAACCTAATCTCCAAAATGACCCACCATATTGAAAGTAGACTTGTGGCATTGTGCTGGTGTTATATTTGTATATACATTGTTATTTTTGTTAACTGGACTTTGGTCTTATGTCAGGGGTAAAACAAAGATCTTGAAATAACACATAATTTTTTACTGAAACAGGTTTTTTGCTGTTCTTGTGATTGGCATATCTGTTTGATCAGTATATAAAATATATATACAGTGTATACTCGCAGCTTCTCCACAATGACTTGGCTTTGTCTCTCCGTAAAAGACAAATACACTCTTCCACCGTGTGGAGCTCTCAGATATGGCCCCAGTCTATCTCAGTGACAGCTAAATAGCTTTTTAATTAAAGGAGAATTAGTCCGGTTAAACTGTAATTTAATGCAAATATGAAGTCGTAATGACAGTCGGTAAATCATCAACGAAGACGAGGCAGCTGAACAAAAGCCATGTAATTCATCCGGTGCGCAATTTTACACCAGATAAGTCCTGCAGACAAGACACAGCTAATTCTGAGAGACCGTAACCAATAGCTTACCCAGACTGTCAGGCGCACACACAAGAACAGAGATCTTTAACATGTATTCATAATTTAGATAGTTGAAGTGATGGCAGTGAGGCTCAAAGCTCTCCCATGACATCACAAAGGATGACTAAAAGCTTTGAACATCTATGTGGTTGTGTGTCTCATCAGTCATGAGTAAGTATCAAGCCCTGTTTGCTGGTATACTCACGTGTACAAGCCATCGTTGAAGGATCTCTCTCAGCCCTGAAGAAGCCTGTCTCACAGCGGCAGACAGCAGCCCCTTCCCCGTAGCTGACACTATGCGGAGGGCACTTTGAACACTTGGTGTTTCCAGCATATGCCTTGTAGAAGCCTGGGTGGCATGCTGGTGGTGACAGGATGACAATATGACATAAAGATGAGAGCAAAGCCAGACCATGTTGTGGGCACACAGGTTAGAACGTCACATGGAAGGATCACATATCCTCATGATGTTTCCCTCAAGAGGACCCAAGCGGACACATATTGTTAATAAAACCAGCAATGACATAATGTTTCTAAAATATGACATCGTATTTGTTTAAAGTAGCCATGTCTAATCAAGAGGCATTGGATTGGCCTTGTGTCTGTCATTATCCATCAGGAATTCAGCATTATCAGTAATGCGAACCCTGTATGGTAATTATCAGACTTTTAACAGATTTATGAAAATCCGGTTTGTCTTTTCAAATATGGAAATGAACGCATCAAGGTTCACTAAAATAAAGAGACCATCTGCTCTGTTTTGGGGAACTTTTACTCTTCGTTTTAAAAAGTATGATCTTTATTTGACGTGAAAACAAAGGAAGCTTAACAGACACACGATATTTATTAGGTGTTTTTCTTCATTAGAATGAATGAACTTCGTTGAACTGGAGTCGAACACACTTGCAATGCAGGATCCTACACAGACTTTTCTTCTTCATTCCTAAATGTCAAAACAATGTTAACGTAATGTCATGTTAACACCAATGCTTTTCCTACTCTTACAAGAGAAAAAATATATATTCAAAATATCATGAATACTCTCTCTACATTCTCTCTGCTCTGAGCAGGTAAATGATATCAGTTACGTGTTGAAGCTGAGTAAATAATTCATTGTTAAAATAATTAAAGCAAACATAAATAGCATTGACATTCTTTCCACCTTTTCAGCTTAGTTAGTTAGATAGCTGCATAACTTTTCACATTTCATTTTTGAGAAAATATGTCTAACGCTGCACTCTCTCCTCACAAAGAGAAGGGTTTTAAGTTTGAAAATGTTGCCAACAAATGTGAGTGTGTTTGTTTAATCCAGTGCTAACTGCTGAAGGGGGCCCTGCATGAAAGAGTGTAATGAAGAAGCTCTCTGTTGGTTACACCTTCACACTACCACATGTATAACTATCAAACACAGATTGTTTTGTATTCAAATTCACAAAACAAATAAAGCAAGTGCCAAGAAGGCCAAAAATGCATGCCTTGTAAGTTTTGTACCGTCATAGCATGAAAGTATGTGTTTCGACACCTTTCCTAGGATATAGAAGATAGGAAAGGAAGCACTGAAACTCCTTTAAAAAAAACAAAACCACTTAATTAAAGTGAGTGACTGCTCCTGTGTGTGTTTAATTGATTAAACATATAACACAAAAGCTTTCCTTATTAAAAATACTAAGAAAATAAACTGAAAGATTACAAGAGTTTACAAAACTAATTAGACACCAACTGCAATGGCTTTTAATAGCATTTTCTCAACCTCCGTAGCACTTCTATGTCACAGAGAAGTGTAGAAGTCTCCTGTCTGGTGAGATTTCCATGGCTGTCGGTTGTCACCAGGCACATCGATTTCACAAGGTAACACAAGCTGAGCCATTTGGAAATTCACCTTGAAGCACAGAGTGCCTTTGTGTGTCTCCATTGCTGGCTGTGATAAATGGAGCTGTAGGGAGGACAAGGAAGCGCTTGAAACCGCGACTGCTCTGATCAAATGGGGACAATTAGGACAGAGGCGAAGAGGTTTACACACACACACACACACACACACACACACACACACACACACACACACACACACACACACACACACAAGTAAGTGTGGACTTTTTTAGTCTTCATCTGTAAAAGGATTGTTTTTCTTTATTTACACAGTTGAAAATGGCCACCCCTTTATTGTAATCAGGTCTTTACTAGGTCAGGTCTTTAATGTACTGATCAGATTCTATTTTACAATAATTGGTATCCTCTATTTCAAAGTATTAGTGTCTTGTGAGTAAAATAAAGAGTATTAAAAAATGCTAAAGACTGACCATTGATTAGTTCAAAATATTCAAATTGACATTTCTCTTCAAAAACCTGACATACACCCATACATTCAGCTCACACAAGCACATACTGTACATCAGTATGATAAGTAAGCATCCCCTATGGCGTACCAAGGCTGCCTCCGTCATTAACCTCTGATCCCGGCATGTCCTTGAGTCAAAAGGCGTCAGTCAACTCGCCCACCTCACTAGACCCTGTTTTAGACTCTGTCAACCTAATGACGCCTCTGCCTGACCTTCGCTGAACTGAGGGGATGTTTCTTTTCGAACCTTGCGGTGTCCTGCTGCAATCTGTCTGGCCGGGCTCTGCTCCAAGGCCACGGTGGTGCTGTACAATGACTGACCATGCATCACCAGAGGATGGACACACACAAGGTGGCAAGGAGGTTAGCACACACACATGCTGGTAGGCACACACACACACACACACTCACCAGTAGACAATGCAAAATTGACATTGAACTCGTCAAACGTCTTGAACTTGGAAAAGGAAGGAAGTCTGGGGATTTCGACGATTAAGCAGTTAGATGCTCGATGGCTGGTAAATGGACTTGCATTTGTAATGCGCCTTTTTTTAGTCTTTCAACCACTCAAAGCACTTAACACTACATGTCAGCATTCATCCATTAAAACACACATGGACCGTATGAGTATTGCAATTATTGCAATAAACCTCTTTTATTTCCCGTTAATATACTGCACGTCAGATCCATGCAGATGAAAACAAAACTGTATTGGAGTTTGCATATTAGACTGCTGATGAGCAGTGAGTAGGACAGCCAATACAAAACAGCATAGAACTTTCACAAAACATGTAAAATATGAATACAAGTGAGAGAACTATTTTCTGTGAAGCCCATATTTAAACTGAATGTACCGACATGGAATATGCATAAGGCAATAGATAAAGTTATGAACCTTCATAATGCACTCAGACATGTCTATTTAAGATTGGCTGTATTAATAAACATGTGCTTTATTAGTTTTTATTATTATTACATTTTGAAGTACATTACAATCCATATAGTTGATCACAGTCAGTCAACTCTTTTAGAAAATAAAGGCTATACAGTGTTATGACCATCATGATGCCTATGAATACAGAGCTCATGTCTGCATAAGCTGTACTTATATAGAGAGAACAAAATGTATTCTATGTTTGTTGATCCTCACACCAGAGCCTATGACAGATAAAGTGAACATGTGGGAGCACAGAGGAAAACGGAACCACTGCTGATGAGTGAGACTCAGCAGAGATCACTGATGTATCATCAATGTCATTCATCAAGCATGATGGTCACTGAATTATAAAACTGCCTACTTATATTAAATACAGTCACACTGTTTTATATTATATTTATCTCACATAATGCAATATCCAGGCAGTCCATTATAGATTGTGGAAAATGTTATTAAAGATAGTGGGTGAGATATGAAAATAAAATATGTTGTGGATTCCTTCCATATCACACACAGTGAGTGGATGTATACTGTACACACCTCTGAAGCTAGCTGAGGTGAGCAGGGGATGAGAGAATAGTATTATGACCCACTGGCCTTTGGGGCTCTGATCTAACTCTCGGCCCTCTACCCAAGGTTAATGAGATCTGGAAGTCAACCAGAACATCTACATCTCAGAGTCCCGAGCCGGGCCCTGAGACCCAAAGGCAGCAGATTGGTTGGTGAGGCTTGCCACTTCATATTCATTGGACCTGAACAACACCAGAGCAACTGGCAGGCAGATCATGTACGGGGAGTAGACCTGTCTGTCTCCCTCTGCTTGACTATTTGTCACTACTACTGTCTACGTTGTACTGTATGACCATCTGCCAGAACTTCTACTCACACTTCTTTACTGGTTTAATAAACACAGAGGTTCGCTAAGCAGCGGCCTCTTTGTTTAAAGTGGTTGGAATTTGTTAGCCCAGTATCCCGAGAAATGTATTTGTGTCCAGTGATGACGTTCAAAGCCTGCAGTGCAAAAAGTATTTTTTTTATTGCAACCACAATCTTTCTCCAGATTGTATCAAATGTTTTAGTTGCCTGACACTAACCTACCGCGCATGCAATTTATTCCCAAAAGCAAAATCTTTCTCTGTCCTTGTACCTTATCCTTGTAGTTGCCATGCCATATTGTAGAAACAAAAATAATTTGAAAACAAATGTTGCCATTGAACCTGAGGTTTTGCAGAATCGTCCAATTTTGACCTTCTTGTCAGGCAATACGGTTGAAATATTGAATAACCATCTTCCACATTGTATAGACATTTATTTAAGATTTATATTGAGCTTTACAATAAACAAAGCATTACTCACTCAGTTAGGTGTCAACATTAACATTGGACAAAATACTGTGCAATCGTGGCCTTTAAATTAAATTTAAACATAAAAAAGCATGAGGTTCTGAATGATGTTTAGGTGAAAACCATTAAAAAACTATTAATGGGGGCACCTTGGAGGTCTAGGGGTTAAGGTGACAACCATGGACCAAAATATCCCTTTGTTGCATTTTTGTCATTCCTCATCTCTCTCTCTCCTAACTTCCTTTCATCTCTCTACTACAGCAACCTACTGAAGTCGTACAAATATCCAAAAACAATGACATGCAAACACTAAATACATGCTTTATTTTATAATCTTTACACCTTGTTTAAATAATGTATGCAGTCAGGCCCGATCAAGCCTTAGTCACTGGATGTTTCCCTGACTTAGATCTGAGCTCATTTCAAGTAGCTTAGCTTTGGAAGGTTCACATTTTAGTGTCCCATTAGGATCTATCCTAACTAGAATCACTGAATTAAATATCAGCGTAAAATATATCACTGGCAATAAGTCCAACGCAACAGATTCCATATTATAAGCTTCTTCTCTACTGGTATCTTCGTGTGTGTGTGTGTGTGTGTGTTGTGTTTGGAGGCCTATGTGTGCATGTGTGAATGACATTCTTTGCAGTGCATAGCCGATGATGGTGGGAGCCTCTCCCGGTGGTCGGCGAAGAAGAACAATTCCAAGAGGAGCACAATTCTGCAGCATTTACTTGCAGAACCACATCAACAAATGTTGCAGAATAGTTCAGCTCTTGAAATCAAAGGCAGCGTGGTGAGGAGGCGATGCAAAGGATGAGAGATCATTGCAGAGAGATGGTAGCATTATAGGCGAGAGATGCAGCCGGAAGCTTATTGCATATGGAAAAAAAAAAAGCAGGACTATTTTCAATTTCATTCCACACAAACATTACCCTCCTCAGTGCCCCTTGTACAAAAGAAAAACTATGAAACAATACAAATAAAAGCCTTATTGCTTTTTCTCTGTGCTGACACGGTACACATCTTGTCCACGCATATCTTATCAGAATAGTGCCTATTCTGTTTTCCCCTTTCTCCATACATGAGAATATTGAGAATATGAGAATATACTCCAACAGGGGAAAATTACAAGCTATTTTCCTAGCTCATACATGTTGTTCTGATTCACTTGCCTGCCGACATAAGTGAGATACATTAAGACGATACAGTACCGTGATACAAACAGTACTGAGTTCTCTTATATCCTTGAGCCATTCAGGAACAACACTCTCAAACACTCTGAGTGAAAAACCCTTCTCTGTCATCTGTGTCAGGCCGTCTCTCTTACTCCCACCTGTCCTTAGCTCTCTCCAACACATCTTCGCTGGAGTGTTGAGAAGAGGTGTTAATCAATTAGTGAGAGAAGGGGAAAAGCAGGCCAGGTGTGTGAGAGCCAGTTATTAACTATACAACTTTGATCTTCCTTCCTTTACTTATTATGTATCGTAATCATCGAGATCATCATCATTAATCAGTATCGTCATCTTCAAAACTTATGTCAACGGTTTGCCGAGCTACTTTCAGTCTTTTACTTATAATTTAAACCCGTCTCTCTACTTCTCTTATGTGTAGTATATTGTAGATTGTACAGTGTATTCACATTATATTTCCTTTCCTGTGTGTTATAGATATTATGCTCTTAATAATGTATGCATGGAATATACTGTATGTGTTTTGTATGAATACTTTCTCTGTATTGCATTATATAAAACATGCAACAAGTTCATGGTTTCCCCTAAATTTGATAAAAAAAGACAAATGAAATAAAAATCTATTTGACCTTATATGTCTTCCACTTTGCCTTCCACACCACATGCACATGTTTGCATGACCTGAGCAGTGTTTAAAAACGTGCTATTTCAGCTTTCTCTTGTATAGGCTTTCAACCCAGTGGCTGGAACCCTCTTGTATTCACTCGCTCCTAAGTGCCTCCTGATTTTAATCTCTACCATGGCATTTACGGCTATCGGAGTGCGGTGGCTTTACAAAGCACTAATGTTTACCAGCAACGTAGTGAAGGCGAGCTGGGACACAGCAAGCTTCCCGTCTCTGAATAAAGTTAATTCCATTAATGCAAATCATTCACTATTTCCGTTTAACTTCTTCCTTTATGTACCCTCTTGCGACAATTATTTGAACTTCTTCTTTTGCATTGATTTTTCTCCCCCCTCAGTTTAATTAGACTGGTATTTTGTAGCATAAAGGTTTATTGCATTGAATGAGGCTTTGATAAGATACAATGACTGGAGATTCATAATTGGTGATCACAGGTAATAGAGGTAATAAGCTCTTTTAACGCAGGCCATTTTTGCTGGTAGAAAAAAAACCCAAGACTATTAACGAGGATAATCAGAGCTAATTATCTCCATTGACAACATGCAGACTAGGGGATGTTTAGGACTTTATAAAGGATTTGAATCACTTACACTTAAAGCTCTACAGTACCATTCAAATCACTGCTTAATGCAATGTCTACTTCAACTACAACAGGAGAGTGTTTTTGTTAAATACTCATGCCCTTTTCCATTCTTCTGACTCTCTTCCTTCTCCAGGCCCAGTTTGCATTGTTGTGTATTGCTCCATTGTGCTACTAGTTTTCAAAAACATCAGAGGACACATTTTAACTTTTTTGTTGAAAAGTGGAAAGAGAGGTATTCACTGACAATCAACACCACTGAAATATTGTCTGTACCGCGTGCACAGTAACTCAATTCAGTTTAAGTTTTTGTGATTTTGAGACATGCCCATCAACCAGCATGTGTCCTTCTTTTAAATCATTGTTACAAAAAGATCCTGACGTACTAACACTTAATACAAGCTGGTGCTGTTGTTGTGTGATATCAATGGACTGGTAGATTTCTACACTTCAGGAAGATTAATCACAACAACATCAGAGACGCCTGGCATCAAAAGAAAAGTGTGTTTTTTTTTCCTTTATGATTGCTATCCAACAAACATTAAAGTTTCAATGTTAGCATCCAGGTTAGTAAAATGTATTGGTGCACTGGATTTAGCTATTTTAAGAGAGATAAGGGTGAGAGGGGAACAAAGACAAACCCCGTAAGGAAACAGAAAAGCTAATTAACAGCGAGACAATGAGATAAAAAGGACAACACACACAAAAAAAAGAGTAAGAGCCAGTTTTCACCAAAGACAGTGCTGGATGGGCTCATTCAGGGGCAGCCGTCGCTTATATATCAGTGACATTATCGGAGACACAGATCTTTTTATGGACTTTACAGGGGTCAGCCTCACTGAACCCTTTATGGCAATGTTTATAGCAACATAGAGAGAGTCTTGTGCCAAATGAACGAACAGAGTAGTAAACTTTACAAAAGACATCCGATAACTCAGAGAGAGCAGAGACTACCTTTTAAATCTTACTTTAAAGACAAAACAGTGGCTCGAAGAGGCTTCGGGATGGACAGTAAAGAAGTGTTTTTATGGCCTAAGCTTGACTGATGAGATAATGTCCTGACTGGCTCCAAGAAAGCACTGACCTGTATTAGGATATCTCTAATGCATGATCAACAGTAAATCTATTATAGTGCTTATCGTTGGCTAGTGGGCATGGACCCCATCAACTACTAGTGGAATGTCACACTTGTTGCCCTGCGAGCGGTGGAGTTTAAGGATGGTGATGTCGGTTGGTTGCTTTGTCCATCTCTTGAACGGTTTTGGTCCAGATCAAGAAGTCTTAAAGGAATAGTCTGACATTTTGGAAAATGTGATTTTTTCTTTTTGCAGAGAGTTAGATGAGAAGAGCGATTCCAGTCTCATGTCTGTATGGTATATGAGCTACAGCCAGGTGACCTTTACTGCTCTGCTTAGAATAAAGACTGGAAACAGGGGTACACATCTAGCCTGGTTCTGTTCGAAGGAAAGTCCGCCAAAAGGAAAAACTATTTCTTCAACAACCACTGGTCATATTGATATGTACTGTATATTGATGCATCCCATATGAAGATTTCTGTTGATTTTCGTGAAGTGCTGCAGTTAGGTCGGATGGTCGGAGACAAGATGTCTGGATAACTAATGGCTATAGGGTTACGAGAAATATGCTGTGAATTTTCATTATCCCCCGAGTACGCATGATACAACTCTCCATTGTGTCTCAATCCTTTCCCATTATTACTACCTATTTGTGTGGCTTCTTTGTCTTTTGCTCTACCAGATACATCTGCAGTATCATTTTGTCCCTCTGTGAATGTTTTGTGATATCAATATGAGATATAAATCCTGTGTTTTTTGCTTCATTTACAAGAAGGCAGCTCCCGTATAGTAGGAGCCTTTATTCACTGCCTCTAAAATAGTTTGCCTTTCGTTCACATCTATCCCCGTTTTCCCTGTTACTAAGTTTCATTATGATACTCGCAAGGCTATATGTCTCTTGAAAAGCAGAGAATGCATGTCAATGTCTGAGGCCCTAAGAAATTGAGGGTGTTATGAATATTGGCATGACTTAGCCCCAAACTTTTCCCTCACTCGCTTCTTCCCCTCTGCATGATTGATGGTGATTGGGATTTTAACACGCTGTTAAATCGACAGCAAATCGTCTTTAGCAGAGGTCGCATTAGCATAAAGGCCTTCTTGTGGAAAATAAACAACGGCAATGTCTTCTCAAAAACAGCACAAACAAAGGGGGGAGATAATGACATGGCAGCCCTTTAGTAACATCAACAACAACATAATGGAGCTGGAGTGAAATTAAAATGGAGCA
The DNA here is from genome assembly GCF_004355925.1 of Anarrhichthys ocellatus. Classification (NCBI taxonomy): domain Eukaryota; kingdom Metazoa; phylum Chordata; class Actinopteri; order Perciformes; family Anarhichadidae; genus Anarrhichthys; species Anarrhichthys ocellatus. The sequence continues at coordinate 2,331,648 of NW_022280050.1, forward strand.
GTCAATTTAAATGCCTTTGGTGATGCTTTCTCTCTCTCTCTCTCTCTCTCTCTCTCTCTCTTCTTTAAATCTCACTCTCACAGACTTATGCAAACAGGCTCAAATCCAATCAAGTGTATGCATAAGGGAAACATATTTACAGATGCAAAGAAGTATACAGTAAACCACGAGCATCACGATGTGTAACTCGGACTTGCAAGCCAAACACGCTCGCAATGCGTCTGTCACGGCGTCTCTCACGGCGTCTCTCACGGACAAATAGCACAAAGAGAGAAGTTGTTGCTGTTGACAAAAATGAGGGAGGTGACAGAACAAAACATGAGGAAAATCTCGAAAGGTGCCTGACAGGCTTTAAAAAAGTTGTTTACGTGTTGCCTAACCCATATACTCCTCTAATAAACCAGTATATTCCAAAACGGATCATACTTGGAGTAAGGAAAATATAAAGGTAAAAGGAAAAATAACGATGATAATGATACTGCAACAGAAAAAAAGTGCCAAAACATATTTCTGAGAAGCAGCTGTATGGAAGTCAACAAGTGCAGCAGCATGGTGCGAGTGAAGTGATAAAAAGTTGCTCTCATTTTTTGAGTGTGAAGGCGCTGTATATATCTAGGAATAAATGTGCAAAACTTGATGGAGCCACTCTGATTTGAGCAACAGAATGAGAGAAAAGACGACAGCGTCATATCACTGTTGAGTCTATCAGCTGGGAGACGCCTGATCTTCTTCTTTGGCATTCAGACACGTGAAAAGCCTTGGTTACTGATGGGGATTAGTTTAACCCTGCATGGCAGCAATTAATGGTAAAACAGTAAGCTTGTTTTAAATGAATGGTTTTGTGTTAACACTGACAATTGTATGACAGTCTGCCCAGGAGATTAGAGAAGCAATGTGGGCAGCTTCGATATTTTGGCCAGGGGATGGTAAAAATGGCAAAAGGAAAGATCTAGACAGGGTTTATCCTATGGGGAGCATAGAAGAGCTTAGTTCATTTCATAGCAATCTGCCCATTACATTTTGGATTACGTAGTACTATTTTTGAATGACATATTTGCCATAAGGTTCTTTTTCTTTGCTAAAAAGTAACCGCAACTGTAAACCACCAGGAATTGAGGCCAGTTGATGAGCTAAAGGCAGGTTTGTCAGGCACAACATGAGATAGGTCTGGCTATGAGAGAGTAGATAATATATGACAAACAAGACAGAAGTAGTGGATTTAACCACATTTTGGACACACAATAGTGTGAGGAATATGCTGTCCATGCAGATCGACAGCAATGCAGTTTCTTTTACAGTTCAGGTGATTGTCTTCATTATCGAAACCCATTTTAAGCAACATGAGTCAAAGCTGACCCCAGCTGCCTTCCTCCATGAAGAACAAAGACCTGATTTAATTTGTTTCTTGTTGTAACAGCCATTACTTAGATCCACAGTGGTTGAGGGTTTGTTACCTCCAGGAACAATTAATACAATTTATTAGCCACTGTAGAAAAACCTTGCTGTAGAAATTAGACTTAGAGTATGAAGTTGTAATATAATAGAACGTGTAAAATAATATTGATATTAATCAAATAAAATTGTATAATTTGCCATTATATAATTAAAACAGCAACAACAAGATGTTATTATTATCATTGTTAGTAGTAGTAGTAATAGTAGTAGTATCATCATTTTGACTTGTTTGTTATTGTACTTTAGGTTTCTGTCAGTAGAAGTGTATTGCACTTGCTTTGCTTCATGGTTGGTGTGCTACTCTACACTTAGTCTGGTCAGTTGCAATTTGTGACTTCGTTACCTTGCTTAGCAAAACACAGAAAGCTCTCCAAGTGCAGTCATCTGGGGTGATGGAGTGCGCCTTCATGGGACTAGCGGGAAGCATTTGCCAGTAATTAGGGGAGAATGAGCACAATTGGAGCACGAGCTTCTCTTGTTAATGTTCTGAAGAACAGGCTCTCCCTGCATGCTGACTTAAATGACAAACACACACATTTCCAAAGTCATTCATTTTACCAAAGTTGTTTGACGTCATCACAGTTGTGTTGTATGAAAAGCAGCTTCATCAAGTGACATCTGACAAGTGGAACTGATTGAATCTTGTTTCCTTTGAACGCTACAGTGACGTGTCAATCAATGGACCAAAGAATGGACGGCGATACAATGAGGCAGAGCCGGGAAACATTTGCAAAGCATTCCTTTCCCTGCACTCAACATAAACAACACATGTACTCGATCACAGATGATATAGGGCGTGCTAAGTTTAGAGGAAATACTGTTCATGGGCTTAACAATGTTCATTATGTTTCCCACTTTTCCCACGCAAAAATCAAGAATTTATTCTGCTTTCCCCCTACCTGCCTCCAATCTAATAAGGGAAGGGTCCAATCACAGTAAAGGGGGGTCCTTGCCTGCAATTGCAGCCACGCTGTGGCAGTTGAATACAAATGCTGCGCTCATTTTCTACATTCTACTTTACTTCGAGAGACTTTTCTACTCAGATCTTATGGACCTCAAGGAAAGCTTTGCTGCTTTGTACAAAATGAGTTGTTGGGAGTTGTTGTGATAGAACTGTGTGCACAAGTGTGAGTTTGAGTGTGAGCGTTGCGTGGCTCGTGAAGTAACACACATTGGCTGTTGGGCTTGCCCTCACCTATACTGAGTCTCAGCAGCTCACTTTTCACCTGAACAATGTGATGTGTGGCAAAACATCTTCTTGTGCTCATGCTGAGCTTCATGGGACAGTGCACCAACTAGTCATGAAAAAGTGCTTGTTAATTTTATGCTAATATTAGTCAGATGTTCTCCAACAGTTGCTAATTTATTTTTCACTGCTTTGATTTTTCTTTTCTTGATAAACAGCCACTATTAACCCGACATCGGATACAGAATGGCAGCTGGTCGCTGGCTCTACAACTTTGATCTGACAGCATGACGGCAACACGTTTTTTACAGCAAAGCTGGTTTGTGTGGTGAAGTCATTTCCATACATACAATTACAAAATCAATGTAGCCCAGCATGATCACCCTTACAGCCAGCGTGTGTGGTTTATGAATCATTTTGCTTCTTAGAAAGACAGAATAAACGTATGCATTGTTGTACTGGCTGAAGTTAACGTAGCAACTATTTTCAATACTCCTGAAAATAATATCAATTCAACTAATAACAATACCACCACCACTACTACTACTAGTAATAATAATAATGATAATACATCCTCAGACACATTGCATTGTATCAAAGGTGGATCACATTCACTGGATCATAACTGATACTTATTAAAAAACTCTAATTCATGGACATATAATCCCAATTTACACACACTTCCACACACAGATGAGCTGGCAGTATATCCTTTTCAGATCCCTCTCTGATCTATAGAGTGTAATAGTGTTTAATAAGGCTGACATTACGCTGGGATAATCCCGCTCTCTCATGCACCGACACACAACCAATTCCATTTCCACCGCCTCAGCTGTTTTCTCTGCGCTCCAAAAGCTCATTTCAAGAAGAGGAGGCTGGGGCGCAAAACGAGGCCTCAAATATCAATTACCAATGATGTGAGAGAGGGGAAAAAGCTGAGGGATGCTACATTTCCTCAAATCCTTCGCTATTCTTTTCATTTTAGCTTAATATGTTTTTTTATTATAGAGCGATAACAGCATATGATGAGGAAAGAAATTATACTGATTGGCCTAATATGAGACCTATAGGGGTGGCAAAATTGCAGAGCATTCAAAATGTGTACGGCCGCGATTGTGTGTGTGTATTCATTTCTACAGTTGTGTGTGGACAGAAAGACACAGTCGAATGTTATTTGCATGAAGGAAGGATCGGGGGAAATTCTGCAAGTCTCTTGATTGGGTTTTTTTGAGTCAATTGTATCACATTTCAAGTTCTCTGGAAGGCTGCCTTAGCGATTGAGAGTATAAATACCAAAAGCAGCTTCAGAGGCATTCACCGAAATGAGAGATTTGTGATGCTCATGACTTTTCAGCATGTCTAACATTGTGGAACAAGGCCATTCAGTCTTTATAGACAACCTAATGCATCTTAAAGCCAATTCCAGTGCGTACTTGAGCCCAATGTAGTTTTTCGGACAGAAGTGCTCTCTTTTCAAGTCCCTGTCAAAACTCTGGCTGCAGCCTCCCTACAGACTTCTGAGAAATACCATTATAGTAGACTCTTTTACAGTTTGCAAAAGCCAATATGGCTTTGGTAAACATCCTCTTATTTCTGCAATGTTTCTATAGTGATAAATCATTGATTTTGAAAGCTGGAGTCACATCAGGCAGACCGTCAATTTTTCCAACTTTATTTGTAGTTTTGAGAGACAAGAGACCTTGTTTTCTTAACACTGGAGTTTCACCCCTTTTTGTCCCTTTTTGTTTTGTCTCAAGAGATGAAAAGCATTCAGATGTGTGCAGTATGTCCACGAACAGATTAACCTGCTTGGGACCCTGGTGCCTTCAAGTCACGCACAGTGCACACAGTACACTGTAGATTGCAGCTTCAATGTATTTTATTACAATATTGGAGTAGGCCCAAGGTCTTCTATATGTCAGTTAGTTTGTGGATGAAACATGACTTTAAAACTATATTTAAACTATAACAATAAAGTTGTTAGAACTAGATTTTGTCACATGGCCCATCTACAAGTCAGGGCCAAAAAAGATTAAGTAAATTTGTATATAAAGACCTAGTTGATATTGTACTTTAGTAGTGCAAATTGTTGGTTACCCGCTTTGCCCAGGTTAGTAATCCAGGGTTGAGAGACATATAGCTGTGTATAAGCATCTTAAATGTTGTGTTTCTGTACATGTCAGAGTCGCAGCATGTAGAAATTAGATTAAAGGGGGCCAGGTAGCAAAAGACGTCCGATTGTATAGAAGTCTATGAGAAAATGACTCTACTTCTCACTCGATTTATTACCTCAGGAAACATTGTAAACATGAGTTTATCATCTTAATCACTAGTTTCAAGTCTTCTCCAATCCAGCATTATGTTCATTAAGTACATTGTGGTCCCAGTCGAGAGTAAAATAGACGATAAAGCAGGTCGCTACCACGGCGTTGTCCGGTCTGGTAGTTATCTATGTCTTCGTCTTGCATTTTGGTCAGCTAAAAATGTCCTATTCGGCATTCAGTTGTACTTAGCTCCACCCTCTTGTCACTTCTGGATGCAAAAATCCAAGATGGCGACGGCCAAAATATCGAACCCGAGGATTCAAAACGGCAGTCTACTACGCTCACTTCTCATATATACAGTCTATGTGTGAAATGCCTTGTCTATAATCAAAACTCTTCTTTTTTGGTATGGTGCACTGACATTAACCTGACCTTTTCTTGTTGATGATTTTGATTCCCAATGTTATTATATTGAACAGCAGATTTTGAATGATTCATTAATTAAGGAGAGTGTCATTGACAAGAATAAGAGAAAACAACAGCCATTAGCTGGGTTACTCTGGCATGTAAACACAGCCACTGTCCTATGTCTCTCTTTCCATATAAGTAAGTGAATTGAGAGCAATAAGGTTTGTATGAATTAATCAAATATCTGTGTATTACTTCCAATATTCTCGCTGAAGAGGGCTCAGAGTCGGCACGCAGCTTGTGCTATTACAAATCACACCGCTGTCCCCAGTTTGCGTAATTAGTTTAGTGTTATTGCATTCTCATGGAGCAGAGGGTGTAAAATGTGTTATTGCTTTTTAACTGAACACAGTGGGTAAACTAATGTGCTCAACATGATCAATAAATCATATCTGAACACATCAACTCCCTGCCAACTGGAAAATGAAGCAGTGGCTGGGCCTCTGCTTGCAAAATAAAGGTCTGAATGTTGTTTGTGCATGTGGAATATCTTTTAATGTGTAATATGTAAAAACACTGTGCATTATATGCATTCCACCCATGTTCTCTTATGTAATGAATACAAGGTTTGTGCATACTGTTGGTGCCTGTAAAACAAAAACAAAACACCTGTGGCTCAAAAATAATACCAGTTAAAAGCAGCTCCTCACATGATCTTCACAGTCTCTGTGTATCTGCCATCACAATCTTCTCATTGCTCATCCTGTGCTCCTTTCCTCCCACACAGTGGGTGGCTGAGGCAGTTGGTCCACTTTGCAAAAGCCTCCTGCAGTTCGCTAATCATGTTGACCGCCAGCTACCAAATGAATGCTGTCACTGGTGCTTGTTGGACGCCACCGGTCCGAGCAATGTGGCTTCCAATGGCTAAATGGATGCACCACAAGGGGCTGTTCCTATCATAGTCTGTCATACAGACACTGCCCTCATATAAAGGCCTTTTTGAATTCAATTTGAAGTATTCTCTCCAAATCAAGGATTTACATCATATTTGTGTTACATTCTTACTTTCATATTCTACTGAAATGAATGAAAACCAAAGGCTGCGGAGTCTGGAATATGGGGAGAACAATATGGGGGAATGATATGACAACATGGCAGGAGTGGAACCCTGGTCATTGTGGCTTCATGATGCTGTATATACATTAGCCTGCGACCAATTTGTACGGCATTGACCAAGCTGCCATGACAATGCCGTTGTTGAACTGAGAGATGCAGACTGAAGACCTGAAAGCCAATGCACAAATGACTCAAGAGCCAAATATGAGATTTTTCTCATTTTTCTAATAGTTTATTACCACGATATTTGAGCTTCACACTGCATGGCACTGCTTTCTATTCTTTTGGGGTTTAGTGTATTTGCCAATATTCAGCTCAAAGCCGCATAGTAAAGTTGAACACAGTCACAAAGGCTCTAGGGCTCGGTACTCCCTCCGGCAGACATAAAGTATATCAAAATAAGCATATTGAAATTGTTCAAAAGTTGTTGAATGTTCAGCTCTCCAACAAGTTCACTGAGACAAAAAGTTCCCTTGAGCCAGACCCTGTCTTTGCTGAATAAAAAAAAAACAGAGAGAGAGAGAGAGAAACTAATACTCCATACTAAATAACTGACGAGCTCTTATGTAAATCACAACATAGTTAACAGAGTAGCTCCACCTCTAAATAAAATACAAATATCAGACAACATGGCTCGGTAAAGGGATTTAATTATGTACATATCTGTGCGCTTCCCTTGCAATTAAACCCCAGTGGAGTCCTCCAGCAGTTCAAACATATTAGAAAAATGTCTTGTGTCAGAGGATGATGCCGCAGCCCATTAGCCTATCCACAGGCACAGAGAGGGTGTGGAGAAGAATGAATATTGGATAAGACTTTATTTCTGTTTCCCAAGCAGCACTTTGGCTGCAAGTTTGTGTATGTATGTTTTCAAAGTCACCCCCTTAGGTCCCATGTAATCGGAAAAAAACACAGACTATAGGGAAACCTATAGCGGCACGACATGCAAACACTTATGAACACATAAACATACAAACACAGACATACAGAGTCATGCAGTACGGTACCTACTGCACCACACACACACACACACACAAACCTGGCAATGCAAGAAAGTTGCTAAAAGAAAACTCCCAGGCTATTTTCTTTTCTTCCAACTTCCTGTTAAAACATTGCTTAATGACAGAGCGGGGGAGAGGAAAATTTTAATTAGCCAGCAGAGGAAGCTTCATTAAATCTCTCCTTTTCCATCCTGCCAGGCGCTGTCCTGATACAAAACTCTCACTGCCATTAGGACTACATAGTGGCAAAGGGAAATCAGATAAATCTTCCACTTGACACTGCTGATGGCATGGTAATTTTCCTGCTCTGTGTGGATATAATATAAGTAATTTCCATTGAGATCTTAGATTGCACAACAAACACTGTGCAACAATGTAAACGCAGAACACGACGGGGGCTTCCTTTATACTACATTCCACTTGTTTTTCACAGTTTCAGGTGTTCCACTCTCCTTTTTCTGGGAAGTATTAATCGTTGTGTTACATCTTGATATTCTAGCACTATACTGAGGAAGTACAGCACTTCCAGGTTGCACGATTGCCAACAACATGAATGTGCATTAAAGAAGGCTTCCCTTTAAGTACAAACATGCCCACATTAGCAAAGCACACATACAAAAAGGCCTGTGATGTAAAACGGAAGAAGTGTTTGGCCCGTTTCCAAACTTCCGTCGCAATTATCTTTATTTATTTCTATAACCAGGATGTCAATTGAAAGGCAAGTGTGAGAGAAATGATGCTCATGCTCTTGTTACGTTTTCAGAACCAATTGGTGAGCGATTCCTAAATAGTGAAAAAGAGATGAGCATATAAGATGAGCTGAGCAGTTGAAGAAGGATGGGGAAGAAGAGAATGAGTAGCGGCAAATTGACAAAGTGAATAAGTTATATAATGTCTGCGTCTTGCTCTAAACACACAGACTGAGGGATGAATATGATCCCATATACCATTTCTGTCTTTACGTGCTTTTAAATTGTATGCACTCCTCCCACATCTACCGAAGGAACACAACTACGCACACACTTTTCCTTCTCTTCCCGTAATTCTGCCTCTTTTCTATTCATCTGCTAGCCATCACAGTATATCACTTTATCCCTCCTTCAAAGCTCCAGAGAGACGACTGTTACAGAGAGAAAAGTGAAATGAGAAATTCCCATTGCCACCTAATTGCATGGCCAAATCGATCCTGTAATAGATTCCTTCTCTCTGACATCCAGTCTCACTGACAGCACTATCAGACAGACAAATCAGAACACTGAGTGTGTGTCTGTGTGTGTGTGTGTTTGTGTGTGTGTGGGCCGTTCAGCCTTCAACATAGCAGGTTCAGGATGGTCAGACATCTGTGTGATTGCTTAGAAGCGAGAGAAAGGCAGATTGAGGCTCGGCAATACACATTTCCTACCGTTTAGTTGGAGATGAGCTCAAATGTGGGCGATCCGAGACCCAAAAACAAATAAAAAAAATTGGAAACGCAAGATAGAAAATGCGACTGTGAGTACTCTGTGCGCTGGATGGATGCATTATGTAGAATGCAATACAAAGCCAGATCTATACAGTAGCATCTTCAATTGTAGTATAGAATGTGTTAGCAATGGTTTAACTGATACCGGCTTTTGATTACAGTAGATTTAAAAAATAAAATATATACCTTTACAAAAAGCACTTGAGTAACCTAAAGGTCCTCCCGCCTTTACTCTGTGACCTGCACATAAAGCAAGAGGTCAAAATCGAATTAGCGATGTAGAGACTTGCATACGGACGCAACTTTTTTTTAACACAATCTCAAAAAAGCAATTTCAGAGCTTTCAGGTATGAGGATCCGCCGTCGCAATCAGTCGTCATAAAAACGATAATTGCTTTTGTAAGAAGCTGCAGGCAGCTGTGACTCCAACAAACACCTGTTCTCCAGCAGGTGACCCTCCTGAGCACCTGAGCAGCTGCAAAACAGAAGTCTCAAAACCCTTCAACTGAAATCAGCCACAGCCATTGTCCCTTTCCTCTGTCTTATCTTCTCTTGCCTGCTGGATTTCCAGAAGAGGCTGAGGATTTCCTCCTCCTGTACTCTGGAGCAACCCCCCCCCTCACAAGCCGCCCACCAGGCCAGGGACAACGCCCGTGGCTGATTTCAGTTGAAGGGTGTTGAGACTTCTGTTTTGC
>NW_022280050.1:2341334-2342754 GCF_004355925.1 Anarrhichthys ocellatus
CCCCCCCCCCCCCCCCCCCCCCCCCCCCCCCCCCCCCCCCCCCCTTGAGTGTAATGCACAGAGAGGCTAGAGACCTGTGCTCCCTCCTCTCTCTTTAGGCCTGTGACAAAAAGCCTCTCTTTTCCTCCCTGCAAGAGCAAACCGCAGATGTGAGGAAATTGTCTGGATAAAAAAACGTCTCCGAAATGCAAAGGAGAGCACAAACTCTGTCTGTCGCTCAGCTTTGCTGTAAGGAACACAGCTGAACTCTCGTTTTGCTGGAAAACAAGAGTTGAAACTGTACGCTTTGAACTGTGCAACAACACTGTGGAACAACATAACTAGCCATAGGTCTGCGTGTAACTGTATGACAAGCGAGCACACAGAAACGGCATCGCTGCAGCATTAATTCAAATCCCCCACCTTTCTCTGTGCCTTTGCCAAACCCAGAACAAAGGACACACAACACAGTGCAGTACCTGGCTATGATCCTATATAGAGACAGACACAAGCACGAACACATGCAGATGCTCACGCTTGAACATATAGTTACACTCTGTACTATTAAGGGACTTAAAGGGATACACAATTGTATTATGTTCATTTCAGTACAAGTTTTTTTTCTTCCTTTCAAGTTCTTTAGAAAAACTGATCTTGATATTCAGTGCAATTTTCAAGCACCGGATTCTGGATTATTAAGTCATAATTATGTTGTAAACATATCTCAAAAGCATATCATCCAACATTCCTGCTATGGCCTTTAAATTAATTTGGGCATGTTACAGTACTTACAGTTTATTTAGTGTACTCTCACTGACTGCATCAGCATATTAAACTGCTTCTAAGCTAACATACTGTAAACAGTCCCATTCGACATTAACACCGTTTTTAGTTGACTTCCTGCCCCTTGCTGATGAGCACTAATTCCACATGGAGCCTTCCCAGCTGCCCTGTTCTTGCAATTCTACTGAATAATTTCTAAGGTTTGAAGGAACATGTCAGTAGGAAGATGAACAGCTTTCCCTTGTAGACTCGCACACGAAGGTAATGAACTCCTCAGCGGTAGGTTTATTAAAAAATGTTTTGGTCAGAGACGGTGATAGTGCTGACAACATGCAGAAGTCCACTACTTTGTTTTGCAAGGACGTACCTCTCCTACGCACCCGTCCACCTTTTTGATAAAGTTTTAATTAAATGCCCTTGTATTGTCAGCCTAAATAATTAGGATGTGGAAATACAGGAAATATGATGTCCCAGCATCAACAAATCAAGATCAGATACTTATGAAGAGGCAATAAATGAATTACTGCCCGGCGCTGCTGCACATCTTTTAGTCTCTCCCTGGAAGAGAGATCAGTATCAGCTGGATTAGTGCAGGGGCGAACACACACACGCACACACACACACACACACACACACACACACACACACACACACACAC
>NW_022280050.1:2342764-2348507 GCF_004355925.1 Anarrhichthys ocellatus
ACACACACACACACACACACACACACACACACACACACACACACACAGCATGAAACAAAATGATCCCTTTCATATCCCCGTACATGAACTGGACCCCAGTTACTTCTGCACCACTGCAACTCCGATACTGAGACTGTGTGTGTGTGTGTGTTTCTTCTGTTGCCTGGAGCTTTGAAAACAACAGCAGCTGCAGGTATTTTTCACTTGCAGCACCATTTCTTTTTAACTTGCGTTGATTGAAAGAAGACAAAGAAAGAGAAACGGTGAGAGAGAGACCCAGGTGGCCAGTAAGTGGCCTCTTCATTGATTCTGTGGGCAGGTCTGTGTGTATGTGTGTGTGTTTTTTTATCGCTGTGTGTGGAACGGCAAATAGACGGTAGTCAGGTTTAGAGGCTTGGGTCTGACACCCTGGGGTCTTCTGATGCCCTGACACCCACGTAATGTTAATCAGTGTCTATGATGCTGTTAACACTCAGGAGGAAGGGACTCATTTACAGTAGCAAACTTATTTTAAGCTCGACAAGAGTATGGTGCCAGACGAATAAATTACATATACACAAAAATTACTTAATTGGGCACTTTCACAAAATAAATTTGCAGCCAAAATACAATGTAGTAACCCAACCTTTTTACAGTATGTTATTTACAGTATGTTATATACACCTCGAGTGTGATGCAGGTGTGTCGATCATTTGCTTAAGAGATTCAAGATGCATTCAAGATGCATCTATTGGCACCTGTCAAGTCAATAGTATTGTCTATTTTAACAGGCTGGTGGGCGTCAAATTAAAATTTACAGGACTGCATTTTTAGCCACAAATTAAGATGAAGGCAATTAACACGTTTTATATTATTCTCTTGCAGTATAACACTGGTAGCAGTACTACGACACGTTCTCTTACCACTCTTGTGCACAGGTGTAGTTCAGCCTTTTTACTTCTTATTAGGGTTTAATATTTGAATGAAGCCAAACAGCTGTGTGTGTCCTAAATGTTGAGTCTCATGCTTTGCATTATCCTTTATCTCGTTTTCAAGGTCAAGAACATTCTGTTAATGTAAGCCAACATGGATGGCTTGAAAATAAATCCAACCATACAGTACATATACAATTGAACATCTACAATTCAATGACAACGGGGAGAATTCCATCTGCTGAGGAAGATCATGTCTTATGATAAAAAGCTACAGAAAAGCTACAGAATGAGCCTTAATGTGAGACTGATTTTCAGCTGAAAGCACGTTGTCGAGGCTGTCTGTATTGATTTGCAAAAGTAAGCTAAGTAAAGCAATGCACAGAGAATACGAGCTATTTCTTATTGAGCACATCAATTTTATTTTCTCTTATTTTGGGATTTGTTACATACTGTATATCATGTATCGTAGATGACTGTACTGCAATGCATCGCATATCATAAATGTACCTGTTATCACGGAAAATGTATTAGTCTTTTATCTTGAGTTAATTAACCCTTTTAGTGTGATTTTAATAGATCCTTTACATTGTTTTGGGGTTAATACATAATATATATAAAAGTGTATATCTCCAGTGTGTGCCCTGCTGTGTTTTCCTGGTACAAAAAAGTACTTTCAACTTTTTGACGTACCTGGAATGCAGCATAATATAGTGTATGAATGTCAGAAAAGGTGATGGCACTAAGCAGTCTAATTGTAAACACTTTCATCGTTTTCTCTCACCGCTATACCTTTATTACCTGCTGTCACTCTGAATAAAGACAAGGAGAATGCTTCACTGATGGAGACACAGGCAGATCAATCCCCCATAAAACAAGCTGTATTGGTTTATAAATCAGGTCTCCAGTCTCTGCCTCCGGCTGCCCAATGAGCATACATCAGCTTGAGTGGGATGAGCTGCCTACTAGCTGCAGCTGGTGATAGATAATGAGGATGCGTAACCACATATAGTACACACACACACACACACACACACAGCAAAGAATAGGAGAAAGAAATACACACATGCACATACGTACAAACATGTGTAGAGGAGATTCAGAAAGACACACAGTCTACCACGCAATCTCCTTTACAAAACCATACATCTAAACGCACGTACAGAAAGACACTCACAGACTCACTAAAAGTGTACACGTGAAAAATCATACTCATACGCCACTGCTTTTCCTTCTTCTCCTCCACAGGCACACACACACACCTACACACATATATTATGAAAATATAAGATTGCAAAGTGCTCTTTTGTCTCTGTAACTGTTGGCCTTTACTGTGGCATAAAAAGACACTTCTACATTTTTGGAGGTTATAAGAATTTCAGATGAACCATCCGTTTGACTAGTTGCTGAAGCCTAATGGTGCAGAGCGTTACCATTACAAAGAGTAATGATGGTTTGAAATGGCTCCACTAAGGGCAATATTCTAACGTTCAGCTGATTTGTGGCCAAGTACTACCACTTAAATTGCAACTTCAAATTGTACACGGGTGGAACCAGTAAAAGTAAAAACTCAAAGTGTGCGTACAGAAGAATGAATATACATGACGTACAGCATGCACACCTTTGTCATTTTCCTCCATCACTATACTATTCCTGCTCAATAACTGAACACATTTAGATACTGGCATTATTTATCGTACTGTGCCTGGCAAGATGAACAGACAAAACAGTATAAATATTGCATTATGGCTGCCAACAACCCTCAGTGAAGGATGTGGGGGTTCTGTGTAAGAAGTCGATGGCTTTAGACATTTCTCCCTGTTCTGCGTGTAGGGATGTTACCTTCAGGCCTCTGCTGTTCCACACGCGCTGTGGATGGTGTGTTCCAGCCATAGGACGTTTTCTAACTGCAATAAAGTTTTTCTCTACTATTTCACACACACACACTGACTATATATCCTTTGGGCTTTAATAGATGATTTCAGTTGCAATGATCTAAATCTTTTGAGCCAGTTTTCAAAATGGTATAGAAAAAGATATGTAAAAACTCTTTAAGCCCTCTCGGTGACATTTTCATCCAAGCAAACAATGTTCTAAACACTCGCACGGTGAAAGACGTTATGATCTCATGTGTCTTGAATATGGGTGAAAATCACCTCTAGCATGATTTACCACCATCACCTCAAACTGAATATGATCAGGTCATCTACACCTTTACACTGTAAAATCAATTCACCATTTTGCTATATATGACATGCATGACAAATAATTGGTCTTACCTACACATGTCCTTTCATTTTAACCCTCTTTGCCTTCCTTTTTAACTAGTTTTATAAATCCTTTTGTCACTGAAAAAAGAAATAAAAACCCAAGAGACGCTCTACACTCAACTGCTACAAGACTTAAAAAATGGCGACTTGACAGCACCCTTAACATTACTACCAGGAAAAGTAATTCCTAAGATGTCTATGTGAAGTACAAACCACGAGAGGAATGAGTCACCATCGTTCCCAGCTCTTCAGCTTTAAACTTCCTTCCCTCTAGTTAATCTCACCGTGAAGAAAACCCAATTACAGCTACTCTATTTCATCCATGTCCAAAATACTCTTCCCATGCCTTAAACCCACGTTTTAGCCTGATCAATGAAGTTGTCAGCATGAATTCAAACAGATTCCATCCGGCAAATTCTGAGGGTTCATTGTACGTCTGTACTTGTCGGGGGGAGGGTCAGCCAAAGTTCAGACCTCAATCCACCCCGAGGGGAACGGTTTCACACCACGGCCTTCGCTAGAACTGACCCAGTTCTGCTATCGCTGCTTGCCGCATTCAACGGCTGGATTAAGTCTATCCACAGGACATTTGTGCATGTGTGTGAGTGAGTGTGTGTGTGTGCGTGAGTGTGTGTGTGTGTGTGTGTGCAATTCCACCAGTGTGACTAACAAGCTTGGCTGTCGCAGTCCAGCAGATTGAGAGACACCTACCGCTAGTTAAAGCCTTTCATACCCTGGGGTCATCTGCCTCTCATGGGGTTAGGAAGAGTATCAACGAGGTGAAGGTACTGACATTTTTGTAAAAGTTGGAATAAATTCACATATTTTGTCAAATGGCAACATATTGAATGCAGCAAAGCTTTTCATCAGATCGTCTGAGTTTTTAAAATCAAAACATGCTTCAGTCAAAAGCTGTACGGAAACCGCAAAATTTGATATAACTTCCTGATTGTAAAAAAAGAAAGTTGATGCGCTAAATGACAACGTTACATCCCTGCACCCTGTTAGAATATTTAAATTGCACACATGAATGGTGTTTTGTGGTTGTTCAGAGCATGCTTGTGTGTTAAAACAAAACCTAAAATAGCTATGATTTATACTTGCGCTTCTGATTAGAGGTGGTTTGAGCAGGTGGAAATGCATCACAAGTACATTTTCATGCCAACATGACCGAATCAAAATAGCACTGTGCCGTCTGTTCGGGAAAAACACAGCCTCATCTGTGCCACTCCACCCACTTTGGCGCAAGTAAGCTTGCTTGGAGCCAGAAAAACAGGTGCCGGTGCAAAGAAATCAACAAACGGCCAACGGAAGTGCCATTCCTTATGCGATTGCTCTACTCTCAGATAAGTGCCAGCATGAAAATAAAGGCCATAATTAAGTTCAGGGGAAAGAAAACCTAGTCACTTTCTGGGACTTTAACAAATGTGTCAACCTTTAACAACAAACTGGCAGATTAATTATAGCCCCACATTTTGTCACAAAATGTGACACTGATGTCTGAGGTGTGGCAAACTAAAAAACATTCAACGTGGTAATAGTCAGCTACATCTGTGTGCTAAAATAACAAAATCATTGCTTTAAAGAAGGAAAAAACGATGGAGCAAATGCATATCTGTATACAGGTGAGGAGTTAGCTTGTGCATGAGATGGGTAATTGTGTTGATGGGGCGGTAAGTCAAGAAATTCTGGCTCATGTATCAGTATGCATGAGAAAAATCTGGATGGTGATAGTGATATCTTAATTAGAACAACTTTCAAAACCGGTCTCCATCCCTCTTGCTAACGAGGGCTGCTTATAAATCATTCATTTTTTTACATGGCTGATGAAACATGTATGTTTTAATTATTGGACACACAAGTAATAACTCTTTTACTTTATGTCTGTGGGATAAACAAACTGCCACTGAGACGAACATAGTCATCACAGACGCTGAACCCCCGATAACCCTAGTGTTTTTTCTCTCTTCTCTTTTTTTCTTCTTTGCTAGGGAGGAGCTGTCTCCAGCTCCTAAAATGTTCTTTCATTTATGACAAGTCTGCTCTTCAATCCAGCCCTGTGATGTCTTATCTGGGCCATGTCGCGCTATACGTACCCTTTAATGACTAATTCAGTCTCTTGGTCTCCTACGTACCAAAATAGAACACACACATATGAGAAAAAAGGGAAATCAATTGAAATGTTGCAACGTCTGACAGGACTGTGCTGGAGGAGAAAAAAAAAAAAAAAAAGGAAAGAAAAACATCATACGGTGTCGCTTGCTTTTGTTTTTCTGAGTGAGACAGAGTATGCGATGCCGAGACAGGCAGGAGCTGTATGTATGTATACCGGGTGCCGGTACGTTGGGGATTTTTTTTTTTTTTTCCAACTGTCTTTGATCACTTCCCGGCTTTGAAGTAACTCTCAGCGAAGGGGGGGGGAAAGCCAAGCAAAAGTCACCGCAAGTTCACATCGCAACTAGGACTCGCAAAAAAACTGCAATCTGCATAATTTATTCTTTAAACTGTTAAAATGCAAAGAGATGAGGAGATCTCTAGGTGCCCAACAAACCCCCCCCCCCC
>NW_022280050.1:2348607-2436864 GCF_004355925.1 Anarrhichthys ocellatus
TCATATTGCGAGTTTTTTTGCGAGTCGTAGATGCGATGTCCACCTCCGCCGCCCCCCCCCCCCCCCCCCCCCCCCCCCCGCTTGACAACTTCAATTAAACACTCTCCCTCTCCACATTTGTTCTCAATTACAGTTTGAAGAGCGACAACATGAGAGCCTCCTAATGTTCATCAAGTGACTGATTTAAAGAGAGACGGTGGAAGGTAAGGCACCACCGGTTCGGAGAAATGTAATTGATATACGACATAAATGAGCAAACAGAGATAGCTGTAGGACACACAGAAGTGAACATGCTCATGAAAACCCACACTCACCTATCAACGTGCTTTTCCTCTCCAGTTCTATCAATGCAACACATTTCAGACAAGAAAATGCATTCTTAGACAGTTCGTATGGATTTATGTGTCTTAGCTTGATACTGATTGTGTGATTGCATGCGTTGATCCATTTTGAGAGTTTTTGCTGAACTTCTGCTTGTTCACGGGTGCTCTTCAGAACCCAACTATTATCACATCAAGTCAAATGCCGAAGAGTCAAAGCTGAGCTTTTAAACAGATACATAGTTGTCGGTACCAAATATTTGTTTGTATCCCTACCCAAATAAAACCAAACCTTGACGGTCTAATTCTAACATTAAAAGAGATCTAATACTTACTAACACAATAACACTTATTATAACCTTAAACACTTTTCTCTTTCTTGCTACGTAAAGGTGTAATATACAGGATTCAGAGCATGACTACAGCCGCAAACAACTATAGTGGAGTAAGTCACTCTACCTCTGTGTTTGTTGTTAGTCGAGATTCCCCATGCTTTGTTGACATAGTCGTGTCGGCTGCGTGTGCTTTTAGTGCATGCTCGTGCATGTGAGCGGGCCCCACAGTGGCTAGCTCATCTCTGCCGTTCTGCACTGAGCTCACATGGCTGTTATGGCTGATAAGGCCGTCTCGTCCGACAGCATCATCATGGAAGCGTAGCACCCACCCCTTCGGTTCTCCGTCAGCTCAACACTGTTAGCTCTGTCAGCACTTTTGTTGTAGTTTGCACTGTTAGCAACGTTAGCTTCTAGTCGCCGGCTCAACTGTCGCTATGTTGACAGCTGTTGAGGGGCATTAGATATGCTCCCAATCCCTTATATTGATCCTTTCAAATTTACCCAACCTCAGTTTCATTCTACTGTAACTCTGATTATCTCTAGCCATTAGGTTAATCTCAAACTCGGTTTTTCTTAATGTGAAAAGCTGTCACAATGTCCTCACAAGAACAATGAACTGTCAAAGGTTGGTCCTCACAAGGACCGATAAGCTTGGAATCAGGGGCCCACCGTCTCTTCACCTGGACTATGAACTAGATTGAACGTCATTGCGTCACACAGCAGAGTGTCGAGTACAGTAGATTCAGTCAGACCACTCAGTCTTGCATAATTTACATTATAAAGACAATCACATAATTGCTTTGTTTTGTTTTTTGGCTTGCAGAGAGAATTTGAAGATGGAAACCTAGCTTAAATTTGGGGCTCAAAACCATAGTCATGTTGACAATAATACTTTATTATAAAGCAGTATGTTGGCTTATTAACACTGGCCTCTATAAACATTGCAATTAGGATAAGACTGACTGCAGAATAGAGGTCAGCTGATATTGCAGGGAAGACCTAATGATTGATGGTGGAGTCACTGTACCAGCGTTATGTTCAAATACCTCTATTTTATGCATACTCTGCTATTTAACACATATCGCTATTGGTTTAAAGCCTTGTCAGCGTTGTTGGGGGTCACACTTGGTTTCTCCCTGTCTGCAACTGTAAGCAAGTCAGTGGCAAGATCAAGCTGTGGCATGAGTGGGAAGATGGCCACTAAGTTCATGAGGAAGACCCCACCACTCTTCACTCACTGCCACCCACACGACAACCTCCGTGGCCTGCTACAAATGGCACCCATTTTTCACTATGCCAAGAGGCTATTGATCCCAACTGCATGGTCAACAGCTTTCAGTGGGACAAAGGAGTTCCACATGTCGAGGATACAGTCAAGGTCTGTGGGATTTAAGGACCACGTCAGCTTACAAAAGCAATCGTGAGTCAATTCAAACATAAACTTAAACCACTTTTCCTTCCGAGTTGTAAACAAGCAACCTGCCAACGTACAAACATTGCAGACAGATTATGGCAAGGTTCTAACTCTTTCTTCAACGTCAACTTTTTTCTTTTGATGTGGAATAATGTCTAATGCATGTTTCAGTGATTATTGGCTGCGCATGTTGACAGCATGTAGTGACAGACAAAGGAGCAGTGGGCAGACAGCAGCTATTTACCCTGGGCATTATTCAAGCCACATCATGCTTTTTGGCAGGGAAGCCTCGCCTTTCAGTGGCACACTGAGCTTAATGAGGAAGGGGGAAATAAGCATTAGCATACCGTCAGTGTTCAAAGAGCTTTCAATTATATTGTTCTTGATGGCTGCCGAGGCAAATGCTAATACAATGACTGTGTAGACAACAAACAAACAGCTATGCATTGAAATACAGTCGCACTGTATGATTTGCATTCACGTAAGTATAAAGTACACAGGACTGTGAATACAAAAACTCAGTTAAATGATGGGAAATTTATAGATGTCCTCATGTCTGATAAGAAATGTCCTGAGGAGCGATGGATATGTCGGGAGAGAGAACGAGAAAAAGACTAAGACAGTCGTCTTTATGCTGTATGAGGAGAAACTCGAGACCCTGCCGAAGATATACCTCAGCTTTGCCCTTAGGAAGAGACGTGTCCTTCAGAACTCTTAGTGTGTGTGTGTGTGTGTGTGTGTTGATGCTGAATGAAGTGGGGTTAAATTTATCTAACAATCTCCGATCCGCTACAAGCCCTCTCCATCTCTCTTTTCCAGACACTCCCAATTAATCCTGAAGGGTCATGCTTGTTAAACTAAAACTATCCTTTTCTGAAATGTCACAGTGTCTCCCTGCAGTGTGGCATGTCTGTAAACAGCTCTGTTGCTGAGCCCCCTGGTGCGTCCCCTTGTGTGTGTGTGTGTGTGTGTGTGTTTGTTAGAGCATATTTTGCGAGAGCAAAATGTTGCCTCTTGCACTAACACCAACTGCTTGAGTGCATTTTGGGCTTTTGTGTGTGTCGTGGCTGTTGTTGTTGACCAAGATGGCAGGTGGTTTGGTGTGTGGTACGGGCTGTTCTGTCTTTGCCTCGGCGTGTGTGTTTCGTGGGTTTGATTATGTGTGTTTTCGTCTGTGCAGCCTCCCTCCTTGGTGTGTGTGTGTGTGTGTGTGTGTGTATACGTGACATCTCATTTGGCGGGCTGACAGGTTGAAGGATATGTGCTGTAATTGTTGTGTGACTGTCTTCATGCTGTAATTGAAAATGTCTTGTGTGAAACTTTCTCCAGGATGTGTAAACCAGCATGCCAATTAAGATTAATACAGCTGCTCCTGTTTCCTGTCCAATTACCCATGTGAAGCTCACCTTTTAGAGACCCAATGTGCATCAAGTGAGATCCCGGGCTGTCTGAAAAAAATGGCAGCGTTTTCTGTGATTTAAACATTCAGAGATTAATTGTGATCTCAGATTAATGTGATATTTTATGTCAAGAAAAATGATGGCAAACATGGCAAGCTTTGCTTCCGTACACAACGGAGCCATTCAGTCTAGCTTTATTTTATTTATTTTTAAATTGAATGTACTATAAAATACCACAAGTCAAGTTACAAAATGTCACAGCATGTTGTTTTATTTCTACTCTTTGGGAGTATCCATCATTCTTTAAAATAAGAGGTGCACAGTAATTCTCAATGTGTGTGGCACGGCATTAGTTTAAAATGTAAAATAGATTGCTTTATTGCTCCAGCTCAACACTGGGGAGAACCACTTCTGTTCAGCACATAACAAATAGCACCCTGCTCCAAATACACTGGTGCACACGCACATATAAACAAACACACACACACACACACACACAAGCACACCGTGATTACATTATTCATAGCGCTGCAGAGAGCTCTCCCAGCAAACACACAAGAGCTGCTGTAAAACACTGAGTGGTAACAGCATCAGCTAGATTGTCTTACAATAAGAGGGACGGAGGGACGGGGAAGGACGAAGCGAGAGAGACCGAATGAATGTGTGTGTCAATCATTTAGGTGGCGCAAGGTGTCTTCTTGCATTAACACCAAGGATTGCTCTAATTGATGTTTTGGTCAGTTTGTGTGTGTCCGTCTATGTGCAGCTCTATATTTAGCCATCGGCATAACAGCCGGTTGCCTGCCGGAGGGCTGGAGAGGTGCCAAGGAGGAGGCGGCGGTATATATTATACTTTTATTAAACAACAGTATGTATATAATAAGTAATATAGACGTATATATATATATATACTGTATATATAAACATACAAACAGACATACGGAGAGAGCAAGAGCAAGCACGAGAGAGAGAGGCATGCACACACACACACCTATTAGCTATGCTCCTGGAAGAAAATAATAATTAACAATATGATATTTTCGTCAGCACCACACAATGTCCACTTACATGCATTTAAAAACAAAGAGAATATGCCAGGGTGCAGAGTACATAAAACATATATTTGTATCAAAGTTCAAAGAACTATGCTCACCCCCACCTGTAAGAAAAGACACGAGGACACAAATACTTAATGGAGATAAATTGTGTGAGGATCGGTTGCATTACAAAGAAGCACCTGTTTGTCTGCTCTCCTCTGCTCTTTCTCTGCCTCTGTTGCCTTTCTTTCTTTTGAATGTGCAACACCCAATGTGAAACTTTATTAAGCTGCATTAACTCCAATTGGCATGAAGAGCTCAAACATATCGAATGGAACAAAATGAAATCACTTTTAAGAAATGACAGTATCACAGCCTATTCATTAAAATCCTTTAAATTACAAAAGTTACAAAACGCGGTGCTTTCACACCGGCGGTTCTGTTCATTTGGTCTGGCCCAAGGGAAGAGAAATGATACATTGTTGCATTTCAATTCTGGTCCAGTTGCTGTACACACATATTATATTACAAGAGAACCACGAGGAGTTAACATGAAGTCATGACAGTTAACTCATTGATTGGACAGTTTTGGCGATTGTCATCCTGCACGTGGGGAAATCAAATTCCAGTGACAGATGTCGATGCAGCGCTTATATGCCTCTGATGTGTATATTCATTTTCTTTGGTGTCACAAAGAGCTCACAAAGAAATAACTGATCATAACCATTATTCTATTATTAGACTGCAAATCAGCCGCATGTTATGAATAACAGTTAGAGAAAAGAGGCACTTTGTACTCTAATGATTTGGAGCTTATTAATGTAGGACCTCGCCATACATGTTTTAATGGTCTTAATGAACTGACAAAGTACAGTGAGTCGGACACAAGCACAGCAGTAATATAAGTTGACCTATTAGGCAGGGAAAATATCAGTGCGGATGTGTGTCCTTGCTTTCTGAACAGAGTTCACAAGATGGATCTATTAGTAGTTTAGCTTTTGAAATCATGCTAAAACAATGAATTGCTCAAATAAAATGTGGTTTCTGCAACAGTAAGGGGGAGTCAGATGTGGAACACGAGAGAGAGACAGCGAGAATATAAAGAAAGTAGCACTTTGAATGATCTTGAGGAAAAAAAGCTGAAAATGACACAGTAAAGGTACAGTAAGAAAGTTAAAATGGACTGTACTGTACTGTAAGGTTGCCTGCAATTTAAAAGGAGGGACCAGGGTCTACATTTTGTTCCTGCAATAGTTCCTGGCCCTTCAAAAGCCACTGACCCATCGGTGTAAGTTTCTGATGGCCCAGGAATTATAGTGGCAGAAATGGCTGTGCTGAACATCACTCAATGCTCATTGATTCGATGCGGTTACATACTAAAGCAAAACGAAATCACTCACTAGACTGAGCTAAGCTTTCTGGAGTGTTCAGTCCACCTGTCCACCTCTGCATGTCTCCTATTAATTCATTCGTGACATCCATTCAGACAAAGAGTCACTCCACAGTGAACGCAAAGAACAACACAATGACTCTGCGTGGTTGCATCGTCATGGTTGTGTGTCTCCAACAACGCTGTTGTTCCTGAAACTATTAGGTCAAAGTATGCACCCACATTCACGCACACTTTATATTTTACTTTGCCCCGGCAACGGTTTGTGGTATCATATTTAAACAATAATATATTTACTTATTTCTTCATAAACAGTTTTATTCTCCTTCCATTGGATCTTCTAATTGCAAAGCTGCATTGTGAATAATATATTTGGACAGATCAAATCAATTAAAGAACTAATGTGCTAGTCACAGCTGCAGATTAGCGCTGAGCCATTAGCAGGACTGTGTATTGGGTCATCCGTCCTTGTGCGCTTGCACAAGAGCAATCAAGACCGCTCATGAAAACATATCCATTGTGCCACTAGTTGTCACTTCTGTACCACAAAGCCAGCTGGTGTCTGTTGTGATCAGAAAATGACATTTAATGTTTTAGTCTCGTAACCAAACTGGTAATTGTAGCTTATAGAATATTCATGAAATCGGACATTCTACAGAAGGTCATAAGAAATAAATGTGTGCTAAAAGGAAGCGGTCACCAGTCTAAGTCTTTACACGGAGGAGCTTGCCAGTTGAAACATGGCTTGTACGGGTTATTGTTAGCTGATAGAGTTGATTACCTTCAGCCTCACTGCAGCACACTGACATCCAAACTTCATCCAGGAAATGAATACGGGATTAGAGTACTATTGTGACCAAAAGCACTGAGTTTGAATTAGAGAAAAAGATTATTTGGCGTTAGCTGGGTGGAGAGCATGTCCTTGTTTTCCTACTTCAGTGGAGCTGAAGTCTTTTATTTAGACTCATCTTTTCTCTGGGACAAACAAAGTTTTTTTTGTAATTCAGAACTGGAGTGTTTGTTTGTTTGGGGTTGATGGTTTGGAGTTATCTTAAACAATTTACATACTAAACAGAACGACAGCACTATGGGGATCTTTGGCCCACACTTCAGCTCAGCTCTGTTGCAATCTAAGCAGGATGGAATCACCTCAATATTTTATTTCTATTTAAAAATGCATTTAACAGTTACATTTTAGCCCTTAACTATCGGTAAATGTGATTGATGCTGCATTCTGTCATTCTGTTAGACTGTTTGTGTTTCCTGTGCCACCGAGAGGGTGCGGTTCCTCTGCTGTCTACCGTCTGCCTGATTCCATTAGAATGCAGTATCACTGTTAAGTGGGTGCATGAGCTACGTCAGAATCAGAATCAGCTTTATCGGCGTATACATACAAGTAATTTGACTCCGATTTTTCTGCTGCTCTCAACGTACATACACAGAAATAGACAAATATACAAAATACAGGGATAACCAAATAGAACGCAGCTAAGCATTCACATGTAACTACCGTGTACACATAGACATCTCATATAACACATCGTCAACCAAAGAAGAGGAGCACAAAGCTCAATCCTGTTCTTTTAAAAAGACTCATCAATGAGGGTATTTTCCCGAAATCCCAGATCATTCAAACCCATTATTATTTTCCAGCCAAGTCAAGCAGCCGTGGCACTTAAGGGACCGATTGGTTGTAAACTGGGAATTGAAGCATTAGCTTAGCCAGCCACCTCAGTCTTTCTCCTTCAATGCCCAAGGCGTTCCAGTGGTACCTTGTGCGGAGGCTTTTAATAAAGACGCTTGTTTAAATCCTGGAACAATGAGCAAGGGCTGCATTTCAGGTCTGACATTGCAGTAAAATGCCATCACATTGCCCAAAGGGCTAAACTTAACCCAACTGTGAAATCTGATTCTTAGAGAGCGAGGGGTGAAGGATAGAAAGGAGGGAAGAGGGGAGGCAAGTTATTGTGGTTTGTAGGGCCTATAGGGATGCCGATAGGTGACCGTGTTGGAGTCACTTATTGTTGCAAATGGAAAAGAGCAGAAATTACTGTTTTTTAACATAACTATGATGGATATGACATGAAGCAAACACATCCAAGAGAGATTTAAGGTTTGCTTTACATTTACATTTGGATATGCACCACATCAAACCATCACTTCTTTAAAAAAACAAAAAGAAGCAAGCCTGCAAATATGTTTCAAGCTGCAAGCAAACTCACTACGCAATATGTTTTCCCCTCCAAGTCCTCAAGAGTCTATTATTATTATTATAACGCTTTTTCCGTCACTAAACAACTATATATAGAACTGGGAAGATTAATAAAAACGGACGGACATGAATGAAGTAACCAGTTTGGTACAGTCCGGCTCTAATCGCAGCTGCAGTTTAACCCCTGGCCCACTGATTGCGATGCAGCTGCGAGTGCAGCTGGGAAACAACACCGGTCCGTGTCACAAGATGAATCGTAATCAACTGTATACAAGGACATCTGGTTCTGGATGGTGGGAGAAGAGCAGTGAATAGTCTTGAAATCGTTTTTGGAAAGAGCACTAAGCAAGGCTGTAGTTTGCTGTGATGTTACTTTTTGTAGCTAGTTTCTCTGTTAGCACATTGGTCAGCTTGTATCTAGAGTAGATTACAGACATGTGTACCAGTTGACCTGACATCAGGCCTGTACATGGCTTGAAAAGAAGTTGCATTGGAACTTCATGAAGGTATTTTTCTTTTTTGTACTATTGCATTCCCAGTGAGTATTACTACCAGCGATAACCCAAAGCTCATATCAGAGAGTTGAGGATCAAACTGTTACCAAGCCAGCCGAGGTAATCTGTCACACCAAGGTAGCCCCTGGGACAGCGGGTGGTAGTCCACTGATATACACAACAACATTCCTAGACGCTTGCACGATCGCACACACACACACACACACATTTTCTCTCTCTCTCTCTATATATATATATATATAAATCACACAGACAGTACAAATCCACTGAAAGAGTTCCGATTCTAGGATCTTCATCTTCAACACAAGACACAGCACTAAGTTTCACTTTATGACAGTTCACTAATGCACCACTCATGTTTGGCGCTCAAAAAATTCCCCAACTCATAGAGCAATACTTTTGTCATTTTAACCATTTGGGAGAATTCTAAACTAAAAAAGTAGCTATTTCAAAATGTACTGTTTAGTATTTTGTGTTCACACAGCAAGCCCCTAAATATTCTAGCTTATACTATAACCGGAGATAATGATGCTGAGCGCATCTTAGCCTTGCAAATAGGATCTCTTTGGAATCTCTGCAGTGTTGAAAAGACCAAGACAATGAAGGACAAGTAGCAAAAGTAATGTCATGGAATAAAATATATTTGATAGAAAAGGTGTTAATGCATCACATTTTGAAGACATTTTAAATGCAATTGGGCAATTGGATGAATATATCGGCTATCAGCGATTGGCCCGAAAGGGGAAAACAGCCCGTAGAGCCTGCATATTTCCACATCTGACTCAGTAAACTCAGGGTTTATGTCGACCAAACCAGAGTTGGTGATTGTTAGAACAGTGGAAAGGCTAACAAAGATGGTTTTGGCGAGTAAACTATGTTCAATGACTTAACAAGGCAATCAGGCCGCTCTTAGTTCAGTGAAAGAGGTAAAATTAAATTCAGAGGTTGTATTTTTCTTATTATTGAGGAATATAGGTTGAAGAATATTTCCTTTCTTGACATTTTGTGAGTTAATTTTGTTTATTTATTAGACTAAAAAATAAAGAGCTCGAGGAACGTAACAAACTTGCCACTCGGACACATCTTCCAGCTGACACTACGGGGGAGAAATTTCCCCTCAGTGCTTTGTGCCAGAAATTTCTTTTTTTGCCAGAAATCTCTTTCGGTTTAGGCAACAATTTTACTTGGTTAGGTTAAGTAAAGTTCATGGTTTGGGCTAAATCAAACCCTGTTTAGCAGAAATCCCTGAAGGCAAACTTCTCCCACGTGTGGGTACATCAGTAATTTCCGGTTGTTCTGCTGACGGTGGCCGATTTTAACACATTGCCCTACCCTAGCACACATACACTAATACAGCCTTAGACATAATCAGCGAAGCTCTTTGCCATCACACTAACAACCCTAAACACTCTAATCCCCCCACATTAGATCTGATCTTATTCTCCACAGAGTTAGCAGGAAGCAATAACCGGGGGGAGCGGAGGAAAATGAAGGAGGGGTAATGAGGAGCAGAAGGGAATGAAGAGAGGAGCTGAAAGATAAACTTGCTTTTATTAATCATTTGTGTATGACAGCACAGCAAAAGGGTCTCACAGAAAGATGGACAGTCACTGACACATACTGTATCAGACATTATATCAGACACTATGTGACTGGCTGATGCTTGAATATGTACATTATATTAATTAGAGGAAACTGACTTCCTGGACGGGTTACTATATCATACTGTATTTCATACCATGTTGATGAAAGATTATAATAATAAAGAAGACTGTGAATTTGATAAGGCGGGAATATACCAGGAGTCACTAATGGCCGCGTTCGGACCAAGACGCCGTTGTATCCGGACCTATAACCGATAGTTAATTGAGAGTTATAAAACTAAAACTTTAACGAAATGTGGCTTTTTTAAACGGCGCAGCTTTTCTAGTCGCGTTTTTCTCTGCATTGCAAGACTTGCTGGAGTCTTAACACATGCTGCATTGATGAATGTAAAGCAAAATTAATGACAGAATGGTTGAAAAACTCACCAGCACACGAGCCATCGATCTCCTCATACGCAACACTGCAGACACATCTTCCCAAGGGGACCAACCAGTCTCCATCAGCTCCACAGAAGAGTTTGGGTGTGTCTCTTTCTTCAGCATGGTCAACACAAGCCCCCCTCACCTCGACCAATGAAGAAGAGTCCACACGAGGCACTGTGTCCGGAAATGAGGCCAGGTTCCTCAGCGTGAACGGACATTTCTTATAGTAAACCCTCACTGAAACCAAGGCAATGCAGGCACCGATATCTTGAAATGCCAGATAGAAGCCCTTTCTGGTCATGGGTCCCACCTCGCGCACCTCTGTATTGAGCTTAAGGATGCGATCTCCGAGATCCATCTGAGTGAAGCTTTCATCGGCAGCGATGGTGTCTATCTTGGTGTACTGTGGGGGCTTGAATTTGACAGCGTGAGCCTCATCGGTCTCATGGTAGAAGAGATTGAAAGTCTCCTTGCAGGTACCAGACACCCAAGGGATGGAGTTGCAGTCACGCAGGGTGAAGCGAAGCTCCACGTAGATCTTTTGGGCAGCCTGCCGAGAGATCCAGTTGGAGCGAAGCCAGTTGTTCTGGTTGGGCTCCATCACGCTGCAAACCTGGAAAGTATGGATGGGCCGGTTGTGCTCGTCCATCTCCGTGATGGCGTCCCACTAAACAGGAAATAAGAAGGGAATGGGGGGTAGAAGAGGAAAGAAGAGGGAAAAGCAAAGAATCGTAATTAATTAATCAATCAATAGTAATTAAATGATAAGACCAAAAGTATTAAGTCCCTGTGGTGGCCCCAACAGGCAAGTCTGTCAATATAAATGTGATGGCCAGAATGAAAAACACTCTGTTGTTTTTACTAGTAAGGTTTTAAATTTAAATTTTGTCCTGATTGTGGCACTTAAAGATATGCCATGGGGTCATTGAAATCCAAAAGGTTCGTCCCTTTTAGAGGACGGATGTGATCATGTGATCACTATGGGACACCTTGTGTAAAGGTGATATGTGGGCTAGAAATTGAATTGAGAATTAAATTGAGACTGTCCTCCCAAGAAGAATTACGTTGTTGATCAGGGTGGTTGGATAGGTCAACAAAGCATTGGACCTTATCGCAGGAGACTGCTGTTCCTTTTGAATTTATAACTGTAGCCATGATGACAAAGCTCCTTGAATGGTGGCTTTTAATCTTAACCAACCAAACCACAAAAGTTCTCTAACCGTATCTACATACTTCTTAAACCAAACCAGGCTTTTTCCCTAAAAAATGTTTTTTTGTGTCAAACCAAGCCTACCCAACTAACATTCTAGTTTCTGCAGTTCTATTATTTATATGTTAGGACAATTAGAATAGATTAGATTAGACATTGGTATTCAATGAATATTCACACCATTTTTTTTTCAAATACTTTTGATCATATCAAGTCATTTAGTTGGCGAGACATTTGAAATGATCAAGAATTTTACACTACAAAACATGTTGTCTGACTCCAGCTGCCTAGTCATCAGCTCTGCAACTCCCAGGTCACATGATCAGGGCGTATGGCAGCTTTGCAGGGTCATGAGGTTACCTGTCCCCATGTTGATGGGAGAGAAGTTAATAGGGGTTTTTAGCCCCCAGGTCCCGCACGGCTCTCTGGTTTTATTAGAATTTATTAGAATGGGGACTACATGGGCAACCCCAAAACCACCCAACACCGACCTCCAAGAATGAAATGACTTGCCTGGGAAAAGGGGCTCTCAAATCACTCCGCTTACAATGCAGCATTGGAGCCTCCACAAGCTGCAGCGTTTGCCTTTGTGTGTGTCTGGCTTTATATTTAGACTGATATCCAAACCATTTTGCTTCGTCTTTATATGGTGTGGGTATGATTTTAAACTATTACTACTCCTACTATTACTTCAGCCACAGTAGCACACCTTAGCACACCGTCTTCTGGTATGAGCCAAACACTACGGTCAACACGTTTTCACACAGACAAGCAATAGATGCAAGCGGGAGGTTAGGTGAGGAAGTCCAACAATGAAGCTATTAATTACCGACCAACATAACTATCATTTTGTGTTTAAAAAGTGAACTGACTTTAACTCACGTACACAAGCACACACTTTATGTCCCCATTCTCCGGTCTAAGAGAGGAGACCCATTCTCAGTAATGGCTGGAAAACAACTCCTTTATAGACAAACACAGTCCAGAGAGTTGCAATAGAGCTGCTGGTTAATTTACCAATACTATTTGCCTGATAAGCTCGTGCATTTAATAAGCTGTTTTGCACTTAGCTAAATATTACCTCTTGATGAGAGTAGTAATCAAAGCCAAATGTTTGCTTTCACACACTCATTATCCTTTTTAATAACATGTTCTAATTCAATCATCCAAGGGTGACGGGCTTTAATCTGCTCTTCCCTCGAGGTGTAATTGTAGAATTACAGTCAATCAAATGGATTTTGATTAGATGTGATATTGCCCATCACCTGTGAGGCTATGCATGATGGATTTTGTTGGGCATACAAAAGAACCGCAGTAAATCCAGGTAAAAAAATGCTTAATGTGTAATTAAAAGCCAAAAGATGAGGGAATTTCACCTCTGTTAACTTTGCAGCAAAGAAGGAACAGTATAACAGATTGTCGATATATTGTGTCCAGCTTTCCACATTAATAGCATAAACAGTGGGTGATGAATATTTAGATTTTAGTAAAATCTGTTAAGTTTATTCATAATCACATTCAATTTATTTACCAATAAGTACATATCTACCTTCATATTTGCCTTGCTTTACTGTACATACTGTATTTCTGACTTAAGGAATAGTTCAGCATGATGGGACATAAATGTATTCACTTTCCTACCGAGAGTTAGATGAGAGAATTAAAACCACTGCCGTGTCTTTACTGTATATATGAAGCTACCGCCGGCTAGGCTTGGACAGTATTTCGGTATTTGGGCAGAATGATTTTCAATACCTCTGAACTTTCTATTAGTTTGTATTGATGCGATATATTGTAGAGCACAGTCCGGCCACCAGAGGCCGGTCTCTATGGTGTAACAGGCGGAGAGATGCAACACCCTTGAGCTCCAACGCTTTCTTTTAACAATAGTAAGCGCTACAGTTTAGAAGCGTTACTGAAGGAATTGAGATTATACAGGACGACACCTTGTCTTGGTTTAAAAAGAAAATGTTTGACACTTCCACACCGGAGACATAGCTTGGGAATCAATAATTCATTTAAATGTATGGAAACAAGAACAAGCTTGTCTTTGTTGAACACACAAACACACTGAGATTGGTGATAAAGGTCTTTCTACAAGACATATTGTGTATCAATGGCTTCAAGCTCGAAGAGATAACGAAGGGATGACACTTTGTGTTTAATAAACCAGATGATGAATATTGTTTGAAATTCTGTACATTTTCCAGAATTTTTCTACACCAAATTTTCTGTTTCTGCCAATTATTTTAAATTCAGTTTATGGTGCTTGACTGACATAAAAGTGAAGTGTGGTGTCAAGTGTCTTCATTAAACTTTATGTTCCTATAATGGTTGCTAAAGGGCAACCAAGCAATCCAAGGAACCCCAGTCTATTGCCTATTAGTAGTGACTGTTACAGAACTGTGTTTGTGTGCTAACACATAGCAAAGTCAGACATAGCCTTCAGCCTTTCTTCTCAGGACATTTAATAATGTATCAAGGCTGGTTTCTATACTTAAGAGATTGGAGTTCTAATATCTTGATTAGGACTAAAAACATTCTTTAGTAACGTGAGTGAAAGTTGTGTTAAATCGAGAAAGAGAAGATAGAAAGCAGGAGATAAAGAAAGAGATGAAAAATAAAACGTGTACAGCATGCATGGAGGTATGTGTGTTTCATCAGGAGATACTAGAGAATTACTAAAGTTAGGAGGCAATTAAATGAGCTCAAACGACACTGTAGATAGACTGTGGCCAGAGACAGAGAGATAGAGGCAGAGATATTCGTGTGGTTTGTCCCTCAGGGGGAAAACAATCCACGGTGATAGGAGCATATTGCTACTCGAATCCCGAACTAAATACCACTCACAGATGATCTAAAAGCCTCCAAGACTTCCACATCTTGTCAGCTAGCTGATAATGTCAAGCAGCTTTGTGGTGTCAGCACTTTTAAAAAAGTCACTCTTGCTGCTTTACGTTTACAAGAGCGAGAAATTGAGTTTTTCCAAGATGTCTGACAGGCAATGAAATTGATTTCCTCTTAATTGACTTCAAAATATAAGGGTCGTTTCAGCGACAGCATCACACCTTTGGGCCAAAGCCTGAAGTCCCTTTGAAATCACCAACCTGACAGGACCTTCGCCACTTTATTGTGTGTGTAGCCCTGATGTGTCATCTGAATAAGAACTTCTTTTTCAAAGTAGAAAACTTGAAGTGAAGCCACCTCAGTAACTTGCCATCCAGCCTTAACATGCATAATTAAAAAATGGTCAGAAAACGAGGCTGATTGATTGCAGCCTGAGACCAAAGCCCTTATAGCCCATCACTCTCGCACATGAAAGAGAGCCAGTCATTTTACTGGCCACTCGCCCGGAGATGAGCTCCTTTTATTTAAACTGTGAAACCCGGAGCCCTATGGAGAACAGCACTTTTAAATATAGTGTCATAAACCGCTCCGCTCGTCCTCGATTGAAATTAAACATTTAGCGATTCCTAGCGTTCCATTTGGTTGGGTCTTAAAAAAAAATGAAAAAAAGAAAAGAATAAAACACAATTTAAAAGTCAAATGTCGCTCTGTGCAAATTAGAGTGTGTTATGACCGACTATTAAAAAATGACTTAATAATCAGGCCTATTACTGAATGAAACCAGTGGGGTAGGTTAAGGAGTGGAGCTTTTAAAGGTGTACTATCAGACTGGTAGGAGACGTGCGTGCTCATTGTGTAAAAATGTTAAAATCTTTACAGATTTGGCTAACACACACACACACACTAAGTATAATACCCACTGTAGGAAGTAGCAATGCAATTAGTTATTTTTCTTATTTAGGAGATTCTACTTTGTTCAGTTACTGTGTAGTGGAGCAAGTGGCCATCGGAAATGCAACTGATAGCTGTTTCATTGATACGATGAAACTATGTGTCTATGCATGCGAAGTATGAACTAAAATCCCCCAATTCACTGCTACACATACAACCGTGTGCACTTGTGTTGTAATATACATTTAATTTAATTACAATAAACATTTGGACATTGGGATACTGAATATGTGAGCTCTCTGTGTGCCTGAATATTGAATAATGAAAATAAATACAGTACACCTTTTCATCCGGTGGCTGGAATTCAGCAGGCCCCACAGCAATGTTAGGGAGGAATTACAAATGTCCTATGGGAAACAAGGACACTGCATATTGTATATTGTTGGTGTGAAAGACGAATACAATCAAATCACAGGTGTTCATTTGGGCCACAGGAGACTTGATCTGTATAAATATTTATAATTAAATTTTCTTTTGTCATCACCGGGGGATTGCAGGACACTACAGTGTCCTGTAGCCTCACCTGCTTTTCTTAGAACAAAACATGCTCCTGCTGTGGTCACACACACAGTCAGTGGAGTTGGGAGCAGGTGTGTTTTTCCCTGACTTCCTCTCTCAATTAAAGCAAAGATAAAGACTGCGGAGAAGGAAAAAACAACTAGCCAACATGAACACCCTTAGCTACTTTCTTTCTTCAGATCATTCCCACTATCCATCTTTTTTGTTTATCTTTTTGTGTTTTCTTTCCCTCCTCCAGACAACATTTTCGACACAAAACGTTGAAAAACAATTCCTTTTTGCCATCTTTGACACAACTTGACACACAGAAAATAAAAGCCTGCTGTGCTTTACTTCATCAATGTGAGGACAAACTCATTAACTCTAAAACAACGAGAATCACTCCCTCTGCTGGACTCACCCCTGTGGGGTCATTTATCTCTCCTGTCCTTTTTGCCATTAGCTTCACAGCCGGGTGATTAAATTATAACTATATATCACATTACAGTTTGTCTGGGAAAAGATACCACTTAGCACTACCAACATGCCACACTGCCGTGTGAAACTCTGAATACACATTCAATCCCATCAATGGTATGTTAACACACGTCGAAAGGCAACTTAGACATGATGCAGTTAATACTTAATCTGAAGGGTCTGAGTCTATTAAGGACATTTTAATTTGTTCTTATGTTAACAAGAAGTATTGCATATTGTTTTTAGGTGACTTGTTATTTCTCCATAGTGCGCATTCTTTAATATCCAGCAATTAATAGCTTTTCTGCCAAGGTTTTCCTCTCTTTTCTCTGTTGTAACATTCCTTGTATATTCTTTTCCTCTGCTTCTGTCTTTCTTTCTCTCTCTCTCTCTCTCTAATCTATCGCTCCATTATTCCTCCATCTGTCTCTACTTTTCCCCTTTTTATTCCCATGTCTTTCTGTTTGTCTCATATCTGATGCCCTCTCTGTCTTGCCGAATACACTTTGTCTCTTACACACAAGCATGCATCTTGCTGAACTGTGTGTGTGTGTGTGTGTGTGTGTGTGTGTGTGTGTGTGTGTGTGTATGTGTGTGTGTGTGTGCGTGCGATGCCACTGACACTGGGATTGAGAGATTTTTATTTAATCCCAGAGCCTCCCTCAGTGATGGATGAAAAACCTCTGCCTCCACTTCACACACACACACACACACACACACACACACACACACACACACACACACACACACACGATAGCAATAGAAATGAGGGAGATGGATGAGGAGTCTTTGCTCACAGGGGAACTTGATGTCAGCTCTTTGACTTTATGAGAAAAGAACAAACAATAAAAAGAAAGTAAAACAACTAGAATGGAGTGGGAAAAAGTAAGAAAAAAAGGCAAATGCAAAGTTAAATATGTTCTTCCAGCATTTTTACGACTTATGAATATTAACAATCACTGGCTGGAAATTTGGACCATTAGAGGGAGTGAATGAAATCACAGAGCACCCACCCCTTCACCAACCATTTAATGTGATTTACTCTCAGAGACTATCGGGAACATTAAAATATAAAACCACTTTATTACCTCCAAACTAACGAACTCACCAAATAACATGAAATAGAATCAAATGTATTTTACAATACCGGTGTTTGATTGGAATTGTAAATGTTATACTTAAATACTCTCAGCAAGGCTGAACAATTACAAATATGATATCTGATATATTTTAATATAAAAAAATCTCACATTATAGACGGACAAAGCCGAAGTTGTTTTCAAGTACAAGTTTAATATTAATCATTCTCAATAGTCAGAAGCATTACACCATTATTTGCCCAAAAATCTATGCCCTTGTGTGTGCATTTTATCAGAAATGTGTGTGTGTGTGTGTGTGTGGTTGTGTTTCAGAAGTTGGTCTATAGAGGGCTCATTAGAGACAAGTGGGGCTAAACTGATTGTGGCTAACAGTGCCGACAAGACAATCGATACGTTGATTGGGGAATTATGGAAATAGATTTCCACTGTGTTTAGGACTTCTAATTCAATAAGTAAAGGTGTGACGATGAGGAATATTGGACACTGGACAGAACCTGCATAACAATATTGAACATGTCAGAAAATCCCTAATATTGACACCATAACAAAAGGAATGAACCGCCTATTTTCCATATTACAGCCTGGTGGTGGAACTACTCATTGTGAGTACAGAGCCAGTAACGTTAATGTTGAGTTTAAATCCTAACTTTGTAATCAGTTTTATCTCTTTGCTTTGCATTTCTCCTTATTGTGTAGCGGTCAGTTTGTTACGTTGGTGTAAAATGATTGAGAACTGTATATTGTCAATTTTGAAACACTTTCCTTTGGAGTTAGATCAGATCAACCCTCTAACATCTGGAGGAGGCTACACATACATCATGTACACTTGCTCTTTTCTCTTTAATGGATCTATAAGCAGAATTACTAATAATTGCAATCTATAATTATGAGGGTTTGCTGGTGGGATGCAGAAATAAAAATTCTGAAAGAAGAAGTCTGATATTTCAGTAAATTATCGTTATCATTCACACCCAGACCTGTACGCCAGATGGAGCACAGTGTTGGTTCAGACAGTACACTGAAGTTGCACTTGCTATAGCTGACTGGCATCATCTGTTTCATGCATGCTTCACAATCACTGGTCATTCACAGCTGTGTGGCGATCAGCTGATTAGTAATCTCCATATTCAAGGATTTCAAGGATAATTTCTTTTTTTCATTATGCAACACAGGGATGCACAATTAAATGCAGTTGTAGCCCATTTGCTACACAAGAGTTTTTTTGAGAAACTAGACTTTTTAACACTTCAAACAATAGCTTCTATAGTTTTATATTAGATGTTTTGTTTGTACCAGAGTGTGCTGCTTATCCACATGATAAATTTGTAAACTTGTAAATTGGATGCATTTTTATTAAATCATTGTTTTATTAAATCATTGTTATTATCTGGTTGTTTGTCCCTGCTCTTTAGGGACTGATTCATCATTTTAAAACAAGTAAAATGTAACCCACATTACTCTTCACACACACACAAACACCTACACACACACACACACACACAGTATCCCACTGCCTGTCACCAGCACATCCCCAAATCAATAGGAGAAGTGAACAGTGGTGAGCAAATGAAATCCAAAGGCCCTGTGCTTCACTCAGTCCTGCATCCATCACAGTGGATGGGTGGCCAGCAGGGTGGAGCCAGAGCACCCGCGTCCATCCGTCATCCCCGTGGTGCTCTCACAAAGTGACACCCCGTTGGCGATGGCCTCAGTCATCCTCCTAAGAGAGCCGAGGGCACTGAAGATAGACTTCGACCTGTGTTGACATGTTGGACTGATGTTTGCTTGGAGCTGATATCCACTATCTTTGTGTGTGGCAGATTTGTTTTAGTGGAACGAAACACACAAATGACACAGATTAAGTGGTTCCTCCAGAATTGTATTCTGGCCGTGGTTTAACCACCTCGGAAAATGAATGACAAACCAGTGAGCAAGACTAATAAAGTCAAAGTGTTCCCTTGAGGCATTTGATTGCAGGTTTAACAGACTGTTGAGCAAATTCCACCCACTACCCAGGAATTATTTCATTGGTCAGACATTGACACTGTAGTAATTATCAGAGGTGTGCACAGCCTGGCTGCTCACGTCAAATATAAGCCCATGTTCTGACAATACAAGGGCTAACCCTGGCTTTCTATATGTTTTTAAAACCCAATTTGAACTCCACTTTACAGTCATTTAGCAGACGCTTTTATCCAAAGCGACTTACAATTCAGAGTCTATCACATTTCTACACCGTAGGAACAGCTACAGGAGCAATTTTGGGGTTAAGTGTCTTGCTCAACGACACATCGACATGCGACTAGCGGAGCCGGAGTTCGAACCACCGACCCTCTGATTGAAAGACGGCCCTGCTATCCACGGCCCTGCTATCCACTTAGCCACAATCACCCACTTACCGTCTTGTTTGGACAAGCAACACTTCTCGAAGCTGCAGCACACAGAGCAAACTTTGACAATGCACTGATCTGACAGACGACAGACTGAAGCAAAAGCCAACAACAAAGCAAACAGCTCCCTTCTGAAAGTATACAGCAGGTTATTCCACGTTTTGCCCTCTGTGACATCTTTGCAGAGTGTGCTTGTATACACTTCTGTGAGATAAGAAGATATTACATGGAGGCATTGGGGGTACGGAATAGAGAAGATATAACAGTTTCACATTTCTAAATGTATTAGAACTGAACCTGAACTTAACCTCAAGCCTCACGCCAAAGGGGAAAAGAAGAAACACCATTGAGACTGAGCCTGCTACAGTATGTGGCAACTATTCCACCAGCCCAGTGCAGTGATCAGAGCCCCCTTATTTCAACATTTCTGAACCCTGCATAACAGAGCTCATCTATGCTAAATGAATTTGCTGTGTAAAGCCACGTATGTGTTTTCCTTAAAAAAGCAAATATGGCTGGCATGGATGCAAACCAGCCACCTTTCTTCAAGTCAAAGAGGTTTTCCTAAGAAAAGATAGCCTTGTTCCCCACACTGCATCACAAACATCCACCCTCATGAATTGTTTATGAACAAAATACTGAGCCCCACCCCCTCTGGGGCTGCCATTCTCACCTCTGACCTCCTAATTGCAATGTTAACTAAAAAGATATCCACTGTGTCACATGGTCAGATCAATTCAGTAGGTAGTGCCTACTTTAGTGCCCGATTAAAGACGCTGATATTGGCTGTTCACAATACATTATAAAAACTTTGGTGATGCACTGACTTTGACCTGTAGCACCAACAGCAGATTGATATTATAGTTTTGAATGAAATGTCTCAGCTATTGCATGTATTGTCATATTTGGTGCACACATTCATGCCTCCTTCAGGATGACCTTTAATAACTTGCGTGATCCCTTCATTTAATTAATCTAGCGCCGTCATCGGGTTAAAATTATAATTTGTCTGATTTGTTTAAAGACCAAATACTTGCAAAAATGACATTCCCATCAGCTTCAGATACATTGTTTGTGTCTGGTTAAAGTGTCTTATCAGCATGAAATACATATTCCAAGTAAATCTATTGTTGTTCCTTCGTAGCAAAATAAACTGTATTTCGAGCAAAAGCAATAGGAAATTTTTTTTTAAATCGACTAAGAGTCAGGTAAGAGCGCTATTCTGCAATGAGAGAAACTCATGTAATGTCCCTGTTTCAATTACGATGTCTTTTTGGAACTAACAATTGTCTTAGAGCAAATTCAACCCTCAGGCTAACAAAAGCACTGAATCCCTTGATGTTTCCACATGAAAACTGCCAGATCTCAAGTCACAATGAACATACAGCATCTTCACTGTTGGCAACACTATAATTTATCACTAGCTTCAAAAGCCAGATGCCAGTAAAACCCTATCTACCTGCAGGTTTAACACTGGATAAGGGCATGAACCTTGTCTCCGTTCAACCTCTTCTCCTCTATCTCATTTGCCTAAATGGTGATATGTCACTCCCACTCCACACACGTTGACTCTGTCTCATCTGAGCTGACACAGCTCCCCCCCACCCCCACCACCACCACCAGCTCAGGCAAACTCTGCGTGGGAAAAACAAGGGGGAAAAGAGCTTGTCGTTTTACATATCTATCTTTGCCAAATATTTTTGGCGGGCGGGCAGGCAGTCTGGAATGTCAATGTTTGGCTCAGCAGCCTCTGACTGATGTGAGATCACAGTGACGGCTGCACACAGCGGTACACACACACACAGACTTTGCCAGTGGGTGAGGTAGCAGGGTGCAACCATAGACAGCTTAGATAACACCAGGTCACCCAGGTAGAGGAAAGCATGCTGCACAGACACACACAAATAGAGTCTACCCAGAACATGGATTCAATTTCCAGTTTTTTTTAAGCTCTAAACTAAAATGTAGCTCTCAAACAGGGTTCTTTGGAGCTACTGCAGATGTTATTTTGTGCTTTATGCTGTGAGTCTTTAAATAATGAGAAGAGTCTCTGTGACTCTTAGTTCTGTCTACCCTTTAACCTATTCAGTATTGAAAGCTAATCTTTTTCTGATCTGCACTCGTGATTCAAAAGCGGGGGTCTAACTGGTATCAACTTTAGCCAAACACTGGAGTCAATGATAAAGACAACTCTGGCATTTTAAACTGTAGAAGGTCAGCACTATCTCATTCGCTCTCTCTCTGCTCCAATTCACTTAAATTCAAATCTGCTTTTTTTGGTCTGACAGGAGAAAGTAAGTGTTGTTACAGCAGCCATTTGATTTCCTACTAAAACAAAACTGAATTAATACCTCAAAGTACAGCTCAGGGCAGCAGTATTATGAGGAGACAAGCTATGATTAAACAGAATAAGTGAAATAACTGCGTCATCTGGAGTAACATTATAAATATCACTTGTATTCAAACGTTTCATTTAGTTAATTAAACTGCCCTCCCTCTGCAGACATACAGGATGAAACACACGCAAACACAACTGCAACACATTGCCTCTTGCCTGTTTTCACAGTCTGCTGCTCTCTGTTAAGAAGAGGCTGTCAAAGAGACAGAGAGAGGGAGTTGAGAAAGAGAGGGAGTGAAAAGGAATAAAATGGGAGAATGATATCAAGAGGATGGGGAACAAGGAAGATGAAGAGTACCGGAGCCACAAGACAGTAAGACAGAGCGGACAAGGGGTAAAGAGAATGTGGTGCATACAGAGCTGTTTGTAACAATGTGTGAGGATGAATGTCTGTGTGTGTGTGTGTGTGTGTGTGTGTGTGTGTGTGTGTGTGTGTTGCAGGACTGCTGTATGCTTGAGGGCCAAAGCTTCTCTCGTAACAATAGAAAAGATAAGGAAAAGAAATTGGAGGACAGTTTTCAAGGGATGCTTTAGGATAAAGATTGAAGGTAAAGGTGAAAATTAGGATTACTGTAGGCTTAGGTTGGTGGGATGTAGCTTAAGCAGTTTTTGCTGTGAACAGCCTGCGACACCTGACATTGAATTAAATGCAAAAGTAAAACACAAAATGGGGAAAAAAAACAAAATAAAGAGTACTTGCCTTTCAAAGCCATAACATTTCCAAAGAAAGGTCCAAAATATAGTCCTCTGCTATTTTGATAATAACAATCCCATCCATTAATTGTCTTGCCTTTTTGAAAGACATAGACAGATAGACTTTAAAAAGATTAATCCAATACATTTTCCTGACAAGTGACCTTTCCCTGCTGTGAAAATAATGATAATCATCTTCAGAAGAAACTAGAGAGTTTGGTTGCTTACCCCCATATATGTCGCGAACAAAATAACAGAATCTCCTGTCAGTATAATACAATACAATTCAACAGCACCACAGGCTGCAGCTTCCACAATGATCATTCAGTCGAATGGACACCTCTAAAAGACAGTCTCAATAACAACGAAATGTTCATTAAGGCATTTTGTATCATTTGTAAAGTATTAAGAACATACACAATACATTTTGGTAAGAGATTTTAAATGAATGCGCATGTAAAGGTTAGCCCAAATATCTATTAGGGTTCTTTGCTACTTCCAGGATTAACAACATTGTCTGCCTGTCTGTCTGCCTGTCTGTCTGGTGACAGCAGGAGACATCTTCCCTGAGCAAAGCCATCTGACTCCAGTCTGTACCGCTTAAACAAGCTTGACTGGAAATGAGTGCAGACAAAACGGGATTGTCTGGCCGGCTCGATCAATTAGGACA
The DNA here is from genome assembly GCF_004355925.1 of Anarrhichthys ocellatus. Lineage (NCBI taxonomy): Eukaryota > Metazoa > Chordata > Actinopteri > Perciformes > Anarhichadidae > Anarrhichthys > Anarrhichthys ocellatus. The sequence goes on from NW_022280050.1 coordinate 2,372,492, forward strand.
GAGGGAGCAGCACGGAGAAAGGCAGAGAAAGCATGCGGTGCGGCACGGCTTTCAGCATCCTCAGAATTTGTATAAAATGTTAAGTGCATTTTAGAGAGCATGCCAGACAAAACATTAATCTCAGATGAAACCTAATCCATCTAACGGGAACACACCTCACCATGTAGGATTCAAGATCTACACTGAAGTGGGACTTGGAAAAACAAGATATTTCTCCCTCAAATTCTTCTTTCTCTGCTTGTAAAAGAGACAAAGAGGATAAACTGTTTGAGCTTCAGGGGAGGAATCTTAGCCAAGTGACCACGTCTCTTGTTTATCACGACCCTATATCATTGAAGGGGATTGAGAAGAAGAATATAAATGAGATACAACCACATGCAGAGAAAGGTTGCTTTGGAATCATTTGCACAAATGTTTTCCACGATAGAACAGTAATAAGATACACTGAAATATGAATACAGATGCTACAATACCATTTTTTCCTTCCCAATACTGGGAAGTCATTGATCTGTCTTTGCTTCACTTTCTCCCCAGATATGTTGTTCGCAAGTGTGTTTTGGAAGCTTTAGAGACAAATGATATTGGATGCGGGGACTTCGCCATCATTGGGGGTTTAGTAAATTAAAACCAAGGGTGAAAGGGAGAAGAGAGGAGGGAGAAAGGAGGCAGTTGTGTCCTGCGGTGCTGTGATCAATCTTCTACCCCAGCATTTTGTTAGAACATGCAGCAAAACTCCTATCCATCCATACCCTCCACTGTTTTGAATTGGGATTGAGGGGATTTGAGAGGCGAGTGATCTATATTCAGATTGAATGAGCTGAGATGTATGGTTTTCTGTTTCCCCCGTAAGCAGTTTTACAAAGAAATATGTTAACTCTACACAGCTGCCAAGATAAATAAGCTCAAATATCAGTTGAATCTGAGAGACCATTAAACATGGCACATTTCTCACTGCCTCCCTCTGTTCATGGGACCAAGGTAAAAAGAAACTATGAATATGGATGCACATTATTTTAACCCATTGGAAACCATTTTACTTTTTAAATATGAAAGGGAGCCATTTCAATTTTCGCCATGACAGGATACGTGACCTTCAGCAGCTGCAACAGCATCAAAGACGGTAGAGGGTGTAATCCACGTGTTACACACATAGTCTGTATCTAAGACTTCGCCCATTGGTTAGTGGACTGCCATGAGTTTGGCCATTTGGCCGATGCCATCTTGGTTTATGGCCGTCGTCATCTTGACTTTTTTGCAACCGGTGAAAGGAAATTACCATATCTGGAATGGAGAAGAGTGACGTAGAGGCGTTGTATACGGCTCTGGCAGCGGCAGCAGCCTGTCAATCAAAAAGTGGTCATCTTTATTGTATGAACTCCTGCTGAGATGCAACAATGTGTCCAGAAAGAGGGGACCGATGGGATATATGGTGATTGATAAAGGAGTGCAGGAGGAGGGAGACGTCACACAGATTATGAGGTTATTATCTCTAAGAGTGAAAATTGTCTATGAGTGTGATTAGAGGATGTACATATAGGGAAATCAAGAGCTTCCTTTCATTTGGAAAAGGGCTTTTTACTGTATACAGTTCACTGCATAGAAAGCATCGTAAAACTTGGGTTTCTGATTTGTCACAACTAATGTTCTGTGGCTTGAACATATAGTGCCATATGTGTAAACTAGTCTACATTAGGTTCACAATTGTGATTGGTTTCACACATTGAGGCATACAGCTTATTAATTAAACACTGGTATCAGATCGGTACTCTGTATCAGCCGATACCCAGGTATGGCTATTAGTATCGGGACTGAAAAAGTTGGTTCGGTGCAACCTTATTTTTCTGTTTTTGTAAAACCTGACAGCAGTGAAGTAAAATTGAATCAGGTGGGAACTAAAACCTAACATTAAGATGTTCTTAAACCAGTTCCACTAACCCTTACAGACTCACAGAAGTGTCTCCTGCTAAGTTCGCAAGGACTCAGGACTGTCCCACTGTGACATAAGCAAGAGTTATACACCCTTTCTGTAACCCACAATTCTGCAGACTTTACTCAAGGAAGTAACCCAGCGCTGTGGGGTTAAACCAGTGACCAAGGGCTGCCCTGATGGCCAAGGGGTTAAGGCGACATCCATAAATCGCAATGTTCCCGATTCAGGTCCAGAAGGGGGCCGTTGATAATAATAATAATACATCAATTTTATATAGCGCTTTTCAAAATACCCAAAGACGCTTTACAGGGCAGAGACAAACAGAACAAACAAAAAAAAAGATGATTATTCCCTAACCCCTTCCTCTCTCGTTTCCTGTCATCTCTCTACAGACTACTATCTAGTAAAAGTATAAAATGGCCGCCCAAAAAACAAACTAGGAGCATAAAAAAATCAACATTTGTTACAAGCTGACAAATAGAGTTTTCATTCCAAGATAACCAGAGCTATGTGTTTTTGTCTTATAATGGCATGGTGGTGATTTTCAAACACATTGACTGTGATTGAAAATCACATTGATTTTCGAACCCTTTTTCCTTCAACAGGGAGCGAGCATGTCATTTCATTTTACAATGAGTACGATTATTATTTTACGGTCCACAGTAATGTCTCAAACAAAGTTTTGTGATTTCAGAAAGTGGTGTCCCATTCCTCATACAGTAAACGTTACACTCTCCTTTATGTCATGTATTTGTTCTATATTTGGATGGCTTTGGAGGTTTTTTTGCCTCTTATATGGCTAAAAATATTAAAGGACATATAAAACTGTTGATTGATAACAAAGGAAGCATTTCTATAAAGTGATAAGTACTTTCTTGTAGTTCTACTACTAATAATGCATTTTCCATTCTATCTTGTCACTTCCCTGACTCCATTGATCAGACAGGGTATATAAAATGTCAACTTTGTGTTGATTAATCTCTGTTTGGAACCTTTTTGTTTTCCATTTGAAAGTGTCAGGTTGGATTTTCTTCAATGGCTCTTTCCGAGTTCACAGACACGTCGATGCCCAAACAATACAACAGATGACGATGCATTTTGCTCTATTTTGACAAGAGAATACAATACACCATACTGTAGACTGGGAGTTACATCACAGTGTGTGGGTGTGTGGGTGTGTGTGTGTGTGTGCACATCTTCCCTTGGTTTTCTAGCAGACCACAGAGAGTGTGACAAATGGATGTGTCAGATCTTGATGGAGCACTGTGATTGCTCTGCTAGCACAAAGCTATTACAAGACTATAGACAGTTCCAAAGAAAAAAATCCTGTTTCAATCAACCACACATAATCTGGGAGACAAAGAACGATTTTCAACTGTCGATAGAACGAGTTGGGCTCTCATCCTGAAGGAAGATCATTTTCTAATGCAGAGTATTTCAGAAAGCTGAAATCAGATTTGTGTACAATTTGTACAAAACCTCAAATATTAACGATTGCTAAATCTTCCTACACCACACTGAAATGATTTCTCCACTTAAGACATCTCAAATGTCAGAGATGTTATAAAGATGGCGTGTCATTTAGTGGGATTATGCCTGTCAGGGCTTAAAGGCATTAAAACAATTTGAAAACGAAAGACTGATTTTAAAAGGCTTTATTACAAGGTCGAAATAACAGAGGAGAAAGCCTCTGCTCATCTACAGTCACATGATCGTGTGTGACTAGCATTATGGGCACAATGTAGCATCTACAGTACAAACAATAACACATGTGCTATAATTCCTGGTTGAATCTCTCACCAGCAACACCGTTTTTTAAGTACTTCCACTAATATGTCCATGTTTCCTGCTTATAGGTTTGTCAAGCACCTGTCTGGTGTGACCAAGATGTAAGGTCTTTTTTAGGGGCTGTGATCAGCCTGCCGGGCACTGCAGTTAATTCATTGCTAGTGAATTGCAGAGTTGAGGTTCAGGTATGGAATACAGTAGAAATGCCACAGTGTCACTGCAATGTGATTTTTTTCTGATGCAAGTCAAGTGAAACAGACAGGAGTAAACAGCCTAGTGGAGATAAAGCACTGTGACCCTGAGCAGGTTTTTCTCTATCTGGGAAACCTCGTTCTTCTTTGGAGCGCATGTGCACATGAGGATGTGAGTAATAGTGTGTGTGTGTGACGTTTGAGAAAAAACTCCCTGTGTAGCTGAATGTGTAGAGTAAGAAACAGAGGAATATCAATGTAAAAACTGACTTTGTATGATCCTGTTTCTGTGAGTATGAGTGTGTATCTGCAGATTGTACCCGTATTACAGAGTTCTTGATCAGTTCTCTCCGTACAATAACAAACTGTTTAAGAATGAAAACTTTACCAAACAATTTGATTATTTTGTATATCAGTCCACCATGATAATAAAAGGAAAATAACACTGAAGGATCATAATAACAAAAGGCATACGTTTTTTCAGGAGTTCCACATTTTACATGTTTCCATATAGCAATATTAAAAGCAACAGTTAATCACGGAACTACAGAAAACCTTTAAGAGAGTACTTTTACAGCAGTATATACATTTGCTAAGATACAAAATGATCAGCCTGAAGAGCCATTTTGATCTTGTGAACGTATATGACCAACTATGACTGTGTGAATATATAACTTCTGATTATCTTCTTGTCTGTGCTAATGCATGATAGACTGCTGGAGTACAGGTATAACTGTGTAACTGCTCGTCTAACTACCTATAAACAAATTAATGGATTCCTGGCTTTAACCTTTCCCTGTTCAACTGTCTTCCTTTCTCGTTGTCCGTCTCCTTTTGGCTTTGTGTTTAGAGTTTTCTTCCAATATTTGTCAGCTTATCTTAAACCAAACACACACACACACACACACACACACACGCACACACACCTAGTTTTTTCCCTTCCATGCATTGACGTCAATATGCAGCAGAGGTAGGACGAGGGGAGAAGGGGAGGGAGAAGAGGATAACAGAATGAGAAGAAAGACAAAGCAATTTAAGAGAGAGAAAGATACACTTGTCAATTCCAAATACCAATGTGCCATGATCAGCTGCTCACATCACCAGAGGAGACCACATCTCTGTTATTCTTGTTGAAATGCAAGAACACCATATGAAAAAGTGGTGTTACAGAGTGCTTCTCTTACAACAAACTGTTGTAAGAGTAAGTAACCCATATGCTAATTTTGGCCTTTGGGTTACTTAAGGCAATTAAATACAGCTGCTATAATCTGCCAGCGGCTCCATTTGTCATTTCAGTCAGCAAAAGTGATATCCAGCACCAGAAAACCTGCTACTTGTATGTTTTGTGTAATGCTCTTTAATAAAAAATAACAAAGAAAGGATATTTTCAGCGTATTTTAGCAACTATAAAACAAATTTCAAACAGGCATTAGGGGTGAGATTGGTTCAGGTTAGAATATCAGGGTAAGCCAATCAATCAGAGGCAGAGTAGGTTAGTATTGTATAAAGACAGATTCCAAAAGTCTGCACACATTTTTACAAACAGTATTTTTCAAATAGTATTGAATAGTATCTAGAAATGTCTCTATTTAGACTGAACTTTTGACCTGTTTGTATTTGAAACATAATGTTCAAGATTTTCAGAGCTTTTCAAAACTCTGCCTGTCTTACAACAACAACATGTTCTATTTCTTTCCTCTACTTCCCATATTCACGTATGCAGCTCCTGCATTCAGCAAGGCGCTAATAACCTCCTCACTCTTCCCTCCCTTATTCTCTCCTCTTCTTCCCATTTGCATCCATCCAGTGCCTCGATCTCCCTCGCTTCCAGTGTCTTTCTCAAACTCAGCCACACTTTATTCCTCGCATGCTGAGGGTAAGCCCAAAAAAGCTGTCAGAATATGTTCTGCTGTCAGCGAGAAGCCGAGTGGGAGCGCATTAGATATTGGCCTCGGTGTGTCCCTGACAAGAAACAAGCCAATTAAGGAATCCCCCGGCACTGCTTAAGCCCGGTTATGGCAGAGGTCCCTGAGATGAACACTGGTGTGCTAAATCATCATACCTTTTTTATATTAGAGCCTCCGTGGGGAGAAGTGGAGTGATTCTGGATTATTCCCTTTTTTCCCCCCCTCCATTTCGCAGCGCTGCCGGCTATCACTCAGCAGCACGCCTTAGAGAAGTTTATCTGAGCTATGAAGGACACTGAAATACAGATTTTCCTCTCTCTCCTCCTCCTCTCTGTTGTCCAGGGATCACTCTCAAGGCTAATAGTATTAGGGATGCGGGAAGTACTTTGAGATAAGCCTCAGGTCGTGTAGTTGCAATCAATTACTGTGATTAAATATTGCAATAAAAAGATTACGGATTAGTATTGGGGTGAAGTAAAGAGGCTTGAGAAGGCGTGCAAATGCTTTCTCGGGTGTGTAAGCAGTTGAATATGTTTTTGATGTTTGTTATATCCAATCACTCCCTGACATGGCCTCCTATCTTCCTTTGTATCTCCTTCTCTTCTCTCCCCATCCCTCCCCGCCCAGTACAGCCCCTCCCCCCCCAAACTCAAAGCCGGAATCTGACGGCAATCCTCTGAAAACTTTCCCCAAAACTGACAGACCTATTTGTTCAGAGGACTTTATGTCAACTAGTGGCTGCCTGAGCTCTCTCATGTTGTATTGGGAGAATGATAAAGAGAGATGGGTATTATCGTGGTGCATCATCACTCAACAACACAGTAGGAGGCTGATGGCAAAAGCAACAGTAGCAAAATCATGAATGATTTGGAATCCAAAACTGTATGGATACTATACTTTGCTTCCCCAGGCTATCAATCACACATCTATGTGTTTGCTACAGCGTCCTACTTAAACAATGTGAAGTAACTCGATGCAATAGATGAAAAGGATATATGATATATAATATGTACAAACAGCCCTTGTAGCATAAAATGCTAACCATTCCAAGTAGGATTCTAATACGTTTTAAGATACAATACATTGCCACGCAGATTCAATTCTTTTTTTTTCAGTGTAATCAATCCATTCTCACTGTGTCATCTTACTAGACACAATTGCAATTCAAACGTTGCTGCCTTCGGGGCTTTATGGCAACCGTATTGTCATGAGGGTAAGACACACGCTGCAGTACCTTCAATGGGCAGTCCATGTAAGTTTAGCAAAGAGGCCTGTTTTCAGCAGTGGCTGACAAAAAGAAGACACTTAATTGATTTTTCAAATTGCTGCATCATATCGACATTACAGGCTGCTATTTAAGAAAACTCCTTTAAATGTAATCTGCACCCCCTCACCTCTTCACAAGCACAAACACACACACTCTGAGACAGATGACTTGCTCTGAGCTGAGCACTTGTGAGGTATTGAGGTTGCACAGCCTAATATTTGACTGAGCAGTGTTACGGCAGCAGTAAACCATTGTGCTCCCCGCTTACATAATGCTGTGTTTATATGCCCCCGGTAGATTTGACTTATTGGCTGCTTGGGATCTCTGACAATAGATAAAAATAGGATTATCTCCCTTTATGATGGACAACCATCGCTCTTTGTGGTCCAACCTGCCTATGCTCAGTTGCCATTATAATGTCAATGAGTGAAAACAAAAGGCAACATTAGGCATTTTTAATCCCTAAAAGCTGTTTCATGTAATTTAATAAATAAACTGTTCCTCTCCCTGCTCCCCACCCCATCCCCACCCACCACTGGGAAATGACTCATGCATATTTCAGCAGTGTGTCTGCCCATTCTGAGTGGAGCTTATTGTGGCTGCATGCAGACGCCAAATCAACCCTCTTTTCCTTCTCCTCTCCCCTGTCTCTCTCTCTCATTCACCCCTCTGACGCTCTGTTCTTCATCACTATTCAGCATTTCAGAACATGGAGGGAAAGGCTGAGAATAGAGACACACATCTTTGCCTCATAAAAAAACAACCTCCCTACATCTTTTCCACTGAAGAATCAGCTTGCCGTTGGCGTTCTCAAGCACGCACAGCTATTAACTTTTACTGGAGGAAAACTTTGCAGAATCAAAGTCCTTGAAAGACAGGGTATAGAATAAATCAATTACTGTTCAATATGCATAAATCTAATGAGTAAAAGCTTTGAGGGTGAATGTGTTTTCTGACTCTGAGGATATTCCACGTTGAGTAAAGTCATTAACAAACATAACAGTCCGCCGTGCATGGTTTCCCCTTGTGGGCCAATAGAAACAGGTCTATTTACTCTCCAAGCAGAGCAGGTAAAATAATCAAAGGGCACCTTCCACTGAAGGCTGGGCATGACCAAGACGTATGATCATGTTTACAGTGTGTAAACACCTGTTTTAAGCTTTCCAGTGAGGTGGAGACGCCTGGGGTGAGCAACTGCAGGGAAATACATTCGTGATGAGGGAGACCAAGCACAATTAATTCATTGATTGAATTACTCAAGTCTTTTCCCTTCATTTTTCCCTTTTAATGAAAACTATTTTACCATATCTACAGTGTCTCTCAGTTGCAAAGATGTGGCACTTGTGAACATTAAAATCCCAAATTTGCTTAGCTAGGAAGTGTAAAGAAGATGAGGGTTCCTTTAAATGTTTACTTTTTAACCTGCTCCCAAGAAATATTATATTGTGCTTCAAAAGTGGCTGTTGTCGGAAAACAACCATATCTCACAAGTACTGTATGTTTCATTCAAAACTTTTTTTTCAGTCCAAATCAATCCAGTGATATATATTTTTACGCCGTAATGGATGCAACTTTAAATGTAGCAAAGTACATCGATATACTAAAGTAAATGAAGTTACAGCTAAAGGCTTTGCCATAAGAGGTACTTAGAGTAGTAAAATTACCATTATTAAAAAATTAAAACAATTGCAATTCAAACGTGGCCCTGGTGTAGAATGTGATTGCCATTTATTTTGGTTTTGGCATTGAAGACTTTCCATCCTCTTAACAATAGATTTTACATTTTGGTCATTTGGCGGAGGCTCTTACCCACAATATTTGACAGTGAGTAAGTAGTTCTAGGGCTTCTGTGTCTTGCTCAAGGGCACTTCAAAAATGTTGGGATTATGCAGAATGGATGAGAGAGAGAGAGAGAGGGGGAACACCTCCAACCAGTGTTGGATAGGTGCAGACCACGGTGAAAACACAAATGTAAAGAATGCCACAGTGTGCTGTGTTTTAAAGCTGGCAGGCCACCACTGTGTAGGCTACTTGTGGTTAACCTTCCTCTTCTATAAAACCACTCACCTCACTCTCTTTACAAGGGTTGTTTACTGGCTTTTGATGAAAACTCATCCATAAATATTCACCCCAATTTCCACTTCACCTTCAAATTCATATCATACGACCAGCTATATTCCTGGCGAACTCATCATCAGGTAATCATGTTGGAGCAGTTGAAATTATTTTAATATGTGCGTTGGGCAGGACTGACTGGCAGCGGTTCATATCCGGTACTCGAACCAGTGTGCGAGTCTGATAGGCAGCTACATGGTGTGCTGCTGTATCGCACTGATACCAGGCTGTGTCTAATATGGTGGGGATTGACTTCCTCTTGCTGGCTCCCTGGTAGTGAGGGGGATTTAAACTATTTTACCTCCCCAGATCTTCACACCTTCCCTCAGGCCCTCTCACCTCGATGCCTTAAATATTAATGGTAAATCGGAGGATAGCAGATGAGTGAGGATGGGAGAGGGCTGACAGCTTAATCATGGAGGGAGCAGCCTCCCTCTCTCCTCTTCCTTAGTGCTGTGGGCGGCTGTCAGCACGACCTACATGATGTAATCACCTCCATAACCCTGATATGGGCCACCAAGGGCCTTGCAGGGAGAGATAGAGAGACAGAGAAGGGCTGGGGGGACCTTAGGTTTCTTCCAGCAGAGGATCATGTAAAGTCAAAACCCATGGAGACTTTATGTGGAGTTGTAAGAAGAGTGGAGGATGGAGGAAACACTGCATAGCTCAAACAGGAAAGATCTAATTAATTGTGCTTACTGCCAGGCCTCTCAAACATTTAAACACAACCAAAACAAGAGTAGGAGCTGTTAGAACCGTCTGACTATTCAGGCTGCTTGAGGTCATTTATCTCTTTGTTTTTTTCTCTTTTACAGTTAGTGCCCTTTCTCTTGATACCATTTTTGATTATCGCATTCCCGGGAGATAGATGGAACAGTGAGTTCAAGATTTTCAGCTAGCTACTATGCTATCTTTGCACTACTTTGTGTTGCCGGTACTGCTCGTAAACCCTTTGAGTCCTTGCCTTTTACAAACACAGGTTTATGACACGGTCACTGGATCTTAGCAGGAATATTGAAGATAACGGAGGAAACCGTCAGCGTTCTGGGGACAAATATTCACTTTTTAAATATTTTTTATTTTGGATGCATATGTTAAAAGTTTTGGCACTACAGAACCCGTCATGCTTTGGGTGACACACTAGCACTAGCTTCTCACGCAATTCATGCTCACACTGTAAACATGGCTGTACAATCAACTGCAGTAAAAAAAAATGAGAAACATAATTTTTCTCCTCAACAGACTTATTTATGAATCTTTATTATGTCGTGAAAGATCACGACTGATAAGATAGCACACGGATCGTAATTGCACCCACAAGCAGAAACCTCATTGAGTAAAGAACTTGACATTTTGAAAGACACCACATAAAAGAAGATTAAAGCCCCAGGCATTTTCCTGGCAATGAACCATAGATTTGCTACACGTATACCCTGGGAAAATGGGGAGTTAAACATGGTCAAAGAAGGACTGCTTATAGTCAGAGTTGCATGGACACAGTTGGATAGCCACTATCGTGTAATCTGTCAAAACCAGGACAATGGAGGTGAAAAAAGAGGTGGAAGTAGACCAATTCTGCATTTGTTGTTCACTATATAACAGGAGGACAATTTCAATCCCTCAGGTATTCTGACAGAACATAACAGAGAGGTTTTGATACAACATGAAGGTTTTGATCTGAGGATAGTACAATTTGGTGCCAGCGCATCTATATTTCATTGCTATGATACCTTCAGTTTGGCACTTGCTGCAGTTTCAAAAGTTTTGATTTTCAGTTGGACAAGATACTTTTAAAGAGCTCGAGGCATTTACTGCCAAAACAAAATGGGAATACTCTTTTGGGAAATTGACTGACCAAAATACAGAATAAGGTACAGGCCATGCAGTTATTTCTCCACTAGTAACTGAGAAACAAACAGAGGTGAAAGGGAAACTTGAACACTAAGTTTTTGCAAAATGCATTTACCTTTGTGAGCATCGGATGGACTCTATATGCTTTCCTTTGGCTAACATTTAAAGAGTCATTAAAATATTTCTGAGGGCCTAAAGGGACACAAACTATTGACAGGGGAAGATTGAACAGCATAAGGGAAGCTTCCTTAGAGACCTTGGCTCATTATCTTTCTCCAAGTTAGAGTATTTCCCATGTGGACAAAGGGGTCTGAAAAAAACCCAGGATGTGATTACGAAACAGATCCCTGCTACCCATTCTGGCCTGTTGAAATCAATATAATTGATGGCACTGATGCAGATATGGTCATGCATTTATAATAAGGCGCACTGGAAAGTAAGCTAAGGCAAGAGTTGCTCCCCTTACCCCGTTTATAGGATACGTCTTCCATCCAAGCTCTCCCAGCACAGACGTTGTATCCAGCAGCACAACTGAAATGGGGAAAAATAGGCAAGAGAAAAATACAACCATTAGCAATCTGTCAAAACACAAAAAAGTCCTATTTTCACACGGAAATTGAAATATCAGTCATAAGCGTGATCATTTAGACATTTTTTATATTAACAGAACTGAGTTTCATGAATAAATATTTATGAGCATGGCGGCATATACAGTCGGGGCAACATTTTTTCCACTTGCGACACAATTTGGGGATTGATGGATTACAGTCAGATTGCTGTCCAGTCCATTCCCTCCCCTGCCATCCCTTTCACAGCTTTACCCCAATCTCATCAACAACAACAGGCTTTTCTCCTGCCTATGACTGAGCCTGTTCAAGAGATAAAATCAGGGATGGATCTATCCTTAACCCTTCTTATTCCCTGAGAATATGTGTTTCATTATGCTAATTATTAATCAATATTCTGGTATGGTTTTTAGGTATGTAAATCAGAGCTTTGGTATAGATATTAATATACAGTGACATTAATATTGGTACAGCATGATATTATTGTCAGTTGACTCTAACCTTGCAGGTAGTGGTAAAAAGCAAAGCAATTTTACACTGGAACTATTGCCATCCTTGACAATTTTTTGTCTTGTTCTCAAGGACAGAATATTTAATAATTCAGGGGGTACGTGTCTCTCACGAAGACAAATGATATACAGTGAAGAGGAGCAGACATGGCTTCCTGGATTTACCTTTAGTGTGATGCCAATATAATTCCACTTCAATAGAAAAAACAAATGTTTATCTACAGTTGTGACAACATTAGAGAATAGACATTAGACACAAATGTTGTATTTTCAAAATCCATACATATTACATGGATGCACTGCATCAGGAAGTAGGTATAGGGAACCAACTGGTATTCAGGGCCAGAGTGATAGCTGGCCGAAAAGACGTGTTAGACTCAAGAGGCTTGAGTCTAAGCCAATCATTTCTCTTACAAGCTATGAGTCATCAAAAATCAGTGGACAAAAATCTCATCTTTAAACTTGTCCTTGAGTAGCCATTGACTTAGATCTTAAATGTCAAGCTGTGAATCCCACATGCTTTATTACACTGATTTCTGACAGATCATAGAGTATTCTTCTACTTGGATAACGACTGAGTTTTAAGCATCAGTCAGTCAAGACTGTCCACTTAGAGCTCTGTAAGTGGTCCTTGGGTGGCTCATTATGCCAACACAACTTTCTATCAGTGGAAATATTTCCCTGATAAATCTCCATTAACATCACTGCTTTGGGATAGATAGTTCTAACAACTGAATGTACATCAAAGGAAGTATTACTTACAATTCTTTTGTATTATCATTTGCAAATTGATAGTAACATTTTGAAATGAAGTCATATTTTATCTGTAAATGTACTCTGACAAGATGAAGGCAAGCATAAAGGAAGAAGGGACAGTTTTGATTGTCTCTGTTCCCGAGCTACGAGCCAGTACACCTTTGTTGGAGCGTGGTTGACAGACATTGTCCAAGCATCTGCTCACTGAGCTTTTCATTGTGCTTGCATGTATGTGTCTGTCATATACAACTAAATGCTCCTGCACTTCCACCCATCTCCCAGAGAACTGGTATACGGTATATGACACACTGCACGACATAGTTTAACACCTGTTTTGGATCGAGCCAAACGAGTGAGTGTATCACGACATCCAAGAGTTAAGAAAACCGTCCAGGATATGAGACCCCGAGTTTGTCAAAAAATACAGATTGTTGCTCACAGAGTCAGAGTGGTTGTACAGCAGGCAAATGTATAAAAAACAACGACAGGAAATGATTCCTTATTCTGTGACTTTGTGACTCTGTATTTGCGAGGTACTCTGCAACAAATATAGCATCTGCTAACTGCTTTAAAAAATATTTCTCAAAAAAACTAGTCAAGAATGCAATATAACCTGCTCCTATATGCACTTCTGCTGTAGATTCGGCCATAATATAAAAAGGGGGTTTTCACAGTGGGATACAGGGACTCATATAACTCTTTCATGGAGTCCCGTGTGTCTTAACAGTAAAATTAGGAATTGTTGAAATTCATTATAATTTTTGAATCCATAAAAAAATATCCAAATAAAAGAATGCCTTAAAGCAGAATTATTTAACATTTGACCACTGGGGCAGCGTAACGAGCTGTAAAGAATGACATATCATCACTTTTTAAATGAATATGCCTGGCAAACAGTTGCCTATTTACACATACAGTATAGTAAATATGAAGCGACATTAGCATTCATTTGGAATCGTGTTTCTGGACACCCACTGAATGTAAGTCCAGTATTCACTCTCTCTGTAACTCTGTTTCTGGTTTACACAACAACTTGAATGAAATATCTGGCTCTTTAGCTCCTCTTTGTTCACCAGCTAGTTGCTAATTGTGTCTGTCTGCTGTTTGGTGCTGAGCAGGTAGTCTAAAATGTGTTTATTAGAGCTCTGTTGCTGAAATCAGCTGCTGGAAATGGGTTGATGAGATAAGTATAGTTGCCAAAAACCAAACCAGTAAGCTAAAAACATTTTCGCCATTGTTTAGACCTTATTATTATTGAATAAATAAAGAATAAAAGTATAGATATATGTATCGTAAATGTTAAATCCTTATTTTACTACTTAAGCACATGTCTCATTTCCCCACCAACCAAAAATCCATTGACATATGCAAGGAGAGGTAAAAGCAATGAGCTGCTGAGGTCATGTTAATGGAGCGGGAACTCCGAGTGTCCCAGAGAATGTATTCTAAAACATAATGTGTGCTTCCTGTAACCCGGGCTGTAAGTGAGGGTTTTTAAGGAGAGAAATGTGTTTTCCCTTAGATTTAAAAGGCAGCACTATAGAAATGTTGTCTGTAAAAATCCATATTCTGTGTGAATGACTGACAGCTGGGGATTGGTAAAATCAGATTCCCTAAGCAAAAGGGAGGACTCAGGGAAAGAGACAGACATACTGTGCAGCAAGAGTAAAAGACAAGAGCATGAGACAATTTCATGCAATAGTTGACAGTTTACTAGTCATATCTAAGGCCTGACCAATATGCCTTTTGATTAATACCAACAGATTTTGAGGTTAAGGTTTCTGATTAATGTTATCAAATTATGATAATTGACATAAACTCCATCATTTTACTCCTCCTATTACCTCAGCCAAGGAGGTTGTGCTTTTTGGTATATGGTTTGGTTGTCTGTCTGTCTGTCAGCAGGATTACAGAAAAACTACTCGCCCCATTTTCCACAAACTTGGTAGAAGGGTGAAGCATGGGTCAAAGGAGCGAGTCTGAATCACAAATACACAAATTTCACTCTTCACTTTCGCTAACATTGCGAGATAGAGCATGTTGCCTTGGCGGAGGTCTGCGCTCACCGAGTGACCTTGTAGTTTTTTGTTGAGAAAATTTGAATTTCAATAGGTTGTGCCTTTCTATTTGTCAGACCATATGACATCAACTGCTTATACCTACCCAGTTCTTCTTCTGTTTATTCCAGACAACTTGAAGACATAAAGTTAATGAAATCATGTACTGCAGATGATATGTCATGATAAAGATTTTACAAAAGCAAACAGCACATTTACTGAAACCTGTTAAGTTATATCAATCTGAGGCTAAACTGTAGAAAATGGACATTGATTTATATGAAAATGTAGCAGATGATGATTTAAGATGATTTTACTGATTGACTATCCTGTCCAAAACAGCAAAGAGAAGTCAACATGCAGATATTTTCATAGTCTTCTTCCAATCTTGTCCTCTCTGCTTTGCCAGCTTGGTTAAATATTTTTGTCTCTGTCTGTGCCATGTCAGTGCCAGTGCCATGCTGGACGACTAGCTGGCAATGCAATGGTGTTAATGGACACCATTTGACTAACGTGGGCAGGTAAGCACTAAGCAGCACAGTCCCTGGAGGATGGCCTAATTACTGACAATTGCAGTGAGCAGTTTCACACTTTGCTATAAATAAAGAACAGCTGATGTACATTAGGAGGCAGTGTGGAGAAGTATCCAAAAGAGAACTTTGCAGCGTTGGGCCAAAACCGTGTTATTTAAACTTTATAAGAGCTAAGAAAAATTTGAAACAGCCGTTGCACAACTTGTACAACGCAACAAATTGTGTCCCGGTCTGGCAAACAGACAACAGGGGATGGGCCCAAAAAACCAGAATGAGCAAAACGACATGAGAGAGGATCAGATAAATCAGACTATTGCACGAGGGAAAGGTAGCAGACAAACTGACAACCAACAGACAAAAGACAAGACTGTAAATTCACAAGAAACTAATCAGACATCAAGACATCAGACATCACAGGTGGGCAGACACAAGGGCAGGCTGATAGGTGGAAGAAACACGAGGGGAAAGAGCAAGGCTGACGAGACAAATCCAACACTGGTGATCCACAGAAGAAAAAGGAAAACAACAGAGACAGGAAGTCAAACAAAAACAGGACAAAATAGGCAGGGAACTTCAAAATAAAACAGGAAACAAACTAAACCAAAACCAAGATCATGGCATACTGTATATTGAAGTGTGACAGTACATTTGTGTGCGTGTGTGCACTTTTCCTTTACTGTTTGTGCTGGCTGGGTAGATGTCTACTGAGCAGCGCCTGCGCATACATAGCAATCCATCCTCTCTCTCTCTGTCTCTCTCTCTCTCTCTCTCTCTCCCTCCATAGAGTTATCTTTCAGCGAGGCACCCACAGACCCTGCCTGGAGCTGAGGGTCCTTTGGGACTTCCACTGGTTGGATATAAATAGAACATGAGCTGGCCTACTCATAAATATATGGAGCTACAGTAGAATGATGACATCTCCTGTCTGGCCTACAGCTTTCTCAGGCCACACAAACACCTCAAAATAACTACAGCCCGCACAAAAGACCCAGAGCCAGTCTCAACCAGTGTTACATGGTGTAAATTAGAATAGGGAACAGTTTGAGTGTTCAGACAAAAGTGATACCAGCTGTCTCAAGGTGTATAGGCTATATCTTCACCTCGAAATATTTAATAAACATTTTTATATGCGGTAGAAATGTTTTTCTTTCCCTTGAACTATGACTCAAAAAGCAAAGCAAGCCTTACCTCGAAACAAAACCATTTAATTTGCAGGTTCCCTACCACCCATTTCACTGCACAGCGAGTCTAATGACAAACAACAGCATTTGATGAACAGATACTTTTCAAAATAGATTTTGGTGAGTATTTAAGTGAAGATTGCACACTGTCATTTAGTGGTGTAAACAAAGTGCTGGGCTCTCAACAGAGGGGATGATATGCTGGTGTAATGGAAGACTATCCATAGCAAAGGAAACCTGACAGGCATGACAAGATTTTCAACACTCTTTCCGCTCCGCAGTCCGCACTACCATCAAACAATCAACAACCAACCCGTTCTCACTCCTTGGTCTCACAGTTTGATCAGTGGCCCTCAGTGTCTGATACACAGCCTCTGTAGTGACGCACTGCTCTGCCAACTAACTCCAAAGTATAAACCCGCCTGCATTATTTTTAGATGGTCAGAGAAACTGACGTAGTATTTGAGAGCAGGTCTGCTTAGTTTGTCACGTCAGTCGCTAGTCCCATGACTCTTTAGACATTTGTTAGTCACGTGAGTCGCTAGAGTCCCCTGACTCTTCCAAAACTGATGCTAAAGTGGTACCTTGGGTGTCATCCGCTGTGTGTGTTTGTAAATGAGAGATTAGTAAAGGGAATGAATACCAATAACATGTGAATCATCCATTCAGCACTCAAGTACTGCTGCTACAATGTTGAGCGTAAGCATGTTGCAGTTATGGCCTAACATTGGCAATGAAAACAGGTGTTTTTAATCTGCTTTCAAAGGCAAAACACCTGCAGTGATATCATTGATCAGAGCGCAGCTAGAAGTGCTCACAGAGTGCAACCAGCAGTCTTCAATGAGATAAGCTTTAAATCCCCTTTTGTATACAGTCGTGTATATGTATGTTACTCACAAGTAAGAGAACATTTTGTAGCTGCTTTTCAAGATTTGCGTACAGCAATGGACAGTTCTTACCATTTTTAATTCATAAAAATTACATTTAAAAATGAAACAGCATTCACTGGATACTATTTGCTTGACTATTCATGAGTGATATGAGTTATTTCCCTCAAGTGTAAAGTATGAAGTGGATCTTGCACACCAGGCAGCCATCAAGCTCACGTACAGCACAACTCAACAATCGTTATCGTAATGCAGGAATGCCTTTGAGAAAGGCAGAAATAATTTCACCTTCGTGTAAGCACATGTGTATTACATGTAGCAGCATGTGCTTCAGGGTGGAAACTGAGGGAACTTAAACTTGGATAAAACTAAATTT
Organism: Anarrhichthys ocellatus; assembly: GCF_004355925.1. Taxonomy (NCBI): domain Eukaryota; kingdom Metazoa; phylum Chordata; class Actinopteri; order Perciformes; family Anarhichadidae; genus Anarrhichthys; species Anarrhichthys ocellatus. Next base: position 2,390,406 of record NW_022280050.1, read on the forward strand.
TACAGCCATTACATAGTTTACTAGTACGAGCACAGCCTTGTACATCTAGGAAGACAAATCTAAAGAACATCCAGGTGTAAAAACTAATATTCAATTGCTTGTTTCTGAATTAGTTTTCAGAATAAACCCCAATGCATGCATACTGAAACTGATTAAGTCAAGAGTCAAAGGTGCGGAGTTAACATTTTTGCTCCTGTGGATTGACTGATTGATTGATTTCCTTGACAGCACACTGCTGGTGACATCTTGTTAATCTACAGCAGTGTTGCTGATCTTGGTGCTCTACGGGTGGTTCCAATGAGAGCAAAAGCTTCATACGGCCATCCACATAAATAAATGCAAAAATCTATTATTTAGATGATTATCTCATAGATCTTTTTAAGTCTTGCAATCTATATTTGTAAGCAGCCCAATAGACAGTTTCCTCCTATGTGTTACTAACTGGCTTTAAGCTATCAACAATCCAGCAGTGTGTCATTAAGATGCATTTCACCAACAAAAAAAATAACAGTCACATGTGGTGTTTTGATCTTACTCCCATTTCCCAAGGATTGATTGTTTTCTTGATTTTTCATGCCTGAAAAAAATAAATAATAATCTGAACAATGTCAGAAATGTGGAACAAAAACATCTTCTACTGATTTGCTGGGTATGAGCAATCTTCTGCTTGGGAAAAATCTACAAGGGCTCAAGAAATCAGGTTATGAAATGAGATTTGTGAATGTTCATTATAATAAATATAGCTGCTGCCGACTTCACAAGGGACGGAAATGGGGGGAAAAAAAGGCTAATAAAAGTAAAGATTATGGGAAGAGATCTATTGATGGGGGGGAAAGGGCTTGTTCAAACTTGGCAGTGAGTGAGTAGAGATGTGTTAATAACTGTCTGCAATCCCAGTAGGGTTGATGTGAGGGATCATCGGATGTGTTGCTGTCAGCGGAGGCACACAGGCGAGAAGCAAAAGGTGATTGGTTTTTATTGTTCTCCTAACAGCTGACATCTCGCCCGATTTTGTCTGTGAAATCCCCAATCTTTGGAGTTCCGAAAACGCCCCCGTGTAATGTAGCCCAGCAGGAAAAACGATAGGTGTACTTGTTTACCTTTCTGGTCATGAGGTGGCTGGATCTCAACGTAAATTGGGTGCAAAGGTGGAGAAAGACACTTTCATTCATGCCCCCTGCGCAATTTAGTCTCATCAATAACCACGCACACCCACCATTAAACTGCCCTCAACAAGCCACACAGCAGAACCCTGAAATGATTTGGACAAAAGCAATACATTGAGAAACAATCGTGTCATGCTGAGAAACATAAATCCCTCAGCCCCTAATGAGACACTTTTCTTTCTCATCTGAGTTATCATCAGCTTTTTTTTTTTTTTTTTATTCTGAGCTGCACCACTCTGTGGTAGACAAGGACCTGGTCCCAGACCAGTCAATATGAGAGACTAAAGTACAATAGAAAGCAGACATCAGTTCAATCATTCAATCTGTGGCAGAGAAAAACACAGAGTGAGGCTGTTATGTAGCAGCTGTCTTGGCAAACATGGAGTAGCATCGCTCTTATTGAACTGAGAGAACAATAAAATATAACCTGGGGGGGCAGATCCCGCTGTGTCCCGCACAATCAATAAGACTATTTTAAAGCTCATTGATGCTGCGTGTGTGTGTGCGCACGGAGCCACGAAGGAACACTGACACACACACGCACACACACACACACACACACACACAGAAGCGTGTGACCATACGCACGAACACTCAAGCATCAAATAAAAAGACAAGTGGAATGCAAGCTTATGCAGACGAAGGGCACGTGCAGGAGCGATGCCCTGTGTGCACAATGCCACTTCGACACTGTACCCACACCACATAGAGACAATCATGTGCATTTAGGAGCAAACACAAAGTGCACACACAAGGCCATTTACACGTGCACATGCACACACACTCTCACGAATAAGTGCATCTTTGGTAGCTCAGAACCTTTTACTGTGTGTGCACAAGACAGACTCAAGTCTGCACTCAAACAGGCGCACGCACATTCTCACTCTGTCACCCACTTAATGATTCAATCTGCGGCTGATCTGTCTTACTGTCTACTGTGTCTGTGTCCGTCCTTGTGTGTGTGTGTGTGTGTGTGTGTGTGTGTGTGTGTGTAATGCAGAGTGAGTAATTAAAGCAGCCTCAGGTTTGTCACTTCAGCAACTGATTTCCATAAAAACTGTATTTCATTTCATTATGTTTCACTGTTGGGATAAAAACTGAGCTGAGGCAATCCATTGAACTCCACTGGGAAATAACAAACGTTTAATCTGAATCTTATCATATGTGCAAAGTAGCAATTATTAAGAGTGATAATATATTTTATTTCACAAACAAAACATTGCCATAGACATAGACATGGATATCAATAGTGCAGGAGCTTTTCTAAGTGATAGTTTGCTGCCTTGATGTTTCTTTTTTTGAGGTTTAACCACTTACTTTTGTGGAGTCTGTTACTTTAGTGGTTCCTGCAGTGGCACCGGTGCTGTCTGTGTCAAACAGCGTCCATATGAACGTGTTTGAAGTGAAGGAAAACAAGTTCAGGGAGGAGCGAATCATTAAACTCACCTTGGTTGCTGTTGCTGAAGCGAGTGAGGGAAAATCCAAGAAAGAGTGAAACGAGGAAAAATCTGTTTCCAAAACTCATGTCTGCTGCAACATTTATCACCGGCCTTATGCGAGGTGCTTCTGGCCGAGAGGTAACGTGGTCAGAGAAAAAGCGCGGCTGGATCCTCCTCAAGCACCGATCCACTGGTCCTTACATTCGGTTCCGGTTGGAGAAAACTGCCGAGGGACAGAACATAAGGAGGTCCATACCTGCAGGCGGCGGCGGCGGCGGCGGCGCGGAACGGACAGATTTTGGATAAAGTGGGCGAGAATATCTAAAGTGAAATCGAAATTTTCAGACAGGTGAGAAACACCTATGGCTCGGAATAACTTTGCAGATTTCCCGCGGACTTCAGTCGCCGGTGTGGCATTGTTTCAAAGACACTCTGAAATGTCCACGTCAATCTAGTGCGTCTCCGTAGCGCACGGAGTCGTGACAGACTTTAGAAATCCTGTCAGCACAAGCAATGTGGCGCGGACTACCGGCTCCCTGTCTCCAGCCCGGTCCGCTGCAGCAGCGCGATGGGGCCGGTGAGCAGAGGAAATGGTTCGGGATGCAGCGAAGGAGCAGCTGAAGCGGCGGCTACAGTGGGAGACTGTGCGCATCTGTGCGGGGTGCTCGGCACTAGAGGGGGTTAGCTGACAAGGCAGCGGCGTGTGTGCGTGCGTGTGCGTGTGTGTTATCTCATTGGTTCAAGTGCAGGGCTTCCCAAATTGTTCCAAAAGGACCTCAATATGGTCAAATAGACTTGTGATGAGCCCCATCGGAGAGAACATGCCGTTAGTACCTGTTACTAAAATATGAAGGTTATGATAGCTTCGTTTCTTGTTTGGGGAATTAAATAACAGCAATGTTTAACTGAACCGTTTGAAATAAATGGCCAATGAAAAAAAATTGAATAGATGCATTTATTCTAATCTACTGTAAAACGCTGTGTTCTGCCGCTTCTTTTACCTGCAGTTAAGGGGAAGATTCACCTTACACCTCAGTTTTAATCAGTAAATCTGAACCGTGGTGGTGATGTCACCTGGAGACAAATTCTGGGACCCCCACAGACAGTGAATTATGGAAATTTCCATTGGCAGCACAGTGATTTATTGGGATGTGGCCATATTTTTGATTCTTTGATGACTACATATAAACAATACTACATGATGAATGTACAGTCAATTTAGTACAAATTGTCCAATTCAAAGCGTGTTCTCTGATGATTCCCTCACTTAAAGTCATGATGCACTGATGTCTTGCTTAGGGGCACTGGTTGGGTCACTGGTTGGCCTCTACTCTGTTATACTTTCCACAAGGATGGCTGCACGGACATAAGCTGATGTGGAATTGTGATGAGTAGAGTTTGGATCTTTTATACTCCCTGCGGCAAACCGACATTCTCAAAGCTCCTCAAAGTTCTCCATTTCCTCTGCCCAAACGAGTCTTTTGGAAAATATAGGATGTGCACAGACAAGTGAAAACTGAACCCCCGCAAAGGGCCATGTCTGATGGTGTGACGTCACTTTGGCCATGCGGACACCTGCGACCTTTGCAGATGCAGCAAGCAGAAATCCCGCTTTACTTTGTATTCATTGAAATAATCAAAAATATTTTTTTTAGGATGGATTTTGTATTTCATCGAAGCCCATCAAGTATAATGCTATTGATATTGAAACACTCCGAAACATTTTGAGAACAATGCAGGTTATCACCTGACACACTTAGTCTTGGAGGAAGTGTAGCTCCACATCCACACATTTGCAGTGCATCCGTGAGCTGCTCTGCTTGCCAAGCGGCCAATGTCAGCCAAGATTAGGGAAGGTCTTCTTCTCATCTTCATGGAGGTCTCATCGAGTGAGTAAGCAAACCCTCCCCAACCTGACGGGCTTAAACAAAGCGATGCATGGCCTCTGTGATGAGACCCAGTCAATCAGGACGTAGGGACAGCTTCCTGTCAGCACAGAGGAGGTAAATACATCAACATCGCAATCTGTCACCACCACTTAGCTCCCAGCCAATCAGCAAACAATGCAGAGAAGCTGCCAAACGACAACTGACTTTGTGCTGCTCAATGTGCAAACACATTGGAGGACGGAGGGTTGTAGAGTAGAATATATTGACCACAGCGGCCTGCTTTTGTCTATTGTAGCTGGATTCAGGCCGCACACTCTACAAAAATGGATCAAGCTATTAATGTCACCGGGCAGATGTACTGTATGCTATAAAAAGATGGTTACATTTTGTAGAAATATTAGACTGGTGGCAAAAGTGTATTCTAAGCCCTTTCACACAGTAATTTGTGCCTTTATACCTCAACGGCAACCTATTACATGACAGCAAATGTTTGCCTTTCTGCCTGAAATTGCTTATTTTCCATAAACTATACTATATTTGTCTATGGTTATGAGTAAATCAACTCAGGAATTACTACTACTTCTTACGCTATTTCTACTAATACTACAGCTAAAAACGCAAACCAGGACATATTGCCGATTACTTAAATCCTCACTCATGCCTTTAGAGGATGATAATGGAGCAAAAAGGGCAAACTGATGAGAGGAGGTCCTCTACTGCCACCCCCATTCAGTGATTTGGTTTCTTTTACTGTAATGTTGGTCAATGAGGTGTGACTGTAGTGTACAGGGAGCCTAACTGTGAGCTATGATTCCCCGTGTCCAGAGAGAACAAGCTCAGTCCATCTGTACTCATCACGAGCAAAGAACTGGAACGAGACGACATCAGCACAACTGACAGAGACAATGAGACTTTATACCGCATATAGCTTCACTAATGTTCTCTTCCCAATGTAGTGCCAGCCCATACAGAACTGTCCCACACGTGGATTGAATCCTAACTGTTACAAACTTCGGCCTAAAGGAGAATTTCACCCCAAATGCTTCTCAGGATGAAAGAGGGGAGGAGCACACACTGCAGTGTTGGAGAGGTGCTGACCACAGTGAAAAGAAATGTAGTTGCACAATCCTAGCCACGATGCAAAAAGGGGTTTAATAATTTACCAATGTTTTGACATGACAGTCTTCTTCAGGGTATTGAGGGACAAAAACTGCTCCACAGGCAATAAATACGGGATAAGACACAGGTGGGCTCAATCATATGGAGTATGATAACCGTCCTTAATCACATATTGTTGGAAGAGCACATAGGTACCTGATTCATTAGCCATTTAAAAAAAATGTAATAAAAAAAAAAGAATTGATCAAAAAACTTCTCAGAAAATCTATACGTATCGACGTAAACAAGGTTATTTAAGTGATAGATCCAACAAGAACCTTTCATATTCTCCCCTCTTCTAGAAAAGTGTACCTTTCGGTCCATTGAGCAGAAATTGCATGACCAGCCTCAATAAAATGTGCAGCAACAGTGTATGTAATGTTTTTACATGTTATGAAGCTGCGATGTTCCGCTCTACGCACTGTAGGAGCACGCTTAGTTTTGCCACATAGTATATACCAAACAGACATAATATTTCTCCTTATGGTGCAAAAATAATGCCCTTGATTGGGATTTTATTACTTGAATGGGGGTGTTTAAAATCGTTATATTTAAGACTACTGTTGCATTGCTCACAGGGGACACATCTATAATTTCCTTAACTTGATTTAAAACCCTGACCTTAAATAGAGTTTATCGTCTATTAGGTCATGTCTGATGTTGATACCTAGATGTCTTGCCTCTGTCTCTATCGCTAACCTTTTTCACTTCATTGTTTTTTCTGTCATAGAAATTGTATCTATGTTTTGTTTTTTATTATTGTTTTATAAAATATAGTTCTATTATATTAATATGTTCTAATATATTATGTCTATCCCTTGAGGTCTCTTCCTTAAGAACCCATTCAGAGCCAGGGTGTTATACTGTAATATTATGTCTCCCCCAATGTTGAGTGTCTTTTTAAGGCTGCATTCTAGAAACGTAGCTTTGTTGATATTGATATGTCTGTGCCACGTTCTTGGCAAAGTCTCAACAAAATCCATTTATTTCCTCTTTCCACCCTAAACATAGCTGGATGCAACGAGTTCAGACATGATGCCTGGGGTTACTGAGGTAGTCTTAGAGTGGATGCAAATGAAAAAAGTACATTTGAGGTATGGGTGCTAGTATATACAGGGCATAAGCTTTTTCATAAAAAAAATATCTATAAATATCAGGCCATAAGAATTTCTTTCAATTTCAATTTATTGATTCTAAAAGATTTACTTTCAAAATGAATTTCAAAGAAGGTGTTATAAATACAAACCATTCAGAGCTGTCCACTATAACTGTAATGGAAGAAGCAATGATAAAATAAAGCTATTGTTGTGAGGCAAGAATGTATCTAAACAACGTCTGGGGTGTCTTTCTGTTAAATATGCAATGCACCTCGCATGATACTGAGCTGCTCACACACTTGTATACAAATTGTATTAGTAAGGGTTTTAATCAAGAGTTTTAGCTTTTTACGTGATGCCCTTAAACTTAATCCCCTTAAACATTGACGGGATACTGACAAGAGAACAATTTTGGGGGAATCCACAATCATGTTTTCGTCTGACAGAAAAATGTTCTGGTTTACAAATATCTCATATATCTGCTGAATAACAATATAGAATTCTACCTCAAAAGCCCAATTAAGTCCAACTCTCCAATTCAAGCCTAGTAAAGATACTGGATGTGAAGCTGTCTAAGTTATAGAGCAGTTAACAGTTGATCAGAAAATGACACCTGAATCTCAGTGTTAATTACCCACTGCTCTACCATTTACACAATTTAGCTGAAAGAATTATATACAATTTTTTGACATTCACGCAGCAATGATCGAGTGGGTTTCAGCACATTTGTTTCCATGGTAGGAGGTACAGCACCTCATTCTGCAAAAACCTTTGAGTCTCAAAGGATTTGCACTGCATTTTCCTATTCTTGATTATTACATTGGCCCTGAGGAAACATTCAGCGATCTATGTGAAGATCCATTCTGTTGCCCAAGACCAAGATGACAATGAATATTTTCAAATAATATAACACAAAAAGGTGACAGTGGAATAAAACAATTTCTCAAAACCGAAACCATGATTACAGTGCTTCGAAATTGCCTGCAGCAATTTACAGTCTGCCTTGCCTTCCAATTTGCTTTTTAAAATCAAGCTCAGCTTTAGATTTACATGACTCGTTGGTATGGAGCTGTCTGGTCTGTAAACACAGGCCCCCGAGGGTGGAGCATTGACCTTCACATGTACAGGCATGGGTGGACGCACTGCTGCGCACCGACTCCAACTTCTTACACGCTTATAACGTCAAACCAACAGTTTATTTTGTTATTGTCACATGGAGATTTAGGCAAACAGACAATAGCTCCATTGCCATTAGGGTAAAATCAAGCATGTCCCATGTGCAGAAAAGTATCCTAATCAACCTTCCACAACTGATTTTTTTGGCCACTTGTGGGCAGCGGAAACAAGCTGTGAACACAACGTTGGCGTATCAATTAAGTTGATAAGGCCAACTTGTTAACAAACAGTTGTTTATCCACACATCCAGTTACAATGTTACAGAGCAACATAATCGTTCATTTGTCATGTTTGTAGCCACCTGGGGAATGTGAGTCCAATGTTCAGTCTGACTTTAGCTCTAGTTTGGTCTCTACCAACTCCTAGGAATATATCTGGTTCTATCTGTGAATTGCTCCTCTCTGTTCTCCAGCTAATCCCTTACTACTTATTTTAACCCAAACCACAATCTTTTCCTAAACCTTACCAAATAGTTTTGTTTGCTAAACCTAAAGTTGTTTTGTTTAAATTCACGAAGTTAAGTTTAACTTTCACTTTCACAACCACCAATGGTGCAGTTTGGCCCAGAAACAGATAACCACTGATTACACCCGTTCAATTGGCTAATTACATTAAAAAAAATGCCAGTGAGAGCGAGTGTTGTTGCTGACTTGGCTTGTATTCATGTGCAATGTGTATTTGTCTGAAATCTGTGAAAAAAAGACAAAATGACTTCACTGCAGCATGAAGCTGGAAGCTTTCTGGGCTGATTTTGTCTGTAAAAGCTGCCGGCATCTCAGAAAGACTAAACATGAAGACTAGTTTCCAGTAACACATTCCCAGTGGTTTTATATATTTTGTGAAGTAGAATTGTACACAGAACGTGACATAAACTTTGGTTTTCATACTTGATTTTTGATGCACACATCTCAAACTGTATATTTTTATATTAATATACTTTGTATTTTATAATTTGATGACATGTCTACATTTACAACACATTAAAATGCTTTAAACTGTTACTTACCTTTAAGATAGAGGGAGTTTGTTTCAAATGGAAGACTGTGAATAGGAAGACCGGGATAGTCAGTATGAAATGTGATGAAAAGAAAAGTCCCCTAGTTAACGAAACTGCAATTTCATTCATAGAAATCCTGTGTCATGTAACAGTCTGCGACACCAATTGAAATGTGACCTGCTCAATTCGTCTGTCCCGACTTTGATATTTTTATCCTGCATTCTTCTTAAACTGGTGTGTTCACAGTAATAAATAAACACGAAGCCTAATCTTGATTAAACCGTAATACCTGTCATACTTGCAAAAAACTCCTTGTGAATTTTAAACTGTAAAGATTTATTTTCCTCAGGTTTCAATCCCTGTTAGGGCATTTGGTCCCAACAAATAATGGAGAATCAAGAGCACAAGCTCTGCTATACAGACCTATTTTCTATTTTCTTTCCACCCAGAATGACGGTGTCTATCTTACTGCACACAGACATGCACACTCTCATACAGTAGCTACACTATTGTGCTACACCTCTGAGGTGGCCCACCTCCCTGGCTGCCTAATGGGCCATAGGCTCTAATCTGGAGGGCCACGGTGCTCAGGAGAATGAGCAGAGCAAATAGAGAGAGCAGCTCATCAGGCCTGCGAGCCGGTGTGTCGGTAACCCCAGCTGTTAAAGAGACATCCGCCCATCGTTCAGAGATGAAGGAAGGAAACGGGATGCCTTCACAGGCAGGGGTAATTTCCAGGGACTGACAGCAGATAGCTTCTCATAAACAGTTTTTTTCAACCTCCATAATGTCCTTTCGGCTATTTAAAAGGCTTTGTTTCGCTTCTCTGTCTCCTGGCTATGATAAAGATACATTTTTTAAGATTATTTACCTGTTTCATTAAAAGCTTATTTCCATCCTTACAGTAAACCTTTTTTTAGGGTAGAGATACCATACATATATGTACAATATGTTTATACTACATAGCCAATTAGAAAGACAGTACAGCGTGATAGACACCTTCCAAAATTTGTAAATGTAAATAGTTGAATGCTATTCAGCGTAATGCAAAACATAAAGAGTCTTCTAATAGGCTCTTCTACTCTTCAGATAAGAGGGACGGAACAACAAACCCTTGAGTACAACATTGCACACTTATTTGCATAATCTCCCATAATTCCTGCAAATTTTCTTTCATTAAAGGAGTTCTGAAATGTGTCCGAGAACAAATCCATCACCGTTATCAATTGTCTGTAAATGCAATGTTCTCTAGTAGAAACAGAGTATAATTTTCTCAGTGGAGTGCCATCAGCAAGCCACTTGTCTTGCAGAGAATGATTTTACAAGCAAACAATGAATGACACTCAGCCAATCATGTTACACAGTACAAATGCAAAATTAATCCCACTGGAAATGATGTTGTTGATAATAATAATAAGGAAGCCCAATGTCATTATCACCCGTTGCAACTTTTTTTATTTTTTATTTTTGTTTCTGTTACTTTTAGACAGGTTCTGTAATTGCGGTCAGCAGTGATCTCAGGTGGCATTCAGCAATTTGACAGCTCCTGAAACCTGCCAACACCTCACCCTCAACCCCAAAATTTCCATTAGTAATTGACAAATGGATGGATTAATGGAGTATAAAATGATCCATCCATCACAGGGGCTAAATGGGGTGAGAGAGCACCACTCTGTCAGACATGCCTTTTTAGAGCCTGGTTCTCATGACCTCTGTGTAACTGGATACAGCAGCGGTTGTCTTTATTTTTCCTGCTCTAAAAACACTATTTCAGCTAAAAAAAAAAAAGACTGCTGTTATAAACTGTAAGTTAATTGAATTTGTACTAAAACCAATAATGAGTACTGATGGAGCTGAAATGAACTGAACTGAAAGAGCAAGGGGCCACCTTGCTCTTTAACACTGACTGACAAGTTTATTTACAAGTTGTGGCTACTTATAGGCTTCGAATCCTTTCTTCATGAGTCGCAAGCAAAAAGTTAAGAAAAATAGAGCTAAATTCTTAATAGTTGACTATATGTGGTAATCTGTGCTAAATCTGTTATGGATTTCTAGTGAGTGTTGGTGAAGGATTGGCCGAGTGGTGGAGGTAGATCAGGTCATTTTCACCTGGTGTCTAGTTTATTTGCAGTTTACAATGACAAACAAAGCAGGTCAAAGCAGTTGTCAAAAGAGCATACAGAAATCCATTGGTCAACATAAGAAAACCTGGGTTAGGCCCATGGCTCTTTGGCAGCTTGCACATAGTGCTTCCAGCAGGTCTGCACCTGAACCAATTCCCTCTGGAGCTTTTTCCTGAAATATTAACAGTCAAAGGGTTTGGGGAACGTAAAAAAAAAACGATTTCCCGAAACAATGAAGGAAAAACCCTCCAACCAACACGGTACAATCTCCCTACTGTAAAGCCCATTGGATGCTCCAACTGAAATGACTAGAAATGACTACTCTTACTAGGATACCATATTATGCTCACTACGCTCATTTATCTTCAGGCCTTAAGGGACATTATGCAAAGAAGAGTGGTGCAATGATGGTTAAAACACCCAGAACTACAACACCTCTACATTGCCTGCAGGATAGAATAGATTATAGAATTGCTGGTACTAGTGTGTACCAGGCAGTGTGCAATCTATTTGTATAGTGCACGGAATAGCACTATGTCAGTGGGTTTTAAATAATGACAAGTGAACTCAAGTTTTTTAATTTTGGTATTGCTAATATCTCCAGCTTTAGGTTTACACAAATATTTACGACAAATCCAATGTTAGTATTTGGCTAAACAATGTGAAATGTTGTTTATTTTATCAAATTTGGAGAATATTCTAAATCAAACAAATCCATCTACAATGACTTCTGACAATGGATTTAAACATTGTTGTTTCTGGCATGAATCAGTTTAACTCAAATGAAAAGAAATAAAGAGACCTTTGGTGCAATAATCCAAATAATGTGCATGCTCAATCATTGGATGACCCGATTTAGAAATAAAACACGAAAGGGGATTTAATTCTTTGGTAGAAGTAGATAGAAGTAAAAGTCATGTTGCTCTAAAGTGTGACGAATACGTATTGGTATTATATCTTTGTGTTTTTGACAAAATCACCGAGACAAGGGGATGGCATCAATACCTCTACGTCAGCACTGTTACACAGTGATTTGATGGATTCTGGGAGAATTTCCTGTCCCCTTTTTAAGATGCCTGTCCATTACCATAAGCCTTTTTTTTTTTTTTTTTAAACAAAATTCCAATAACCTGAAGGATTAGAGGGACACGTCCAACTCAGTTAAATCAATGGTGGAAGGGAGATAAACAATGACGAGGCAAAAATCCTCTGTCACTCATGGACAAGTGCAGGTTTGTGTGTGTGCGTGTGTGTGAGAGTGTGGACAAGCATGTGTGCATACGCTACTAGTACCAACATGCATGTGTGTGAGGTGAAAGGCCCCACTAATAGTTAAGTGCTATACTGCCTGATAAATAATGTAATAGCAATGTGTCTGTGCTGCTCCCTGCCTCTGTTGAAAATACATTGTCATCATACAGTGGGCACAGTTGATTCGTAAAGTGAAATAACATACCTTAGCATGCATTAAAACACTTATGTTGCTAAAAGTCATAACTGTAGGTTTATGCTATTTATGTATGCTTTGCCTTGCTCTCTTACATAGATTAGAAACAAGCATGCAAAGGACCTTTTTATTTTTAAGGCCTTTACACACCAGGGATTTTTTGGGGGGCAATTTTTCAATTGTTTTTTACTGTTTTGAATGTGATTATTAAAATCAAATCTTTTTGGAAGTGAGTTTGATTTTTCTAAACTTTCCTCCAGTGAATAAAGGAATCAACCATCACATTGTGCAAAACAGACATATTCAATACGTGCAATATATTGTAAAATAACATGGAGGCTCCGTAGGCCAAACCAAGAAGGCAAACTTTATTACTCCTTTCAACCTTAATAAAAGCAGCGCATTTCAAATCCCCTCCCTCTGTGTTTACCTTTCACAATAAAAGCCCTAGACATGTGGTATGCGTAACTGTTTACCAAAGGGAACTCAAATTTACTCAGCATTTCACTAAAAGGATCCTTAGTAAAAAAACATACAGTAGCTTAGGTAAATAAACAATTGACCTCAGATAAACTGCCAGACGCTGCTCTGGGTCAATAGGATCCAATGCGACCCTCTGCCTTCACGAATCTATTCAAACCTTTTAATATAAAAATTGTTGCAACTGTCGCAAATTTTCATCGCTGCCCGGAATAAATAGCCTTTGTAACATTTATTTGTAACACCCTCAGCATATAAGGACCTTACGACTTTGCTAACGTCTTTGAAAGCTGATACATTTGACATGGATAACATTTATCTTACAATTCATTATATGGAAGCATAAAAATGATGAGGATAGGGTTATTTCAGAGGATGGATAGAAGCAGTCATACTTGAAGAGCTGTCTCATTAGGCTAATGCAAGTACTTGTAAGTAACTTCATGAGAAGGAAGATAAACATCAGACACAATATAATCTTTTAAGCCATTTAAATACACTTGTCACCAGGGGCCCGCTGAATTGTGAGCAGCAGCAGCATTTGTGAATGACCTTTGAGTCTGAGTGATTTTGAAGAGAGGACTAATTCTGGTTCTTATTAAAGCTTTAGGAAGTTTCCTCAAAGCAAAGTATCCAAACTTGAAAAGAAGTCACTTCATAACAGACAAATAATAATAAAGAATATATATATATATATATACAGTGAGAGGACTCTTACATTTGATTAAGAAGTAAAATGTAAATACAGGAGACTGTAGAAGAACAAGTTCAAAGGTAACATCCACAAAACTCTTCGAAAAAAGTTACAAATACTGCCCGGCTACTTAAAACAAAACAAAAAAAAAAAAAAAAAATATATATATATATATATATCCTGGTTTATTTCAACAGCATTCATACTATGAAAGCAGACATTATTGTGTTATTGACAAAGCATTCTTTGTGGCTATTGGCTGTCATTATATATGATGTAGAACAGGCTTGATCGTAGCGTGTTGTCTGTAGCGGGTCGCCATAGTTGTTATCACTTCTCCTTGGCATTTTTAAATCTATGTTTTTCTTCTTGCGTTAGTCTTTAAGCTTAAAGCAATTTTAAGTTTTAAGTTTGGGCTAGCAAGGTGATGGTTGCTAACACAGTCTTAAAGGCATCACAATTTGAATATCAAAACCTCATTTTAACATTGGAGGCTTCACTGAGCCCTCCTAGTGGAGAGGTGAGGCAGCCTAAGAAGTCGAGGTGCGTCTCCCTTTTCAAGCCTTAACTGTAATCCAGCAGTGTCTCCCTTTCTTAGAGGGCAAAAGTAGGCCAACAGTATAACAGCATTTTCACAAAGCTGGCAGATCATTCAGATCTAATGATCAATATATTAAATATTTAATCATATTTAGTCTTTCATTAGTTGGAGTTATTATCATGCCTTTGTCCATTTCACAATTTATATGTTTCCCAGTCCTCTTTCTTTCTACCGACTGAACAAGAGAGTGAATAATTAGCTTGAGCTATCTTCTTCACGTTAGCATTATGGCAGCTGACATGGTAATAGCAGCCTTTCAGAGAGGGGGAAAGTGTACAGAGAAGAGTGTAACTACTCAGAAAGCTACTGCCTTATTTAACACCTCTTCACTTTCCTCGAGTCGGACTCTATGTCCACAGCTGTCGAACCATATTCACCCTCACACAGCTGCGCACACAAACAGGAACACACAAATAATAATAGCAATCCAACTTTCATTTAATTTCAAAGCTAATTTTGTTGTTTTTGTTTGAAGATAATACCGTCTGATAATACAGCATAAGCTACATCCACTGTGCAGTCTATTTCATCCCATTTCTAACCTTGTAAAGTACTCTCAAGTTTGGGAATAGATTACAGATAGTGTAGTGCCAGGGACTGTTGCTAAGCCCAAGGCATATTCCTATAATTAGCACCGTAATAAATAGCCACAGTCTGTACTCTTCATTTCTCCTCACCCTTCGGCTAGTGATGAAGCGCTTACTACTTCAATTAGACCAGTGATGACAAACAGCAGTCTTTTCCTACATTCCGGCTCACTGTTTATCATTTATCATTTACATTTTGGCTTTTGCCATGAATTTCCCGAGGATCAATACATTATAAATGTTCATATTGTATCACAGCTCAGTGCACATTGTTTTCACTGGCAAAGTTAATGCTGTGACAAAGAGGATATGCAATGTCCCGAATGGGGAGGGACAATAACATTGTCTACTGTTTCACTCTGCCATTTGTGAGGCGCTCTACCTCGGACTGATTGTCAAACAATCTGACACAGTTGCTCAGTCCGATCCCTGCAGTCATCAGAAAGAGCAGCACTCTCAAGTGATGGGTTTCATTTGTTCCAGAGAAGCAAGCTTCCATCCCTATATACTCTTTGAAATGAAATGGTAAGAATGGCTTCTTGAATAGCAAATATGCAAACTTGACCTTTTTCTCCTGACAAAATTGATTAATTGGAGGTCTGCATGGATGGGTTTGATGAGAGCAGCCAAGAAGAATCATAGATTTGTGATGGCCCGCAAAGAACGGCTAGACGGTCAATATAAATATGCATATAGTGTATTTCCTGTGTGCAAGTGTTTTGTGAGATATACCGAAAAAATGCACATTTTCAATCCATCTCTCCCAAAGTCAGAGAGCAACCAATATGAGACAAATTAACAACCCAACAAATGTGAATATTATGATACAATAATTGAATTACTGTTTTTTTAAGTAACTATACATTCCCAATATTTTAGCATCAAACATGTATTTAGAAAACATTTATTTTTTTCCCAATTGTATGGTGAAGTTTGCTTTTGGTATATGCATTTAGTTATAGTTTGGAAAATACATATTTTGAATATGAATATCTCCTCACACTGTCCGACCTGGTTTATCAAAATGCTCCATCTGCAGGTTTTGCAGGCCAAAATCCAGAACAGCACTTTCAAAACCAGAACTTTCCAGTCTGTAAACCCAAAGAAGCCCCTGATGTTAACTTGACTGACTAACGGCTCATGTCACTTCAGAGTGACAAACGAGTGCCGTGACTAGCGACTCACGTCAGTCATGTCACTAATGACACTAATGACACTATTGACTCATGTCACCAACGACTGACCTCATGACTGACGTGACAAAATGTTAACGTTTACTTTTAGTTTTAGCTGAAAGAAAGCCCTGTGTTTGTCTATCCTCCCGCCTGCCTTGTGTCACTCTTGAATTCACCAGTCGCTCCAAGTGTCTACTTATGAGGCTGCTTTGCTATACATTGGAGTTAGCTGAAAGTGCGGCGCATCTATACCAGACACCAAAGGGCACTGACCAAGCATCAGAAGTGCTGGAGTTGGGTAGAGTGACATTTAAGATCATCCTATTATTATTATCTTGTAATAAGATGATTGTTGCAGACCTGGATTTAAGATATTTGATAGCAAAAACAATTCTAGAGCAAATACGTCACTGCAGTTGTATAATAGATTAATAGGCCACTCTAGCAGCATGAAAATCACAGTTATGAATAATATTGATGATAGCCCTGAAGATGGCAATTAAAAGGACTGTGCTCTAGTCAAGCTGGCATTCTACAAAAACTATAAAACTACAGATACAATTTTTTTTACAATTACACTGACAATTAATCACGCAGCTCTTTAGTGCAGAACGGTTATTTTCAATACGTCTGATCCACTTCTGGCAGTAATATATATATTTTTTCCTCACTTAAAATCATTTGAATTTATGCAAAAGTTATTATCATCAAGGAAAACTCTAATAACATGCTCACATTATAGAATATGCTACATTCATCAGAAGTTAAAAGTTCCTATTATGGATATAAAAAGAATCGAGCTCTATCCTACATTAATGTATGCCGTTATTAGAAAAGTAAGCTGGTGTCGCTAAAGCATGCATGGAGCTAAGGAAAGCAATTAGCCTGGCAATGAAAGAGGGAAGTATGTGTGTGTGTGTGTGTGTGTGTGTGTGTGTGTGTCTAACCCCCCCCTGCTATCATTCTGTGCACGTTGGTGGGCCCTGACCAATCAAATCGTTTCAAGCTGGGTCACACATAAACAGGTCCCTGTTTGGAAAGCCAGGATTCAGTCTGTCAAAGCCAGGAGCCAACAATCTCTCACTCTCACTCTGCGTGTGTGAGCATGTATGTGTGCGTGTTTAAATACGTGTTTGTGTGAATCAAAAGACCAAATCGACAATGTTGGACTCAGCTGACAATCATCTGGTGCAGTGGACCAAAGGCATGTGTTGAGAATGACCTTGACTGTCAGTATCAGTGTCTGAGAATATCACAGAAACTCTTCACCGCTGACAAACATGCTGAATGTTAAGATAACCTTTTCTCAAGGTATTTCGGTCCAAATTTTGGAAATCTAAAAAAAAGTGGATTAGCACCTATTGATGTAAACATTTACAAAAAATATAATAACACCTGAAAAATTATCAAATTTGCACTGAATTTAATCAAAAATGGAACAAAACCCAATCTTTTTATACCTTGATCAATAATGTGATAAAATATTGTGACTGATATTGTATCAATAAGTTTTACTAATAACGTTGCCCCTTTCAGGTGGGTCATTTGTTTTCAAAACTGATGATAATCATTTTGACGGATAATGTCATAATGTAAAAAGTATGCTATTTTAACTATAATATATAGTATATATAAAGTGTGCAATTATACAAAATCCATCAACAAGCATTAACATCAACTTCTAACTATCATGTAACATATTGGTCAATAAAAGAAAGCTGGAAGCAACCCCTCTATCCAACTCTTTCTGCTATCCTACAGACATCTGCAGGAATTGATTCTCACATATTGTCTCATGTGATGTGATTAACACTGGAATCTATTCATCAAACCAGTCAAATGGTGCATGATTTGTAGCTTTAGCGGTAGGTAAAATAGATTATTTTAATAAGTCAATGATAAATGTTTAATTATATTTCAAACATTGCGTTTCTATTTTGAGTGTTTCAAACATGTCAGGTTCTGCTTCTCCACAACAGAAGAATATATAATTTTGTAACAGAGCATAACATTATCACACAGCAACAACACAGCGTTAAGTTACCTTAACACAGTCTGTGTTTGTGTGTGGTAGCATGACTGATTTTGCCATTAGAAGCCCCTAATGATCATTTTACGCTCAGTATACCATAACTGTCTGTGGCACCACTGTTATCCTCAAATAGCTTATAATGCATTACCCCTTTCTCTCTCTCTCATTCACACTCACTTAGGTATTCTTGTACTCAAGGTCTCAAGCTGACCATTTTAACCAACATTGAGTCCTTGATATCCTGCACAGCTTAGAGCAGTGTTTCCCAAAACTTTTTTCCGAGTAAACCATCGCAACTCAATTCATTATAGGACTTTTCTAAATTATGAGAGGAGCAGATTTGAGTGAAAATTCCTGACCAATTTTACATTTCTGCAACACCTTATAGTATCTTGACTAGACCAAAACATGCATTTGGACGGAGTTAACATGCTATCTCTATCTATTCCTTTCATTTCTTCATGTGGTGGAGTTCATTTGGTAACATATTCACTGTGAGACTGATCAATACTGAATACTGACTATGATGACGATATACCCTAAACTGACAGTATTGTTATATTTGTACTGGTTTACATACAACTATTGGTGGTTGTTTAATTAATATAGCTATGATCATGACAATTTTTGATTTCTTAATATTGTTTTTTTGAGTTGTACTGTCCCACCCTCTAATAGCTCTTTCAGAGACTTCAACATGACGCAAGAAAAACTGAATATCAGAACCAATTTGTGGACACGGCCAACATCAGTCTAAAAACTTTGATATCTGTAACACCTGGAGAAAGAGCAAAAGGGATTTGGTACTGGTATGATCTTTTATCTATGACATGATGTCATTATATAATACCAAGCATGTGTCCACATGATGTACAGTATATCTTGTGTTTTCTATAAGGCATCCTCGTTTTTTTTTTAGGGGGGGGGGGGTACATTTGTTCTCCCCTTATTCACACAGGGAGAGTTAAAGATGGACTAAGGGAATAGGACAGCCTCCTCCTCCTCCCTGGCTTCCGTGACTATCACAAGGATTCAGAGCTGACTCTAATTCAACAGGACTGTCATAGCTCATGAAAAAATCATGTCGTATAATCAAATCGGAGTAAAAACCCTGCGCTGGGCCTCACGGGAGTCTCCGCGCGCCCTGAATATTTCATGTAATGGAGGCTCTCACCACCATGGAAACTCTCAACAGTTCAGGATTGCGTGCAAATATTGACTGTAGTGTGCAGGGCCAAGGGCCGGGAGAGGCCGACTACGCAACCAAGCCTGAGTGAGTTTTATAAATAATGGTAATCACATGTGACACCGCTCGCAGCAGGGGGGCTCGTGGCCACTCATATCCTCATACTGGTTGATGTTACTGAGTGCAGTGGCAGAGTTAAAACTGGGGAAGGCACAGCTGAGAGAGAAAGTGGCGGCGGATGAGAGGGAGAAAAAAAGTGCCCTGATGCATATGAATTGACAAATGTCTGTTTTGGCTGCTGAGAATGGAGCTCAATTGTAGGTCTGAAGAAACATCAAAACACAATTCAGGGTTGACATCCAGTGGGCGGAGGAGTGAGGAGGGGTCTGACAGTGTACCCAGGCTGCAAGCACTGCACTGCGGCTAAGCTCCTGGCTTAGCAGGGCCTTCTCCTGGTGCTTAACGCAGAGTCTGGGTATCTAAGGAATGAGAACTCCGTGAAGTTGAGGCGGTATAAAGTTACAGTATCATGATGTTCCCTGCAATTCCTGTGAGAGCTGTTGGGGCATGTCCAGGTCAAGTCTCAAGTCTATGAGAGTAAGTCTCCAGGTCAAGTCTTAAATCATCAGATAAGTCATGTTTCAATTTTGACAGAGAAAGTCTTATATCAAGTCTTAGTGCAATCTCAGGTCCTTTTAAAGGGCATGCTCAAGTTGAGTCTCAATTCACAGTTATTTTAGGTCTACAATTTAGAAATGGCAAGTCAAGATGCTTTTGTTTAAGGTCTCAATGCTGACAATTAAAACGAGGGTATGTGACATTTGAAAATCTTTCTGTGCTTTATTCAATTGTTTTTAGACCGACTTACTTGCTCAATGTATGAGCCAAATAATTAAAGTTTTAAGCTTCTTGGCTATGCAAGGCCTCTCTCTTGTGTTGTAACGTTGTCACTTTCCTTTTGCAAAAACGGTCTATGGAACCCGAGTAGAGTTTTTATGTAGTACTACCTTGGGATGCAGTGAGAATCCCAAGGCCAAAATGTAAAAAAATGTAATTTCTGTAACTTAGTAGCCCTCATTAATTATCAATGCCCCATAAATAAAAATAAATCGTGACATGTAAAACTGTAGTTGGAGCATGCTACTTCATTACACATGGACTCTCGTCTGGAGTAGACCCATTTAAATGATGTGATAGTGATCAATGACATTTTCTAGCAGAGAGCCAGACCATATGATCCTTTTATTTCTCCATGTATTGACTGGGTACCTTGGCATATGTAAACACACATGGTCAAGCACATGTAGCAACCACACACACTCACTCATCATTGCGAGAATAATCCCTATACTGCAGATGTTACAAACATCGTTAAATGAAGTGCAGTTCAGACAGACAGTGTGAAAAGCAAACTGTATATATGTGCTGGTAATGGCTGGGAGTGGTGCCGTTTGCATGTATTATCTGCACCTCTCAGACGTGGTAATTGAGACTCAGTGCTGTTATGAGTCTGGGTGAGAGGCAAATAAATGCATCTCCTCACAGCTAATGCTGAAATCCGATCCTGTCTGCACATATTTACTGTGGGCTGTGTGCTGTCTGTGCCCGTAAGCCTGTGCATTACGCTAGATTCATCAATCGCCTGTTTATCTCGCCAAGTGAGCAAGACAAAAAAAAAGACCCGCAGTAAATTCCCATTATTAGATGAAGTATGATGAGGCCATGGGAGTAGAGGAGACAGACAGCATGGCTTTGATACAGCAGCAACCCTCCAGACAGCGGGTGTCGTCTGTTGGGGCAGATCATTAGTGGTATCACTCTGAGATGATGTTTTACGGTTTGGTGCGAGTTGATTTACTCTGATCAATGAGGGATCTGACTCTGGCGAGTAGAAACACAGTAAATTTTAACAACAGCGATGTTATTAGCCTCATGGTTCCTGGACTGTGAGGCCAACAAAGAGTTTACGACAAGCTGCTTCACATTAGACCTTGGCGCAGATGGCTCAGGCTTTTAAACTGCAATCCTGTGTCAAAAAAACACTACACAACCCCATAGTGGATATTTCATGCAGCCTTTCAAATTTGTCACAAAGTGTACATATACAGAGTCTTTAATCGTTTCACCTCGGCCTGCATGTAGGATCAGTAATATTAGTATTGAGATTAATTAGTGTTTTTGAAGTGATGCTATACCAGTTTATATGTTGGTTATAAGAAAAGCAACTTTGCTCCATGCAAATTACTTTGCAACTGCAAACAAGACACCCTGATTGGAGCTTTCAGGACGGTAAATTTATTTGAGTTTAACAGTGGAGAAATATTGTTCCAGTCCATCAGTGAAAAAGTCATCCAAGGTATCATCTCTTCAAGACTCTGCCTCTAATTTATTGCTCCAATGTGTGCAGGTTCACCCAAGGGTAAAGTAATGGGTCAGTAACTGCAAAACCACAAAATGCACAGTTTCATTCTATCAATAAAACACCTAGCACTGTGTACCGTCTCACAAACCTAGTGTTTTGACAATCATGTAAATGTATTGTTTTTCATTTCACTAAACTTTGCAGACGGATGATCACAGATTTACTAGCTTGAAAGGATAAAACTCGAGACAAAACTCAAAGCAAGTATATTTTATTGGATCAATGTTAACATAACATAAAGTAGCATCAGACAGAGAAGCTAGCCTTAACACACAGGCAAGGACAAAGATCACCAGTAAAAAAAAACCATACAGGCCTTTGGGTGCAAGCTGGAACTCATAGATTGTGAACAATATGTCTACATACGGTACAAATTAATACCATGAATACATGAGTGCAGGATACCAGACTCCTAAAAAAGTTTGTGCTAGACTCCTCATTCATGAGCTAACTTCAAATCACATTCATGAGACAATTTGTCTAATTTCAGATTAGATTTTAGAGGGAATGGTGCATAGTTACAAAATCATTTCACAATAGGTTAATAGCAGACCACCTCAAGGTGTCACTCTGAGAAAACCAGGACATTCTGATGTAGCTTTTCAAAATTAAAGCCCTTCAAAATCTCATTAATGAGCTAACTTCAAATCACATTCATGAGACAATTTGTCTAATTTCAGGTGGTTATTACCCCCGTACCCTCTTCCCAAAGTCCTAGACACTCGGGACTGATAACCATCAAACCGCAATGACCGCTTTAGTGGGGGTAGAGCCCACTCCCAAGGCTCTAGGACCTTCCTATCAACCTAACCCTAACCCTAACCCTAACCCTTATCCTGTGCTTGGCCACGCCCCCAGCTCAAAGCAATGGGAGTCTATGACAGCTATACCAAAGGAACAAGCTACAGCCACCAAACTTGAAACAAATGTGCTATGGAGTGCTAGGAGTACACACACACAATTTCAGGAGTTGAGCACAAACTTTAAAAAAGTTTGTGCTCGACTCCTCATTCATGAGCTAACTTCAAATCACATTCATGAGACAATTTGTCTAATTTCAGATTAGATTTTAGAGGGAATTGTGCATAGTTACAAAATCATTTCACAACAGGTTAATACCAGACCACCTCAAGGTGTCACTCAGAGTGTACCAGGACATTCTGATGTAGCATTTCAAAATTAAAGCCCTTCAAAAGCTTTGCCAACTGTATAATACAGTTGAAATAGAGTAAACAGAAGCAGGTTTCCTTAGAGTGTGAGTAGAAACCTGTTGGGGAACAGCAAACAAACACCCTGACGGCTGAGAGCATGGAGATGAATATTATTTGAGTGAAAGGCAGACATTTCCGCCAGTCAACTCAATTCACAGACTCAGCTCCTCAATAGCTTTACTCATCTCAACAGCTATTTCATTTACAAATGAATATGAATGTAATAGAAACCTGAACATACTGTAGGATTCATTTGGGCGGTCAAACTGTCTTATTATGGGGTAAATGATCTGTATCTCAACTGCTTTTACCTTGCAGCTATAAATGGGAAAATAGTTTCCTAGTCAAATTTTGAGCTCTGGGAAGCCAGTTGGTCAACCTTAAACAGTACAGCGGTGCAAGCATTGCATACTACCATTTGCTATGACCACAAGAAAGGGATTGTGATTAGTGATGACTGTGATGATTCATTTCTGTTTGGTCTATGAGAAATTATAATAGCCAATGTATAAGATAGTATAGTATAAATATTAACTAGCCTTTCACAGGCTACTCCGAAATATATCAATAAATTCCGAAAAAAATATCAAAGAAATAAAAAAAATCTTCACAAATGGCAAAATTAGATTTCTTAAATGCTAATGACCAGTGCTTTGTTTTTCAGAGACGGTACCAAATTCTATTGTAGAAGAAAACTTCCCTGGTGAGAACAGCCAAGATAACCTGGCTCTAAAGTTACAACACAAGATAACCACCTGGCCTTCAAAATCATTCCCAAGAGAAATTTCTCTCTCGCTCTCTGTCTCTCTTCAAAGTGCAGTGTGGTGCTTCAGTGCCATCACTTGCCTTCCCCTGATGTCACATTTGACCTCTTTCTGTTGCCTCTCCTAAAAGGAGGCAAGCACGCGATCCTGTGCTGCAGGGAAGACGCAGCTTATTGTGTCATTCATAATGCATGCATAAATGCCTATTAGTTCATGAGGTTTAATTCCACGGCACTGCGATAACACATGTTTTTACATACCTTACTCCTCTGGTGTTAAAAGCTTTGAATGTTTGTACAATGGTATTTCTTTCTATAAAAAGGGATAATTGCTGTAAGACCCAAGATAAAAGGAAAATGTCTGTCAATTAATAATATGACTCATATTAGCATAGCAAAAATATTGGTAACACCTTATGCCAATGTCTATGCATCATACATATGCTTAAAATGTTTCATCTGCTTATAGCAGTGTATAATTATAGGCATGAGCACTCACAAAATACTAATATCCTTGTTATAAAGTATTATGAATATTGCTTTCATGTAAAGGTATTTTTGTAATGTAATACAGCCATTTGATAAGAAAATATCAAATGTGACTAAATCCAGAACCTTATATATTTGTCCAAAAATGTCAACAAAACTGAAACCGTTTTTCACAATTTATAATGAATACCTTTAAATAAGTCTGTGTGACTGTGTGCAAGCAGTCTGATTTTGTTTCTCTCTATCCTTGTGTACTTCACCTGTTTACCTCTGTACAGTCCTCAGGTGTATATGAAATGAGCTCGGGGAGATATGCTGTTTAGACAACGAAAGCTTTGCCGACAACATTCTATGTAATTACTTTTAGAGGGTGCACAAATAACAGATGGAAAGGTGACCGTTTCACAATATTTATTAATGCTTGAAATTTAATCTGTCCCTGTCTGGCCTTTGTGTAAGAGTATGAGGGAAAATGTTCAAATATCAAAAGGAGGCAATGTTTGACAAAGCATGCATACATAGCCAGAGTGCTTTACTAAAGGATCAGTGTGTTTTAACATGTTTATGTATAACATCTCTGCTTTACGCTTAGCAGACAGGTTGGTCTAATTTCCCCTATGTTTAGCTCATTGCTCATTATTTTCCATTCAACTGACCTTGCAAGCCAGTTTGAGTCTCGGTGGCATGCTAATTTCTCCCTGGCTGGAGCCTGGTCCGCGAGACCCGGACCACACTGGAATGAAGCCAACACAGCTCGCTGCTCTGATGCAAATCGTCATTCATGACATTAAAACACCCCAATTTGTCACCTATAGTCTCAAAAAAATTCCAGCACTGTTTCTCTCCCACTGTTAATAAGGGATAATTCCGACATACTCATCAGCTTATTTCTTCTCCACCTCCCACTCCTGTCTCCTCCCATCTCCTCAAGAGCTAACTCAAAGCTAATTTGCAATTCTCAGTGGCAGAAGAATTGATGTCTCATCTTGGGGCTAGGTAACAGAATTATGTGAGTAATGAGAGTGACGAGAGAAAAAAAGAGAGAGAGAGGCAAAAAAAGTACCCGAACATTTTAATATGAGGAAGTGAGGAAGGAGGATTTTTCTTGATTATTTTCTTCACATGCGAAGCGGGGAATTCATCATAACATTTGCGGCAGGGTTTGACATTACTGTTTATGCTATAGAATTCCTTCACGAGTGTTGCACTGTTCAGGTGAATGAGTCTTCCCTTTTCACCTGTTTTCAGCCCTTGGTTCACACCAATAACTATCACATGCAGGTTTTAAGTTTTGGAAAAGAGTTGGGATATCGGATCAGTAACATAGGGCACTGTTTAGATATGTTTTCAGAAGTTTTTTTCCATCAACTCATTCAATTGTCTGTGTAGCATACTATTAGATGAAGGGTGGTTGACTGTAATGACACTCACCCATGAGGCTAAGCATTGTCATCGTAAAAATGATTAGTCCACAGGAGGTCAAAACTAGATTACATACCGAGTCAGATTGTGTAACATAAATAAGTAGTTTGGGGTTTCAATATGCATATGATGAGCCAGTTGATACATATAGGGCAGAGAACTTCCTGTTTTGGCACTGAATGTTGGTTACTCAAGAGTGAGGTAAAGACTCGTCCAATGTGGAAGTCATTTCTAGGGATCCTGGGTTAGGAGTGCCGCAGTGCATGGGACTGCCCTCCAAGCATATTTTGTGAGTAAAGGAGCGCTCAGTAGGCAAGAATTGTGTAAAATCATGAAGCACAGAAGATAAATCAGGACATTGTGAGTTTTTTTTCAATAAGATTTACTTCAGCAGTTCAATACAGTAATAAGAAGCACAATGACTGAGATGCATAAAGGAGTGGGATGTCTCACTAGCATATTAAGGTACATGAAGCCTAATGAACTGTATATGTTTTTGGGGAAAACTTGCAGTTTATCAATTCGCTAAGTAAGATCACACGACCATAACATTAATACATACGTATATCAGTCTTTTTTTCTATAAATCAATACATGTTTAGTTGTCACTAAAAAACATTTATGAATCCATACTGAACATAATTTCTACCTTCACAGAGGAAAAAGCTCACATGCATCCACCCAGCACTCAGAGTGCACATTATTTGAACACACACACACACACACACACACCACATAAAGAAAACAAGCTACACATACAAGCACACAGAAGCACGACTTGTTAACAGGTAAGGACATTTCAATGTCAGCCCGTGGTGATTTCACAGCTCATCCCATTGTACAGTGTCACTGGTATCAATAAAACACAACAATACATAGTTTTTGAAGAAACATTGTAGAAACACCAAAGTATGTTGAAGAATTGGATCTCCAGAGAGCAAGTGTTTTTTTATTATGTTTTGCACATATAATTTATAGCAAAATATTCTTTAATATAGAATACTATACTACTGCACTATACTATACTGTAATATACTATACTATACTTACATAAACTATGATGAACTAAACTATATTATACTATGTTACTATATACTCTACTCTGTACTACTACTACTACTACTACTACTAACATATTATACTATGATATACTATATTGCAGTGTACTATACTATAGTATGCTATACTATACTATACTTCCTTACTTTATACTATATGCTAAACGATACTATATTACTGCACATGCAATACTATTCTATAATTTACTATACTACCTTACTTTACCATACTATACTCCAGTTTATACATGCTGCAGTATGTTATACTATACCATACCCTATGTCCAGTATTATGTATTATGTTTCTTTATTTGAACAGGGACAATGCACCGATAACATTAACCTCCAATAAAACAAGTGGAAGTGTAATTTGTCTTTTTTAATAAGTTTTAGCAAATTGCTATTTTCCCCCTGTAGTCACTGGGCAGGAAGATACAATAATAGAATAGTAAGAAAAACGTTATTTCACTAGTTTAAATGTAATGTTAAATTAGACATAACAAGAGGACTGACATTAAATACACACACAAGGGGTTTCCTAGAAGACAATAAGAGTAGCCTACAAAATACACTCTAAAGCAGGAATTGGAACATCATCATCATATTCATCACCTGAACACATCTAGTAACATTGCTTTGCACAGCAGGAATTGCATAACATGCTGTGAAATGCTTCTATTGAAATAGTGGCACTCCCTGCATAGGAAAACACCAATGCAAAGACAAGGTCAATGACACTGCAGCACAGGTTGACAGGCTTACCAATTAGTAAATTGGTAAGCCACAAGCTCCTGTCTCTCTGCCTGCCACCACCTACAGTGTGTCTGTAAAACATGGAGCTAAAGAGAAACTGTCAAGTAAACACCCGTAGTAACACTGTGACAGCTATGGCCACTTGAACCGCCAGACACAATGTGTGTGTAACAAGGAGAACATGTATTACAATAATTATCATTACCCATTCCTATGATTTCATATATTTCCGATTTTAGGCTGAAATGTTACTAATTGCAGCTCTATTAAAAGGCCAGTATCACTAAACCAATATCTAGGGTTGAAAAAATGATGAAACAGTACTCAAAAATACAGAGAGTACTTAATTTGATACCCGTCACTTGAAAAGAAGCTCTGTGTATGTTTGTCCCACTGGCTAGCTAATCGCGGCAGAGCTGCACTAATCTCATACAGCGGTTACTGCTGATAACGATATCGCCGGAAGGCAGCCCCTGCTGGGCAACACTGGAGATGTTTCAATACTACTTGGTACGAAGTTATTGTATTCGATACCTTAAAAGGTATCAAGTACCAATACCCAGACCTACTAATATTGGTCTTACAATGCGTGTATTTGTGAATAAATACAATTGAAGCTAGGTGGGTGTGAGTTTGCATCCTAAATCTATAAGTGTGTGTTGCTCACTCAAGTATCTCCTGCTGGGAAGGCATCTGTCTGCATAACGGCCCCAAGGTAATAACAGTAAAAGTCCCCACCTGCTGTGTGAAATGGACTCTGTGCCACTCACACACAATCCTCACACGGACAGGTTGTGCTTATATTGCAGGTTACCACCAGCAGCCAGCCAGGGAGTCTCACAAGGCTCTAATTAGGTGAAGGGTGGGCTATCCAAACCCAAATCAACACACCCAATGACGTGAATGACTTTGTCTTGACCCATCATTGGACTACTTTACCTGGAAGTTGAACCTGGGCAGGGGTTAATTATTGTCATGTGGCTGGTAGTCATAGGGTTAAATGGAGGTATCAGCTTTAACTCAAGTCAGGCGCTTGCTTGTCAATATGACCGATCTTAGATTTGTATTGTATTTATTCAGGGTTTTTTCAAACCTCTCTGGCCTGTTTTTAGTATGTTCCTCTGACTTCATTTGCATTCTGTATAGCATACCTTTAAATGGATTTTTGAGAACCTATATGCAAATCAATTGAATTAAAGGCAAATTACCAATGTTTAGATATTATATTAAAAGGATAATAACAATTGGCCATGCTATTAAACAAAAAAAAAGGGTTTTATGTAATTGTACATGAGAAGTAGTCTACCTCTGTTTCAGCCATTTGTCAATGTTGACCTAATGGCTATATGATATGCACTAACTACTAACATCCTACTGACAGAGTGGAGGAATGAGGAGGAGAGGCCAGCCTGCAGCAAGATGTATGTCTCTTTGGGCGTAATGCTAGAGGGGAAACAGACTTTGTCTTTATCCAGACAGTAATTGCATCATCAATTATATCTGCTAAATGCTTTTTAAGTCACCCGCTGATGTGGCCAACATTAACCTCATTGCGCTTGACCAAGGTGAACACTACTGCACAAGTATGTGAAACACGCCATCAATGCACACAAGCGCACAAGTCAGGTATGCCTTTTTCCTGATAGACAATTACACTTTCACTCATTCTAGTATGACAAGGTGTTTTTTTCCCTGCTTGTAAAGCTACAGTGCAGACCAAGAGAACGCTTTGCACCAGTATAAATACATTATGATTTGAAATCATATAACGTTTCTTATAGGCCAAATCCTTTGATGTTTAAAATCTTTATTTTGCAGATAAAATCTGATTTGGACTGGTTTAGAAATATTTTGTAGAAGCAGCAATGTGGCTGGGAATGCATCCGGTGAGTTAATATGCCTACTCTCTCCCCCGCTGTATGCCTCTGGATCTCTGACTGGGAAATCAATACTGTCTCCAGCCCAGCGGAAGTCAATATGTGTCACTGTGCCTTTTCTCTCAAAGCATTCATAAGTGTTGCATAGCTGTGACTGTGTGAGGGCATTCACACAGCATACTGAGGCCAATCGAATATCAGAAGGCCTTTGTTTTCAGACAAATTGAAAAGTGAGCTTCATTTGCTGGTCTTTATCTCAAAAAGTTTGTTTTACTATTGTAATTTTTTTCAACTCCGTTGTTAGTTTGAACAAAAATTATGTGACACTGAACCTCAATGAAGTCAGAGGAACACATCCGTTTATTCATTCTTGCCTTATTGAACTAAAAGAACATAATGTATCACCAGGGATTTGCAATTCTTCGTATTCAATATTAGTCACTTGGCAGTTACCTTAGCTGCTGAAAATCCAGCCTTCCACTCAAACTTCACTTTGAATATTCCCCACCTCTTAACCTTTGCTTGGGCTACACTTTAATTGCTTCACAATATTGGAACACATTAGAACAGGGATATTAGTTGAAATCTGTGGCCTTCTCACTGTCAACTCTGTCTGGTAGAGTTTGCACATTTTATTTTACAGAAAAAAAAGAAAGCATTGCCATCATTTGTTTCTGTTGTGCAAAAACACTACTTATTGTCAGAATTAAGTATTTTTTTATCCAGAAAATAAGGGTCTTACTTTATTGGCATATTTACCTGGATGTCTCTTAAGTGCTAATACAAGAAGATGTGTGTTCTCTGCGTTGACACATTTTACTACAGTATGTATTTGTTCATCACTGTCTTCAATTGTGTGATTGGGCATCCCTGTGTTTGTGTATGTCTGCGATTTTACACTTCTCCTTTTTTTGTACCCGAGGAAATATTGCAGGTTATGTTTATGTGTGTATGTCTCTGTGAGTGTGTATGTGAATGCCTGGAGCTGTCTCCTCTTTTACCTTCTCGCCCTTGCCCTCAAGGCACTACTTGGTCACGCTATAGGCTAAACCTTCATGCTGGGTTACAGCACACACAACACGCTATGGGGCTTTGGGACTGGACATAGGCTACGGTCCAATAGTCTTTTTTTTCGCTTAACGAACTGAGAGAAATGACCGGGAAGTAATAAGTCATAAGCCATGATAAGAGCAGGACGAATCATCTAAGTCTTTGTTTCTTATCTCCTTTAGCATTAGACACGCTGGACCCTTCTCTATGAAAGGAAAGGAGATAATGCAACAATTCCTTGCTGCAGCAACAGTTTAATTGACGCATGTCAACAACATTTGCCGTTGCATAGTTATAGTACATTGCCGAGTGTAAGAGCAGTTGGATTGTCTTAGCATCTTAGCTGTCTTTTCCTAAGTCCTTACAGATTCTCCTTCACGTCTCACAATGTTATCCATCAAGGTCATGGGAAAGTGGTTAAGTAAAGGCATTAGGATAAAATTCTTTGCACTATTCTACCTCAGCCCAAGTCTCCCAGCCTCAAAGCCAGTTTACATTATCCTTGGATGTCCTGTATTTTAGACTTAAGCTTGCAAAACATCAGCTTTGCAGGGATTATGCCAAGGAATATATTAGTTAGATGATATCCAGCAACTCATAAACAACAGTTGAAATACTGTAATAACTGTCCAAATACACAGCTTAATTGTCCAAATACACAGCCCACATGTGAAAGTGCTTTGATGATCAGTTTAGGAGACTTCTCATTCCCTATGTTTTTTTAGTTGGAACCTCAGAGGCAGTCTGGTTGGCCACCAGACAAATCAGTGATTGACATCCGCACCAGCACTTGCTTTAGAATTATGACTGACAAACAAATACCTAATCGAGTCTTGCCAGGTAATAAGTAAAGTGAAAATTACAAAAATGATTTAGTCCTATGGATATGATAGGTCTTGATATCTTTGTGAACCTGAACAGCATATCCCAGAGACAACTTATCTTTCACTTTGCTCTTGAATTGTCAATGTATGAATTTACTGTTTGGTGTGTTTTTATTCTGCTGTTCGTCCTATTGGTATCCCAAACACACTGGAAAGCAGAGGGAAATGCCTTGGAAAAGTATTCCAGATTCATGATCAACACAGAAAATGTAAAGGTGTGCTTGGAATGGGATAAAGCTTGGAACAATATTGTGATATATCAGTTAAAATTGACATTTATTTACATGATCTATGATGCTATTTACCTTTAAATGTGTTATTCATTTTATATATTGATGATGAAGATACAGGAAACAAAGTTGTGGGACTCACTGTGAAACATGTTTGAATAACCTTGTTATTGGGACAGCTATTTGTATTTAATTATTAAGGACGTTGTGATTACAGACAATAAATCAATAAGGGAATATGCAGACACAGATAGATGTCATGATGATCTGTATTTCTATCAGAAGGAGAGAAACTGACTCCTGTGTCAGTAAGCCTGCAGGCCCTGCTTTCAACACAGAATCAATGTTGCTCCACTTAGAAGTAAATTGAAACAGTTTTTCCATCGAGTCCCCACCATTTTAATTTTCACCTGAAGAGGTCAGGGAGAGGACACTTTAGTGATGATGAAAGACATTTCCCCATTTTCACAGCTTGGTCATGCTTTGACACATCATTATCCCATTGACTTAATACACGCTTTCCCCTCTACCTCCCTCTTCCATCAGCACCTGTCTCTGTCTTTCTCGCTTTCTCTTCCATCTACTTTCCAAATATTTGTACATCTGCCTGTAGGATGCTTTCCTCACAATTCACCCCAATCATACCACCCACAATGGACACTTAGCATCCCATCTCTTTATCCTTTCTCCACATCACTTTCTCCATCTACCTCCTTTCAGTTGTCTGCCATTTCTTCTTCCCCCCCAGATTCTCACACCTTTAATCCACTCTATCCATCTCCACATTGAGTGCCTCTTCTTTTATCCTCCTTCCTCCTTTGTCATTCTCTTCCTGCTTCTTTGTTTTCTCAGCTGCACTCTGCTCCTTCAGTCTGTGCCAGCTCATTCTTCTTCCACTGTATAGACAATGGTCTTAAAACAAAAAATAATCCCAGATTTGTTTTGATTTCCAAGTCTTAATTGCCATCTATAACACAAATATAAAGGGTCCCTGAATGTCAAATCTGAACTGCTCTAGACTGGGAGAGATTTTTAGTGGACCATTCTGGACACAATTCTAAAAACCAAAGCACATTTACATATTTACATACACCTACAATCACAGTATTGTATAGGCCTACATTCACATGCTGTACAAACACATACATATGCATACACAGTGTGTATAACATAAGTATAATGTGAGGTAAAGTGTCTGTCTGGTGGGTGCCAAAGAAGGCAAATGGCACATCGACTGCACCTATATGAGTAAAAATAGCCCATCCAGTCCGCGCCTTCAAGAGGACCGTTGTTCCGTTTTTGCACTTAAGCCAATAAAAAAAGAGCTCAAACTGTCTAACACTCCACTATACTGCAGGCAGAAAGCGGGGTTGTCAAGTGGGAGATATTCTTCGTTGTTGACTCAGGATGGCGTCAGGATTAGACCTTATGATACTCCCACACCTTACAAATTCATGAAAATTGGAGGAAGAAATATATGAAAACACAACCACAGGTTGATGACACAAAACCTATGCATTTTCACAAGTCCGAGGACACTATGCAAATGTAATGCTGCACAACTGCATTATGAAATAGTTTCCTCTGTCAAGACAGTATAGGGTCTTTCATGCCTGCTGTGTTCATGAAAAACAACATTGTAATGCAATATCCAGACATGAACTTTTTCCTATTTGTTGATTATTAAAGATTTTATTTGAACTCTACATCCTGCACCAAGAAGTTGCTGTGGCCAGCTCAGCACTAAGTCTGTCGATTATTTCCCGTCCATATTTTAATGGAAGGAAGTGATGTGTGGGCGTTGAGCGAGGGAGGGCCACCGTGGAAGCTCTCTTCTGCCAGGATGATTAAATCAAGCTTTAAAATGTAAATATACCATAAAACAATATTGAGCTCCACTGGTTTTAATTGATGCCTGTCCTGAATGCTCGATGAGGCTGTTAATTTTGACTGATGGCTCACTACAAATGATCGCTGACAGCAGGCCTGGAGATGGAAACTACCACACTCCTACCTCCCAGAGTCAGGAGTGGCCTTGATCAGGAACATTTAAGAGTATAAAACCAAAGGAGAGTTGAGGCATTGCAGAAATATATACAGATGTGATAAGTCAACTTTTTGATCGGCAGACGATTAATTATGAAAACCACACGCCTACACACACACAGTCAGCTGTATGTGTCATCCCATGCGACTGTTCAAGTAATTCCAACACAGCAGAAGGTGTGCAAGTATGCCAGACCAATGCATGGCGTGCCAGGTCTCACATGTGTTTTCGAGTGTTAGCCAATACCCCCGACCCTCCTTTTACAACATCATAATCTTTACCACACCCCCACACATGGTAGGCTCCAAGCTATGCAGACAGACCTGGTCCTACTGGGGGATGTTGTATTTGTATTTGTTTTACAGTACCTCCATAAAGCAGCATGAACATAAATGTAAAAGTAATAAATATATGCATCAAACATATTAACAAATATAATGTGTAGCCCAAAACTTCAACTCCAAAAAAGCCCTGAGGCATGCATGTGGATTAGAGAATGTTGAAAACACTGGATTAAAATTAAATTCTCGTTATTTTAGGTTACTATCAGTTATACAAGACATTATTAAAAGCTGCTGCATATTACATTGGCTAATCGGTCTGTCGAAAACAGTTGTACGAGTTCAACTAACCCATTTAGATACATCTATGGAAACAGCATATTGGCTGACCATTACATACTGTACAGTCACTACAGTCTGCAATACAGTCTTTATATGTATTTCATCTCGCAGTACTTGTGCGTGTGCATGTGTGAAAGTTCAGATGATTTATTAATGAAGGAAAGAGGGCCTTTTCTGTTCAGCCCTCACTGCTCCAAACATTCGTACCAAACCAAAAAAGGAAATATAAAATTCACGAGTGCTAATTCAGTGGCTATTTTGTGCTGTCGAGAACAGTGGCGTGATGTAACTTTTGGTGATGTTTCATTATCTCCCTGCATTTAGGAATTCCTATCCTGTTATCACAGAAATATTGATGAAAAGGTTTTCTTTTTATCTTTAAGAATATAGTTCAGCTTTTGCAGGAGTGAAACTTAGCCTGTTACATTTACTTAGGATCTTGGGTCGTTAATGGTGTGTAGACATCTCTAGTCTTCAAAGTACGTCTTATATACTTGGAAAGGCTTCGTGAAAATGGAGAAGTTAGTTAATGATGCAGACACATGTGAACTTGCCAAGAACGCAGGTGCTCACTCTTCTCTTCCTCCCCTTTCTTTTTTGTCCCCCTTCTCTAGCCTTTCCCCCTCTACATCTTCCCAGGCTGACTTTGCTTCCTTTCGTCATCTCTTCTCATCTTGTCCTCTTGCCAACCCTGCCCCCCCCCCCCCCCACCTGCATCATGTCCTGTATATTCCTCTTCCTCTTCCTCCATCATCATCCTCTATACTCTCCCTGCTGCACTCCTACATTTACTTCCCTCCATCGTTCCTACTTTATAACCAAGGGTAGGTAGAGAGGCTTATTTTAATGACAGTGGTGTTTGAGAGTGATGATAACCATGGCCATCACTTATGCTGCTTGTCTGACACCCTGTACAGTCAACTATCTGTTAATACTACCTTTTAGTCTTGTTTCTTTTATGTAACACTTTTAATTCCTACTGCTAAATCAATCTGTTGGTTTGAAAAACGAAAGTTACATTTGATTTGTTATCACCTCACTGCCACTTGAGTCAGCTGTTTTTCCACCGGAAACCTTCATTATGGTATGTTCCAATTCCTTCAATTGTATACTCGAGGAATGATGCATTAAAGCAGCAGAAAACGGTCAAAACTGCATTGTTCATACTTGAACTTCTGCTGCTGTCTCTGACACGGAAGAAAAATAATGTATGTGTACACTGTACACTATGTGCACAAATTTTCACTACACTGTAAATTTATATCAATGAATAGTTAAAAAAAAAAAAAAATGAAAGCTGCCTTTAAGTAGATACATCTTTCATCAAACCTGGATGTGTGTGCCAAAAATGTTTTGGTCTGAACTGACATTTAAAATGATTAAAAAAACTTCTTAACCTGAAAAACGGTGGCTGTGTTGCTGACACTGGCATTTGAACCTTTCACTCAGTTACGTGACTTCCCTCAGCTCCAGAGGATAAAGAGCTATAGTGGCCTACACAGATTAGTGTTCATCTTAACTAATTATCCATCGCTAATTGATGTGAAGAAAAAGCAATTAAAATGGCTACACCTGTCTAATTATATACAAGTCAAACTGTGTGGGGTTAGATCCAAGAAAAGGTGAGTGATGAAAGTCTCAAGGCTGGACTTCCGTGCTGACAACCTGTTTAATTAGATTAAACAGGAAGTTGTTAATTAATTAGTGTATCATGGTTGACCGGTGTTGGATTCTTCATGGCCAGAGTTGATCGGTGCTTTGAAGACCTGCGGTGTAAAAACTTCTCAGGAACACTAAATCTCTTACAAGGACGTTGACGTTACTGTGTGGGTGTTACATTTTCTATTGCAACACAACGCATTTAGTCCAAAACACATTCTTGCCAAGTAGCCTAATGTCCGAATGACTTAATTCTAATTAAATATGGACTTTTGAACGACAGGAATTAAGTCCATCTTAATATATTCTACATTAAAAGATATATTGGTCACTGTAATGATTCTTGTTTTCGATGCTGGCAGTGGAGGTTTTGTGTACAGACTTCACTGTAGTGAAGTCTTTGTTCTTTGTGAACTAAAGTACATTCTATTATTTAACCAAAGCTAATATACAGTAAGGTTTCAGTAGTCTGAGTTAGCCACATAAGGAAGTATCTTCCAAAGTTAGTTAATTTCAGTGAGAAAATATTTTTTATGTAACTGTATCTCAGCTGCAGTTTTCATCCACCTGTCTTTAATGCACATTTTAAATTTTCACTATAAAAAAGATTTTTAACATGTCTGGAAAAATAGTTGTATAGATGAAAACAAAGTGGGAATAAGCTCAATGCAATTAGACAAAGCGAATATATCATAACGTTCGTGCAGCATGGTGACTTATTTGTCACTCAAGCTTCGTCTCCACTAAAAAAAAATATGAGGATAGATGAGATTGTAACATTCCTCAAATTAATATATGAAATTAACATAAATACAATATTTTCAACATGTTTTACATTCGGTTTTTGCAATGGTTTTATAGTTCCATCATCTTGATGTGCCCAACTCCTTATATTCACATAACAGCAGTTGATTGAAATGAGCATTAGTTTGTATTTTTTTTTGCTTATTATCTGGAAATTTGGTTAAAAAATTGCACTAAATTTGGATGGAAACTTGGTTTCTATCCATGGAAACACAAAGAGTGAAGGCAGACTTTGGATTGCGGCCCCACCTTTTACAGCGTAGTTGTACGGGTCACTTCCCAGCCATTATGACAGGAGGAGTGATGACACCTTCCAACAAGTCTTTCAACCTACATTTGGGCCTGTGAGTGTATCAACAAGTTAGAGCTGGAAAATATCACAACACACCCTTTGAGTTGGCTTGTTTTACCATCATAACATAATGTGTATGACCTAACAAGAGCGAACATATTTACACCACTCTATAGCATTGAGGCTTGTAGTGTGAGTTTAGCATTTAGTAGACTGAGCATGCTACTGAGTCAGAAAGCAACAACCGTGACCACTTGAATTCAAAATCCTTTCAAACTTCTAATTAAAAACCTGGACTGCTTATTAGAATGAATCACACATTTTCTTCACTTTAGTCATAGCCATCTCATGTATTTATGTCTCACCCTCGAAGGCTGCAAAGTGAGTCCCAAAATAACTGCTCTTTATAGTTTTCAAACCCAAGGCAGCATAGGCAATAAATACCCATGCTTTGTTCGTCATCACTGCTGTCCTGAGGGAACCTGAAGCCTGGGATTCGATTCCCATTAGCACTTGTGTTGGCATATTTAGGTATTCTAAGAGCTGCTGCCTGGGGGTTCCTGATAGAGTGACTCTTGTGATGAAAAGGAGCTGATTGAAATCAACTGGAAATCAACCCCCGTCCACCTCTCAGTTCGCTCTTCAGCAAGGCACACTCCAGATGGTGCTGCCATTTACATCTCTTTTTATTTTGCTTTACTGGAACATAGACAACTGGCACTGAGTAAAAAGAAGGGGGGGGGGGGAGGGACACAGTGTCTCTCCTTCACGAGGAGGCCAAGAAGGAGAAAAAGACTTTGCTCTTAATCACTGGATGTCCAAGCACTCTCCAGGATGTGAAACTAACAGAAATATGCAGTTGGAAGTGGTAGATCTATGTATTATTTTATAACACATATATTTTAAAATATGGCCAATACAATGGGTCTGAAATATGTTTCAGACCCATTGTATTGAACCTAAAGGTATTGATCTAAAGGCTACAAATGTGTTTGTAACCTTTAGGAGACTTATAGTTTTTTGGGGACATTTTGATCCATGTCTCTGGGAGTGGAAAACATAAACAAAAAACAACAACATATTTTATGTAACTCTTTGTCCATTTTCTAAAACGTATATTATCACACAGACGTCTGCATAGCTCTTATGTGAGTGTAGATCTTGTTTCCAGGGCTCTAATAGCTTCATATATAAATGTATGTTTTTTGGGACCTGATTGTAAATACCAAACTACATATAGAGCATAGTTCCGCATTTTTAAATTTACGCAGTTATAGTTCAGTGGTCCTTCCACCTCTGAGTGTAAATATGGCAGAGCAGGACGAGGCAAACAGCAGCAGACACAGTAGCCCACACTGGTGCTCTGCTGTCTGAGGCCCCTCCCCCACTCCCCCCCCACTCCCACATGTTGTCAGTGTGTTCGGCGCGTGTTTGTTTGGCGTTGTTTTGATCGCTGATGCTTGTGTGTTTGGGCTGTGCTGGCTGGGCGGCGAGCGTGCCCGGTGCAGAGCTGATGGCGTGCCAAGTGCTCCCTGCGGGCCGGCTGAGCCTTCCACTCTGCTCAGCCACCGTGAACGCTGAGCCGACAGAGTGCTGCAGGGGGAACACCACTTCCTCTCTCCTCCCCTTATTCTCTGACATCCTCACCCAACATCAGCTTTTTACCACTTTCCCACTCCTTTCTCACTCCTCCAGAGACCCATTTTTAGTACAATTAGATTTTGAGATAAATTTTTCTATTCATGTATTTTAAGATTCTTTAAATTGCTGTCCCTGAAATTGTTTTTTTTTTTTTTTTAAGATATACATGATTATGTTATCTAAGTGAATCCATTGTTTCGATAATGTGGTCTACAATGTGGTCTACATTCTGGCGAGCTTCACAGCAAATAATTTTCAATTATAATGATAGTTTGATTTTGGGAATCGCATCTCTGCGATCACCCATAACATTTTTTGTAGTGACTATTGATAGTTATTTCTGGCTATCCGTTAAAAGGAGCCACAACATGTTATTGCTGGAGTTCCGTGTTGTTCTGATTTATCTCATGGCACCATAGCTGTTCAGAGACAACCATTGGGTTTAGCTGGAAACCCCTGCTTGGGCTCTGAACTGCAGTACCTACTGTTCACTAACATTTAGCTCTAATTACCAGGCTCATTAAAGCATCGAATTAGCAGCGAAATTCTTTCAGCCTCCACTCTGTGCTTAATCGTTAAGCAAATGAAGCGTCACAAGTTTGAAGTGATTACTATTGAGATGCAAGTGCCACTGCCCCATGAAATGTCACTCAGCTGCCCTTAAAAAAAAAGATAGAGGGAAGGACTGGAAGCAAATTACTTCCACTTGGTGGGAAAGCTGTTTTGTGTGCACACGGATAGGTCAGCTCTAGCTTCAAACATCACACGGCTATTATTCTAGTGCTACACGCTGTGAGAAACAGCTTCTCCAGAAGGTCAACAACATTTACATCTAGAAATAAAGGCTGACAGCTGCTTACCTGTCGAGCTAATGCAAACTTCTCGAGCATTTGGGTCACTCCCACTACAGTCTATACACACACACACACACACACACACACACACACACACACACACACATATTGACCAACACACAGTGATGCTTGGTATTCAGGAGGTCAAGATTAAACAGCTCTTTCATTGGTTGATCCTCCTAGGTCACAACCTTGAATAGGTAATGTCAGATTAAATGATTGGTTGATACTTCTTAGAGAATATATTGAGCATATTGACTATGAATACTTGAGTTCTGACATGTAGGTAAGCACGTATGCACACACTGCGGTGTACACATGTGTACCAACAGGCCCCCGGAGTACTGAAATTGGCCTCTACAACTTTGCAATTGAGACAAAAGTGTGTGACTTGAAGTGGTGCAGAACAACACAGTCATGTTGAAGCGTATCAAACAATGCCAAAGTCTGTAAGTCATGCATGTTTGATTCTAATTTGCATTATTTGCAGCAACAAGGACTCTTTATGGCTGTTGGTAGCTGTTCTTTATGCCACATTGCAAGCAAAGTCATTGTTGACGTGTCCGTCACAATCACACTTTGCTGCGTAGCTGCCAGTTTTCATAATGTAAAGAAATAGTCAAAATATGTAGCATTTACATTACATAAATAAGGTTTATTTAATCATCAATATTTAAATGAAGAGTTTTTAGTATTCTACTTTTTCTGTTTTTATATATTTTGTTGTTCTTCTGGAAGTCTTGAGTTTCTCTTATAACAGAGAAACTGTATTACATAAGTATTTGGTCTGGTGTGAAACTCTCATCTGCATATAAATAAGTTTGGAGGTGGAGGTGAACCGTCACATGAATAATCTTCTTGTGTGGGCTTAAAAAAAGTCTAATTATGAGTAAAAGCAGAATAATTACATCGTAAAACCAGAGAATGGGATTTTATGCCCGCTGAAATGTTGCGAGGAAGTTCCTTGGTGCAGGGACAACACATTCCCGCCCCAACACATTCCCACCCCAAAACTCCCGTCTTTACTGGAAGTTTAAATCGAGGCAACAAAACCACTAAAGTTTAGGAAAAGACAACTTTTTTTGTACTCACACTTTACTCAGTTGCCCTGATTGTGTAATAAGGATACAGGTGTGTTTACATTGGAGTTAGATGCAAGCCAATATGCATTGCATTTATCCGCAAAAAGTTGCTTCCATGCGCCTGTTTCAGATGAGAACGGATTGGCAGGGCACGAGGTTAGAGATGCCATGGGTGTTTTACTGAAAAGCAGCAGGACACGGGGTTGATGGGATGTATCGCTATCCGGAAGACCTGCTCCTCTTACAAGCAACTCATCTCCAACAAACTCTCCCATGACTCTTTCTACCTCCACACTTCTATTTCTATCTGTGTCTCTAGGTCTCACCACTCTCCATTTCATGGCTGTTTTCTTCTTCTATTTGCTTGACAAGACAATGGATAATAACCCGGGAACAGCACAGAGACCGGCAAATGAGAGTAATCAAGCTGTCTTGTCCTGGTGGCGTTCAGGTTCACTCATCAAACCCTAATTATCACCCTGGAAACCAATGTTCCGCTTTAATTGTTCTGATGAATGAAATATTATAGGAAGGAGTCGGGCTGCAGCCGAGCGGAATAACAGCTTTTAGCCATAAAACACAGCGGAGGAGGAGGAGGAGAAGTGAAGGTGACTCAGTAGAGAACGATACATAGCGCAAGAGAGCTGGCTAAAGTAATGGATAAATAGAGTTCATCATGACAGATGAGAAAAATGAAGTAGAGGGAAATCGGGAAAAATAAATAATGTTTGAGACAAACTGGAAAAAATGACGGCAACGATGTACAGGGAAGCAAGCAAATGACTCAGACTGAGGATGTTTAAGTGCGGTCTAATTGCTTCAAGAGGAGATGTCTGGCCAGTAATCGAGACAGATTGCACCCAGAGGTTTCTTTCATGGCTCCCAGCTGAGTTGTTCCAATATAAAAAAGCATTGAATTATCGGGCCGGCATACCCATAAACTATTACACTCCTATATGGCTCCCCGTTGATGAAGAACATCTGTCATCAAATCCTGAATACTGTACATCAGAGGCAGACACCATAAATCGTAATTAAACAGATCTCTTTGTATTTTTGGCACTCATCAGATGTTGTACCTAAATATGTTTTTTTTTCCTTTCTTGCTTTCTCTGATTACATTTGAAGACATCAAGTGCACAACAAACCACCAGATAGAAAACCAAGAGGGCATGAAATGAGACAGTTGGACAGAACATCTGCCAAACCCACCGTCTTTGTGCGTTGGAAATGATTCCTTTAGGCTGTCAAATGAATGCTTCCTCTACATCCATGCACCTAACGCACATATATGCGGACACACTTCTTGTTCCTGACTACATTTGCAAACTCTTTTTGCAACCTGAATTGGTACCCAGACACTTTGCCCTAATACATTGATGAAGGGGGAGCACACTGTCATCAATAGTGGAGCGTATGGAACAGATATCCACAGGGGTTATCCACACATCTGTCTGCAGAAACACATGCAGGTGTAGAGTCGTACTGGCGAGTAACACACACCCATACCGTAGATTCATGCACACACAAAGTCTTTGTCTTTCTCATTCTCACTTTGATTGATGAATAACCCGCAGCCACCCCCTTGATAGATGGACAGATGGCGTGTTGTATGGTGTGTGTGCAAATGTTTGTAATGTTCTGATGAAGCTGGTTGGGTAGAATGAACTCTTCCAGGAGTTTCACTGAAAATTAAACAAAGAAAGGGGATATAACAGAAATATACCAACATATTTATATTATTATTATTACCTACTGATAGGATAGAGGTGTAGTAAACCTAACCAGCAGATGTACAAATACACATGATGAGTAAAAGCGTGGGCTGTGTTC
Source organism: Anarrhichthys ocellatus (assembly GCF_004355925.1). NCBI lineage: Eukaryota > Metazoa > Chordata > Actinopteri > Perciformes > Anarhichadidae > Anarrhichthys > Anarrhichthys ocellatus. Next base: position 2,432,647 of record NW_022280050.1, read on the forward strand.
TTACATTACTTATTATGTACACACACAAGTTGAAGAAAATTCCTTTCATTTTCAATCTCTGTCTCAGCTTTTCATTATTACCTTATAAAGAACCTGATCTTCAACAGAATGAACTGATAACTTTCATTTATCCGTTATAAAAAATCTCTAAATCCCCACCACACAGTGGTCTGAAAGATCAGGGGATGTTAAGGTAAATATATGAGACAGCTTAATAAGGCAGTTAATAGTGTCCTTCCACAGCATGAATGGTAATATAGTGAAGTTGAAGAGTTAACTTCGGTCATACCAGAAGTTGGCCGACTAAATGGAACAGCGTTGAGTTGAAATGCTTTGCCCATTGCGTGACTGGCCTCCCTGAACACCTTTGCCGACATTAAATTATGGAGCGGATGTAACTAGTCCTGAAAAACTATTCTTTATTGTACATTATTTATCTCTCGTAAATACATAATAGCTTCAGCTATACAGACATGTGTACAAGAGACGTACACGCATATACTGTATATTTATACACAGTAATTATAACCTCCACCAAAGTCTAGCCACATAGTCTTCTTCTCTTCAAAAAACATTAATTTATTCTAATAAACACATTGATTTGATCCCCAGATTCCTTTAGTAACCATTTCACTTCATTTTTTCAGAATGTGCATGTATGAATTATTTCATCTTATTCTTTTGTCGATACTGTAATTTAGTTGACACTGAGTTGAGTGGAAACAGGTTTATCTCACAATGGAAATAGCCCATACTGTAAAAGACAAGTGCGAGTTGAGTGTGGACTGAGTTAAATGTGCACCACTTGGTGCAATTTGTCATAAAAGAAAAAAATATACAAAACAACAACAGCCACCAGTAAGTGGGGAGGCTGTTTTAGTGGCCGGTGATAAATCACTCCGAGAGTGCATATCCAAACTATCAAGCTAACAAGACGATCGGTAGCCTGGGTTAACTTCAAACAACGGGAGCACAGCTTGTAGGAGGAGCATGCAGAGTGAGATAAATGCTAAACGGGAGGGATCAGAGAATAAGCGTGTTTCTTTTCAAAATGACACATTTTATCATCTTTAGTCCTTGGGGCTCCATTTGTAGGTCTGACTTTTGTTTTTCAACTGATGCACAATAAAATAGAAAGGTAAAAGAGCACAACTCAGGTTCATCACGCCTCTGGGTAGAAGTTTACAGAACACACAGCTGTGTGTCATAAATAATACACATAAGGAGCAGCTGAAATTAGGCTTTGACTGATATGGGCCAAAACCAATTCAATTTCTTGGAACAATGCTGGCAAAATAACCTTTTAATTCCAAAACTTTAAGTGTTTTGCGCAATTCTTTTTTTTAGAAAGTATCCGTTCAGTTTAACTTCTACTCTACTAACAAGTCAATAAAAAAAAATAATTACTGTATGCTCGCCTAAATAATAAAAGACAAGATAGGACATTATCAAATAGGAATTATGTTGAAAAGAATAGTCAACAACAATTCATTTAAAATGTTTGGGTGGCATTAGGATTTAAAAGCAATAGTACATTTGAATGGTCAGGGATCACAAAAACAAGTCAGCATGTTGGTGTGTACAGTATTCTCTATACCACAGAATACACTTGAAAAAAACAGTAATGCTGGCATCGCAGAATACCTGTCCTGCTCAAATTAGAAGTCTTGTTCCTGTTGAGGGCAACAAGTCCTTGCCTCTTATCTGGAGTCCAGCTGCGTTGGTTGGTCCTATCAGCAGGCTGTTATCTTGGTGCCCTCTTAAACCTCAGCTCTGTATGAGCTACCTAGGCCTTATCAGTGTCTGTCCTCCTAGAGAAGGATCCATGGCCGCCGGGCCTTCACCAACCCTGCATCGACCTATCCTTGGTTCTCCTCTTCCAGCTTTGCTGGCCCGTTTTATCCTGAGCGCTCACTCTCTCACTTTTTCTCCCATTCACTCTCGCTCTCTGTTTTGCTCCCAATGTCAATGTCATGACATATTTAGTCAAATTGAAAGCCTGTGTAACTTTTTGGGGAAGAAAGCACATTCTCTCTCAGAAAAATAAATAACTGAACAGTAAGTTCAGACTTCACAAAACCTTTGACGACACTGACTGATACAAGTCTTATTCTGAATAACAGGCACATTTTAGCAGCACTTGAAACTAATGAAAGTAAGTTGTTAATCGTAAATATATCGAATTTTTCTTGAAAACCTAATTTTTGGCTCGTGACGGCAACAATAAGCCTGCATGTCTCTTCATGCTGGGAATGCCACATTGGTATTCATGGTGTGCTGTCATTAGAGCACCGAGCAACCAGCACATTACAGCCAACCAATTATTCCATAACAATTGAGAACATGCATATTAGAAATGTCAAATTACAAAAACTAAATGTGCTCAGTGCATGCCTTGCAAAACAATAACTGGGTAAACAAGCCCCACACAGCTTTGCCAAATTCAAATGCTCCTACTTTATGAAAAAAATAAGAAACATACGCATGTACACAATTTGTTATGCAGCAAATTCCAACCCGAATGGAATATAATCACCCAGAGTAGGACAAATAAAGAGAGAAGCTACGACTATATTTGGGGTCTGTAAAAAGGACGGGGTAGCAGACTTGTTGGGGGGGGTAATACAGAGGTACACATGCAGAGGTAATACATTCAGCTCACTTTCTAACTAAGACCTTTGTCTATTAAAGTACCTGTTAAACAGAAGAAATTAAAAATATACAAAAATTGTTCCTGTTGGCTGATTCTTCTCCGTGGCTTCTCCTATTCAAATTCTGCAAGTTCATCGAGAGATCTGTACAATGTCAAATGTATTATTAAAACACAGACTATGAAATTTGAGCAAGAAATATGAAAATGACATAAAAGACAAACAGATTAGGCAATTCATGTAAACTAACCAGAAATGTGAGATATATCCTGCTCTGCATCGTTTACATTACAAATTGCATTTTTCATAATTCATCTTTCCCTTATTGAGAAACATTAAATATCATCTTTTCTTTCATTCAGAAAAACAAAACAAAGTAAACACAATAATCCGCAACAGTTTATTTGTGTCCTGGTATTAACCACAACCGTCGTATTGTTACAAAAGATTAGCAGCATGATATAACATCCACAAAGAACACTTGGCAGCCTTTTCAGTAGAAAAATGACTTGCTAAACACAAAACAATTAACAAGAATCCTAATGTCAAGGAATTGTGTAATTACAAAAAAGTACAAAGAAACATTGTGCAATCCTATTCCAAACTCGCTTTTCCAATCTTCATTGCTTTACACACAGTATCGAGCACACACTGCACACCGACCAACGTGCACCTTCATTCATTGAAGTTGACAGGAAAATGAAACAACATCAAGACATCTGTCGACCCCATACTTCTGCAAAATGGCACGTCTCTCACCGGGACATTAAAAAAGCACATTCTCATGCAAATAAATCTGTTGTGACTCAAGCTAATTGACAGGCCCAAGTGGCTGCACAGAACTGGACTACTGCTGTCTCAGGTAGCTGCGTGCTGGGTGTAGTGATGCTGGCGGGTTTACAGTGGCAGTAATTATTGGAGTTGCACTAATGATTGTTGACAGCCACACCCCTATGGCTGTTTGTTCTAATAGTTCAAACACGAGGCATCGAATGAATTAGTTTTCTCTGTCTTGCGCGCGCACACACACACACACAAGGACTTGGATACATGTAAGCATACACACCAATGCTTGATGTGCATGTATGTGTATGCACATAAAAACACAGATACATATCTGTGAATGTACACAATTATATCCAATTACAACTGCATTCTTCATCCAGTTGACAGGACATCCAAGTTCTTTTGCAGCATTACATTCATGCTGTTGGATTAATTCTCACCGAGTATAACCACAACCTACCTCTGTTGAGCAACTCGCTGTAACGGTTGAGGGTTGTGCGCCTTGTTGCACATTGTCTTGTTGAAGGACACCTCAAGTATGACATTTTTCTGTATAGGTTTCTACTTGTCTTAGACTTCAAGTCTGCAACTTTAATGTCATAAAAAACTGCTTTCATGACTGACTCACCTGGCATTATTATGCATTCTGAGTAAAAATCTAGCTGTAAACACTTGCCGTGATTCGTCGTTTCCCAAATGAGACTTCCAATTAATGGTTCACTTAGGAGGGGGGGGGGGGGGGGGGGGGACAGCTCGGAGTCGAAATGATGTGTGTGGTGAG
>NW_022280050.1:2436964-2485807 GCF_004355925.1 Anarrhichthys ocellatus
GGGGGGGGGCATGTCTGAGTTCATCATAATGTAACTTAATGTGCTTTATGAAATGCCAAACTATGACAACTGTGTCAAACAACCCCTGCTTTAAACCAGTCAAATCCATTTACTACATGAACCAAGGAGATCAATTTAAATGTTAGCTGTACATGCAATTCACATAAAAAAGTCACGATTGGCAAATTGTTTATCTTATGTGTAATAAGATGCTGCCATTGGCTGACAAAAATTATAATGAGATGCTATGCTACATGCTATTTGATGCGTTACATTATATAGATATTGCAGCTGTTACTCTAATTTGAATGATCTGACGGCAACTTTAGATTTGTTATCGTGGTGATGTGACTATGAGGCAGTTGTATTTTCAAAGTCAGTAATATCTTGGTCCACAATGTAGCACATTATGATAGCACAATAATTCCAAAAGCTGCATTCAGTATTCCTCAGATGAAGGAATACGCCTTGCTTCCTGCCAGAGATTACAGTGACATTTCAAACAACCCAACATATGGATGGTTGGACTGGGTTTATAACTAGGAATTTTGAATTTAGTAAGATCATTATAAATTAAATATTTTGATATTTGATCAACTTTGAATTGAAAGTGACAGCCCCAAAGTCTACATTTACTTTATTATAAGAAATAGATGAAGAAACACTACTGCAAAATTGTGTAAACCCTCATTATTGAAGAACCAAGTAGAGACAAACGGAAGCAAAAAGATATAGTTAATCATGTGTTTAGCTGTAATTTCCCAAAAAAATAGAAGGAAAGAAGAACCATGTTTTTTCCCTTGCAAACATGCCAAAAGAGCACGACCCAGGAGAGACCCAGGAGAGACCCAGGAGAGACCCAGCATTGCCGCAGCTTGAGAGGCAACCACCACAATTCCGCATTCTTTTCAGAACAAAGCAAGAGGCCCAGCAGCAGAAAACAACTGTGTTCATTTGCCTGATCATTATGTTGTGACAACTTCTCTGGCTCTAATTTGAAAATAATGAATTATATTAGCCCGCAAATCCTGTTCCCTTCTAATTAGTTGCTCTGGGACCAGGTTTGTCGTTTATGAGACGATCGAGAATGGAGTAATTACATTGTATAAATTGATTAGGGCCCACCAATTGTGTACAATGTATTTTCCATTGCAGATTAAATGGCGCTTATGATAAAGACAGAACCTGTCCAGGACACTGTGAAGAGGGAAATTAAACGGAGAAAGGAGGAAAAGGGAAAGGAAGGATAAAGTGTCAGGGCAGAGGACAAAGGAATCAAAACAGGGCCTCAAGGGCAAGGGCATGCTGAGAGGATAATTTGCACTTCCAACTCGATCTCTCACATGCAGGCAGACAGACAGATGTGTTCAGAAGGGCAGAAAAAAACAAAATATACATTCAGAGTCTGATTTGATTGATGTGGGCTTTTGAATGCCATACAAATCTACAAAAACAATTCTGAAATGTTTCTAATCATACAACATAAATTGCAGATGAAGCCAATATTTATTAATGCAAAAGTAAGTGGACAAGGACATTTTTCTGCATAATGACGAGTATTTTTCTGGTGAAACCATCTGGCTGATCGAATGTCATTATTGTTCAGGTGAATAGTTCAGATATACATAATATAATATTTTAGAGAATTTTGAGCTGTGACGCATTTCATCCTATATGATTAATGTCAGCTTAAGTTGCTCCGATGCTGAGCTGTTAATCATGCCATGATTAGTTTTAACATTGTCGGATGTGATGTAATGATGAAATTTGCCTTCATACTATATGTGTAAATTTATCTGATGCTGCTTTTTAATGTAATTTGACTTTTTTAAATGATACACTTCAAACACTAAAAAAATAACGCAGGCAACAGTTTAAAAATAAAAATGATCAATTTAGGCTACACCCGTTGTTGCTTTTTTTTAATGAACCTATTACATAACATTTTATACCTGATGCTGCTCAGATCTCTTCTTAATTTTGTAGTCACAGATAGTGAACATTAATTATTAGACTATTAATCAAAACTCTGGTGTTACTGCTAGTTCTGCCTACTCAGCCACCAAAAGCTGATTACAGAACTTAAATGAATCTTTGACTTACAGCTTTTGAATTATAATTATAACCTATACTATAAAGATTGTATGAGTAATGAGACAGGATCTCATAAAGTGCTGCAATTCACACATTGCCACTGTGAAGAACAACAGATATTATTTTCACAATTTCTTTGAGAAGCTGGTTTGGATTATCTTTGTTCATCATTTATTTATTTATTTAGCACAGCTGTTTAAGGTTGAGATGAATAATGCGACAGGGTGCGGGAATAATAAAACATGGCATATTGTATCATATTGCATGAATAGAAATTAAAATAATTAAGCATTATTTTTTATTTTCTGTTTTGTGGGATGCAATAGGATAAAAAGGTATATTTTTGAAATATCTGATCAAAGTACATGACAATAAATTTGAGCCACCAAACCGAACCCAACTGACCTGCATAAGGACTAACACACAGCTGCTGTCTACCCTTCTGCTGCTATAGGCTTTGCTCCAACAGTGTCAACAACAGCTACTCCGCCACTTCACTCCTCCACATCACCACCTATCATTTTCTTTTCTCATGTGTCAGCTGTTCATCTTCCCACTTGCTTGGGCTCATAGAAGTCAGCAATAAATTGAAAAAATGGATATGTGGATGTAATGATCACATAATTGAGACTTTGAATTGCTGTATGAGAGGACATTTTGATTTCATCTGTCTTAAGAGTGAAGAATTGAAGGTCAAGTACATTGTAAGAGAAATGGACACTTTGTAAATGTCCATAACATCTTCCTTCATATTGAAATAATATGGTTAAGAAATTCTACAATGTCTTCCTCATAATAATACTTTGTGTTTCTGTTTGACCACAGTTTACTTTTCTTTGCCACATATCTTTCAGTTTACTGTACTGTTTTACTGTTTTAACATTAAATGCTGCAAGCTCTGGTGATTCCATTCTGCTTCTCATACATATACATATTTCACTGCAAACAGGGAGGATTTAAAATGACTTGCTGCACACCTCGACTCAGACTTGCAATCTGTTGATTCTGGCATTTGCCAGATGATTCGGCCCAGTTGGCTGCAAGGCCACCACTAGCAATGTGGGGAAAAACTTTCAGGGGAAAAAAAACTGACCTGTTGATTCTGGCAACTGGAGTTCAGGACCGGCCTATGGCAAATGGACAGGTCACAAGGCACAAGTATCGGTTGCAGCTCAGGTGGAACAGGTATCAGCCTGACCACCGCATGGAATCTAGAAGCAGGTGTCGGCCGGAATGCTGACTGGAAATCAAGTTCAGGCGTCACAATCAGGGGAGACAGGAGTCACAGGGTTGGGATGCTATTACCATCTAGGGAAAGTAACGCTCTTTCCTCAAGAAGCTGGTGAGGGCCTCCAGGAACCCTCGGTCGTGACTGAAAAATAGACAAAGGCAGGAAGCAAAACAAGGACACTTACATTATAGAAATCAACTTTGTAAGTCTGTTAAATTAAAAAAAATAAATAATAATAGTAATAATAATAAATAAAAAGTGTGTTAACAGATGCATATATGCAGACATCCATCGGAGTATGTGAACAGGTTTCATGTTAATTTTTCAAATTCTCATAACGCTCCTTAGGTTGCTGCCTTTTAAACACCAGAGGCAGTGATGACAATAGCTCACTTTTTAGTGACTAAGTCATGAATAAATAAAGGAAGTGGAGGCTTGCGTGACAAGAAGTGATTTAACAAGCCTCTTTTTCTTCTTGTCTGGGAGGGGGTTAGTACTTTGGCCTAACTCCTCCTCCAATATCACAGTTTCTGATGGTGACAGAGTTTGATGGTGCAAGCAAACCAAATTTTAAATGAAGTTGGTGTGAATCCCTTACAGACTTCAGAGGAGGAGGGGTGGATGTGGAGAGAGCTTTTAGCAATACACACCGACATACGCATCACTCTATTATAAGATTCCAGGTCAGGCTGTGCTGAAAAAAGTCAGAGAGCGTCCCCTGCTGCTGTCTCAAGACTTCAGCTCTCAATTGTACTACAATGACGGGTATGCTGACAGCATGACTATGGTTATAGGGATATTACTCTGAATATGTTCTTCTTAATGACTAGGCTATAGAAGCACAATACCATCTTTGACCACACATTGCACTCCAGAGGGGTGCTGTTTCATCACCCTCTAGGCTGATGTAAGGCAAGCAGCGACACTGTCTTAATAAACAACAGGTCGAGAGGGATTTGGCCATTGGTTTTGAAAAGACTACCCAGACAGTCCCATGAAGACTACATGTGTCAATAGTAATACCTGACCCTATTTAAGAAGTGTTTCATTGGGGGATGGCTCTCTCTCCAACAGTGGCGTCAGAAAACAGCTGAATTACAGTGGAAACTGCTTATAGTGATCACGTCTGTCCAGGTCAAATAATTACTATATGTGGACAATTATTATAACCAATTTTGATCAGTTTTTCTTTCTTTCTCCTGCAGATTACCATCTAATTGACATTTATGTATTTATTACGTAAAGTAATAAAAAAGACAGCTTCGCTATTCACTGGCTAGCTACTAATTCCTCTGCCTTTTCCTTCAACATGGGCTTACTCGGGGTGAGGCTTTGGTGGTTTTCGGCCGGCTCTGTGTCACTGCAGCACATGTGGTGCATGCAAATTAAACCCCCCCCCTAGCTCACCCATCGGCAAAAGTGAGCGCCGGAGGAGAAGAGATGGTCTGCAAGTGCTGCTGTGCTGTCTCAAAGTCGAGTGAGGATCTGCAGAGTTTTACTTTAAGAGGGCAGTATGTGACCAGGCATTATCAATCCACTTTCCACTTCACTTTGTTTTTCCCCATGCTTATTTGTTTTCTGTAGACTACCCAAGCCCACAGAACACCAAGTTTCGCTACTACATCTTGTTGGCTGATTTTTGACAGTACGTCATAAGCTTGGCTCCATCCTTGTGTCCTCCTTCCACATTTGACTTTTCTAGAGTGTGGAGGTGGTTTCAAGCCAAAATGGACCATGCAGCAATCATGCCGTTTGCTTGTGACGTCACAACCCACCTGTAAAGGATTGACCACGTGGGGGAGATATCATCATGACATTAAGCTTCTCCTTCTTGAGTCACCCCAACAGTGGGGGAATCAAATGGAGAGAGAAAGGCTTTCACCAACTGTTAGGGCCAAGGTGAGTGCATCAGCCTGTGAAGTTCAATCGTCCTCTGTTGACAGGTAGAACTACAGAGTGTTCTGGCTTGAGGAAAACATGTACTCCTCCACATGCCCAAACCAGATCCAGATTGATGGATCTGTTATTCTTATACTGATGAGCAGCTCTTGAGCACAATGTGTGCACTGATGTGTAAGAGGCTGGGGATGTGCAACACTTGGAACACAACCTCAGATTTAAGAACGCAACATTCAACAGCAAAGATGATCCAACACCCCTCTACCTGTTGACATATGCTGCAGTCTTGTAATACTAAGACATTTCTGCCCTTGAGGAAGAGCCGGAAATGTTGCCGGACTCTCAACACCATTATTATCAGAATCTCGATGTAGCCAATCCTTGTTTGGAGCCCAAACACAGTAACAGGATTTTCTCCATCCACTCACAAAGACCTCTGTGAACACATGATGGGTCTTCCAGAATATGATGAAGCAATGAATAATGCATACTCTGTCTGGTGTATCTGGAAAATAGTTGGCAAGGCCTGGAACACCTTCAATGAGGCTCAAAAGCCTTGCACCTCAGTAGCATCTCAGTTTAGGCTGCCATCTTAAGAGCTAGAAGTTGTACGACTTTTTAATCTTGCATGCCACCTCCAAAACATTTGTTTATCTGGGTTATGATAGCCAGAGCGAGATGCATTATTTAGGAGGTAAAAGAGTGAGGTGCTCTTCTTCCAATTGATTGCAAGCCCAAGCTGGGTTTTGTGAAGCTGTGATTGTTAACAGAGTTGTTTGGATATTTTCATGTACTGCATGCACAGTCTTTTCTCCAAGAATGTAAGTTGGAATAAACAAATCTGAAACTAAAATACATCTCACTAAGCAGATAATTGTGTGTAACAATGTGTCTGGTGTATTTCCAAGCTTTGTCTGAAATGCCAAACTGCAGGAAATGGAAGAGCTGTAATTTCTTTAGCAATAGCCCGGCAAAATGAAGCCATCATCTTTGTCAAAATATGTCTTTTCAAAGAGAAAGAGAAGCAGTTTAATGAAAGCACTTCATATAGGAACTGCACAAGCTATGATTTTATGTTGGTATGTTATAAGGAGACAGGGAGGGAAAGAAATAGAGACGGATAATGTGGGAAGTAGTATTCAGACTATGTGAATCATGAACCAGGATATCTTATTCCTCCATCAAATCTATTACTGTATTGTTCCATTTCTATTTCTGCATCAATTATTGTCTGGGGCTATATTTTCTCATATGGGGTTTGGAATGTAAACTTAACTTAATTTCCCCTTGATAGATGACTGAAAACTAACAGTCTCTCGAGAGGCAAACAGTGGAACTATATTTACTTGCATATGTTAAAGACTGTAACATCACAAATACAGCCACATCTACACATTCTTACGCCATGATCTGAATTTAATATAATTGTTTACTCACTCTTATAACTTGAATGGTTCTGAATTATTCTGAGGTACCTTACACAAAAGTTTTGCATATGTAGCTGAGTAATTATCAAAGCCCGTGACCCATGATTGCAGGTTGTGAAGAGGCTGAATACATCTGATTGTCCATGTTTAGTGAGTAGTGAAATCCAAAGTTTTCATATCTTAGAGCTTTGAAGCCTGACTCATTTATTTTTACTTGGCCAAATCCCTGTGCTTGTGTATGTTCTCTTTCCTAACACAATGTCGGAGGATATAAAATCTCTCTTCCTGAAAAGTACCCTTGATGTAAAGTAAACACAGATCCAAAGCAATAAGCAGCAGTTCACCATTCCTGTCCACAGCAAGGTGGAGATCAAAGGCACTGGTTTCTCCTCAGTGCATGGGAATACATGCTTTGAACCTCTATTGGCTTGACCTTCAGTCGACCTCATGATTTCAAACAAAGGCCTTTGTTCTCATTCTCAAACCTCAAGAAGGATCCAGATGAGTATAAACTCCAAAGTTTGAAGATTACGGAAGATGGCAAGAAATTTGTTAGGAGTTGGGCCCTGTTTAAAAGATCTATAGCACATAGTCTAACGTGCAAAAAAGTATTTGACGCTCACAATTTGTAGGCAAATCTTCCTATCTCAATAACATGCCAGGTAAATAGCAATAAAATATTGTGCCATTGACTTTAGACTAGGTTTTTTTCCCAATCACTTTCTGCTCTCTCAAGATAGCAATGCATCAACAATGTGCCTGACCACACACCCTTTTAAGAACAACACACCCAGATGGACGCAAGTACATTTTCTGCTTACATGTGTGCGCTCGGCGTGTAAATTACAACTGCGCCAGTCTGAAACAAGCAATGACAGTTGGACCGCGGGCCGCTTTGCGTCGGGTGTAAGATACAGCCAATTATGTCACATATGGATCAAGGAAACAGGCCTTAAAGGAAACTATTCAATAACTTTGAAAAAATTGATGTTAGACTAGATAATCTTGAGAAAATCTATTTTTAATTTCACAAAATCTTGCCGGTTTCTTTGTATCCACAATGTTGTGCTAAGATAACTTTTGCACCTAAACTGATCAACTAAGTCCTCTTTACATGTAGAAAGTATTGGCAGGTGAAGTACATACAGTACGTATATTCATTAATATGCATTTTAATAGATTTCAATAGCATGTGTCAGACACTAACCTCGATGTGTTTAATGTGGAATATCAGAATGGATGAAGTTTAAGGAAGTGAAGTCTACATTAGTAATTATATAAAAGTAATATTTTTGTTTGGCTACCAGAATAAAACAAAGTAATTTGTTACTCATGAGACAACAACCAATTTTTCTACCTGCTAGTGGCACTCAGGAGCTGTAAATTGTTAATGTCATCAGTTCTATCAGGTTCTGTGTTTGGTGGGTCACTTCTTGCAGAACTATCACCTGAGCACAACCAGGAACAAAATCCTCAAATGCAGAGCATAATTGTAGATTATCACTCCATTATATTCCGGTGACTTCAAGCACCCATTTACCATTTACCATCATCTCAACTTCTGCGTCACAAGTTTCACCCTTTTTTATTGACTTCGCTATCTGTCTGGTATTGCAACATTGTGACGGTTGTCCCACACTCCACTAACATATTGTACCATTTCAGTTCATGAAGTTGTAGCATGATGTCTTATCTCGGTGCAGCATAACGCTGCATAACAAACACTAGTACAATGCTGTAATTATGAGATGCAGTCATGAGTGTAATTCAGAGCAAGAACAACCTCTAAACACACACACACGCACACACGCACACAGCTGCCTCTACCACGCCCCTGCAGTAGGACATCATTTCACAGGCCTAATATGAAACCTACTCTGCAACTGTGCTTCACCCTCTTTCCCATTACGGCGACAATCATCATCTTCATCCCACTATGTCAAACTGTGCCGGGGACTCTGTGGAAGGACTTTGGCCTTGTGTCACATTGGTCCGGTCAGAATGGAAGAGAAATATTTATACCTGCCAGACAGATAGACTGATGTTTAATTCATGGGTTTAAGACTGTGGCCCTGCTGACCCTGGACTCTGGGAGACGGAGGCTTTTCAGGGTTTAAGACCCCTCATTAACACTCAGTGGGGACACTCCTTGCATGGGTTCACCTGTGTGCATGTGTTTGAATGAGCAGGATTGTGTAGGTGTGTGTTGGGTGTGCATGATTATATCACATAGAGTTATTTTTATGCAAATACATTATATTCCGTATAATGTGTGGTTAATATTATCGATCCAGCTACTTTATATGTCTGTACAGCTACCTGCCGACCTACTGTATTTGTAGGGTTGAGCCTTCATTACCAATTAGCCTCAGAGGTATAACATTTCTTTGCCTTCTGACCCAGCTGTTGGCTTGCCTGTCACCCAGTACAAACCATATTACTCCCAAGGCCCTACTTCAATAGAACCTTCACAATTAGACCGCATTAAGTCATTGTTATGCAGGTAGAAGATATGTGGCGAATGCTGGCAGTAAAATGATGATTTGTATAATGAGTTAAATTAATTGTGGGCAAGAGATAAGGGCAAGAGGGAGGAAAGGTGAAAGAGTTTGGATGAGTGATGACACCTTGTCATTGTCCATATCCACACTACTACGTTTCCATTTGAAAACGCATATGTTTTGCTACGTTTTGAGCGTCCACACTACGCTGGAGTTTTCGAGCACCGAAAACGGTTAAGTTTGGAAACGCTGCCGGGGTTGCCTCTTCGTGTGAACTTGATTGGTTCTTAGCAGTCACGATGTGTCCTTCCCTGATTTGTCATGCTCCTATCATGTGAGCCAGTTACATTTAGATGCCATTTACAATCGGTAATAAATAACAAATAAGCCTTGATGATTTGTTTTTGCATCGACTCTCAAAAGCCTTTGTGGACTAAATGATATGAAGCTTAATAAATAAGGATACAGTATGCTGTGTTTTTTTTAGTTTTTATAAATTACTTTTTGACTGCCTGCACAAGTCCTCATTCAAGCAGGAAATAAATACTCTTAACATGCCAAGAAAAGGGATGTGAAGATAAAGGAACTTCCCGGCACTCTTTCGAGTGTCTGTTATCAAAAGTAAGCTAAGGGGGAGGGCAAAATTTGCATTCCGTCAGTCTTGTTGTTTTGTGCTATCTGTTGGGAATAAGATCACACCTTTAGATTGCAGAGGACATATGAGACTGTTACTTACTTGCTGCAATCATCTTGCCAAAGCTTCAGGGCTTTACAATTGTTAGAGCAGAGAGCTATTTTCATAAAGTGGCACATAAGTACAGCTGTGATGATGCCTATGTGAGTTTTTGCTGGAATGTGACAAAATGCATTCATGAATATAATGACTGAGAAGTGACAACTGTCAGTGTGTGATTTTGATAGTAGATCTTAAACCTCTGAAAACCTCTCTCAAAAACTATGAAGGTGCTCTGGGTAGAGAGCAGATCCCTGCCAGCTGTGTTTGCAAAGGCCACTGCTGTGTTTTGTGAAGAAATGAATACAACCCACAATAGGCTAACCTCTGGTCTCAACCAGTTTATTGTTTTCCCCCACTGAATCTGAGCAGCGACATGGGATATGCTCTTAGTTGTGTTGTCACTTGCAGCCCCTACCGGCAGGGGGCAGGTTAAAAGTTATGTGTGAGGAGTAAGCGAGCAGTCAATGGCAGTATAATACAGGCAATAAAATATGTTTTAAGAAAGTGTTAGTGGCCACAACCTTGGGAGGTCCTTGCGCATGCAGCTGTAACTGGCCACACAAAATATTATGCAGTTTGTTGCAGCAGAATGCAAGATTAGCCGTGGACAGACACAGAAGTGCTCACTCACTCACTCACTCACTCACTCACTCACAGATGCGCATAGAAACATTAATTTAGAAAATGTGTTAATTGAGGAAATTCGTTTTCATGGCCTTCAAAGTATCCAGAATGTAATAACAAGATATATGTGTATATATTATACACTTACTACTATTTTTCTCTGTGTAAATGCTAATTTTAGTACTGCAGCTGTACTTATAATCATTATTTCCTTGCTGTCATTGTTTGGGGCTGTCAATCATGATATTAGCTGTTTAGATCAGCTGGTCTCCTTTATCCAATAGCACAACGAAACAATTACATTGTTAGCCTATCATCTTGCTGCTGTTACTTTTTAAATATGATTGTCTCTCTACCTTCAGTACGTTCATGCTGCTGTTACGCACCCCTCCACCTCCCCATCACCGCCCAGTCTTTGCAGATTCATCAGCTTCATCAACTCATCATTGTTTTAGCCTCATCAGTCACCACCACCACCAGTGTCTTCACTCCACGGGGGGATTTATCTTGCTGCTGCTCAGGGCAGACGCCCCTCGAATACAAATCTCCCTGTAGAGTCCAAGCGCCAAAGAGTCTGTCAAAACATTATCATCACATTATCATCTGTAAATGTTTCTCCTGATTGAACTGATGATACAAACACACTTTCTCACTGCATAGAAGAAAACACATTTTAAGGGTTTGCATTTTTGGCTAAAACGTGGCAAAAATGAATATAGTGTTGATGTACTCAAACTTTAGTGCACTTACACACAAGCACCCACACATATGCACAAAGAAGGACTGTTGTAATTGGGACTGTAAGCAGTGCAGATGTGAATTCAGCAAGACAGATGCAGGGGTTCAACTCTGGTACCACTGCTTGATTTGCATGAGCTGCTGCTTGCTGCTGTCAGTCATTAGGACGTGCTCAAACTCACAGCACTCTGGCAGCTCCAACAGTCTCGACCAAGGGAAAGCAGACATTGCTCATGTATCGGAGAGAGAATGTGAGCGCAGCTTCTGTGCCATGGCTTGATTTATACATAAAGGCTGTTCTGCACAGCCTTATCACGGTACAATACAATACAAGACAAGACACCATTGCTTGTACAGCCACAAAACTCACTCAAGTGGATATTTTCATTTTCATTTGTTTATGAGAAATAGTCAATGTGCATGTTCATTCATGCTAAGGGTAAGGCACTAATTTGTGCATGTGATATGGGCACCATGAAGCTTAATGGAATGGCCCAGGCATCACTTTACATTTATCTCTGCACATTCCCTAATAATTTCCATAACAGTTTACTGCCTTTTGCATGGGTAAGCAATAATGGTAAGGGCTGACGAATTATTGTTGCATAGAAATGAATGTACTTTCATTCTCATTCATTAAATTAATATTATTATTTTTTATATTTTCTTTCAAAATATCTGTATAAACAGTACATCATTACATGCTGCAAGAGGGGTAAAACAAATTGACATACACAAATACAGACATCTACTCGGAAATATGTATGTATGTTATGAGTTTATGCAAAGCTGCCCATGCATCTGGTTTAGTGTCTGAGTTAATTATTGCTCATTTGGGGATTAATGCCAGGGCTGGTGAGAGTAATGGTTTGTTCATATTATCAGAGTGAGGATAATAGCGCTATAAAACTGTGGGCTTCCTGTACTTATTCCACGCATGAATACAGCCTCTTAAAACACCACATTTGGACACATGGCATGTACACAATCATAGTAGTATACATACTGTACAAGATCAAAACTAATGCAAGACAAATTTACGTGAGGAAATGAAACCTAAAGTCGTGTCTGGATTCAGACATTCAGATTTGATCGATTTATTTGTTGTTTAGAGCCTGATGTCATTTCTTTCAGGTTGTGTACATGTGTATGCAACAGTGAGATGACTGCACATGTGTAGGTGAGAGATGCCTGTTGTTGATCAGAGCATTGTTGCCCGCTTGAAAGAAAATTGAGCTATTAATGCTTCTATATTTGGAATGAAAGCGTTTGATATTAGTAGCATGTTGTGTCCGACCTTGTGGACGTTTTCTTACGTTGTATTGCTGTATTTTCTGCCTCCAGGATTTAGCATTTCCCCTTGTTGAGTGGACAACCTTCTGAGGGGTAATCAATAACTTTGAACTTGCTGAGTAAAATGACCAGATCAATAACACTATTGCCTGGATTCAACCAGCATGTTTCCCTCTCCTGGTGAAGGACAAATAGAAATAGATAGAGCACCAGTCTGCAATACAAAAATGTGTCAAAATATATGTTAAAGTATTAACATATATTAACAATAACGGGGCACCACCCTGGGATCAGGGATAATAACCAAACTGTAGATAAAGTCTCAAAATTGGTGTTCACTCACAATATCAAGTCAAACTACTATTAAGAGTGAACAGTGAAGGTTTGAATTCGATCCAGCTATTATTACAACACATATGCATACAATATTCACAGAAACTGCTTCCTAAAATATAACTGAGTTTATTTCCTTAACAATACCAATTAAAACCAATAACATGAATCAACAAACATCTATTACACAACTACAAGCATACTACCTAAAACCAACAAACAAACACGTAGTGAGGAGTGTGTGTGTGTTTGTAGAAGAAGGGGGGAGACAAGGACAGAGAGAAAAAGCAAGATGGCCGTTGTGGTTGCGTAAATGATTACATTGCGCAAAACTCCAAAAATTGCTGCCTAGTCTCGAGAGTGATTACGCCACGCGAGACAACAATGGCGGAGGAAAGAGGAAAAAAAGAGGTTGGAGTGAGAAGGCGGACGTATTCACATAAAGCAAGGGTATTCAATTTAAATTCAACAAGCACCAGTTGGAGAGAATTTGCATATGCAAAGGTCCGGAACATCACAATAATGTTCCACTTGCGCTATGATTTAGTGCCATATTTGTTGAAGAAGCCTAGCAGTTGTATTATCGTCTGTATGGAGTCAACAACTGATTATCAAATCATATGAAGAAAGTTTGATTGAATCTCAACAATATTTATCGGCAGTTTTCGAAATGAACTGGATGAATTGTAAATAATACATACTCTAATAATAAATAAATGTTCTTCTCTGATTTCAAGTCAAATAAGGGATGCATTGAAAAATAAAATACGTAACAGAAAGCTTTTGAGTATTTAGTTTTAAAAAAAAATATATTGAACTGAATTGTCCTGCCTTGCAGCTTCAAATTCAGCTCATTCAATGTGAAGTGACGTCAACCATAAAGGCTACAAAAACCATGTCATGGTTTTTGGTTTTTATGTAGTTGTTCTTCTGTTTTATTTTGACTTTCCCTGCCTCTTGTGTCCTTTGTTTTCCTCACTTCCTTTGTATGTTTTTCCTGCCTGTGTGATTGTCTGCCCCGCCCCTGATTGAATCCTCCTTTGTCTAATCACCTGCACCTCCCCAGTGTATTTAAACCCTGTGTGTCCACTTTCTCAGTGTCAGTTCGTCTGTTGTGTTACCTGGTCTGCTGTGCTCTGTTCTGCCCTAATGTGATCGTTCATGGTATATTCAGTGTGTTGCTCCTTGTCCTGCTCAGCTCTGTGCTTTCCCCCTTATGTTTCCCCCATGACTGTTTTTCTTGATACCCTGGCAGTGGTACCAGATTTCATATACAGAAAATAGATTGATTAAGTTCCGAGTTGGGAGTGAGTCATTGCCTCTTTTCACGAGTGAGGGTAAATTGGAGTTTGAGATGGACAGGCACTTCAGCATCAGCATTGTTAACCGTTGTGGTGAAGGGAGAGCTGAGCCGGAAGGCAAAGCTCTCAATTTACCAGTCCATCTACTTTCAGACCCTCACCTATGGACATGAGCTTTGGGTAGGGAACAACAGGATGAGATTGACGATACAAGCTGCAGAAATGAGCTTCCTATGTAGGATGGCTGGGCTCTGAGAGATGAGGTGAGAAGCTCAGCCATCCGGAGAGAGCTTGGTGTAGAGCCGCTGCTTCTTTGAATCGAAATGGGCTGGCTGAGGTGGTCAAGATGCTTCCTGGATTCCTCCTTTTAGAGGTTTTCCAGGCATGTCCAACTGGTAAAAGGACCCTGGGTAGAACGGGAACACGCTGGAGGGATTATATACTTCTTTTGGCCTGGAAAAGCCTTGGGGCTGTCACGATCAGGCTTTGCCCTGTGTGTTCCGTGTCTGTGTTTCTTTCTGTAGCTCCTCACTCACCTAATCAGTTCATTCAGTGCACCTGCCAGTCACACTCAGCTCATTACTCTCACCTGCTCACTCTGCCTCCTTCACTATTTAAACCCCTGCTGCACACACACCCACTGCCAGATCATTGTTTGTTTTCCGACCTACCCGCCCGTTTTGCTCGTCCTGTTCCCGGGTTTCCAGTCTGCCTGTTCTGCCTTTTCCTGCCGGATTTCCCCCCTCGTCTTTTGTCTTGTCCCTGGATTCCCTGTTTGTTTTTGGTTATCATTAAAACCTTTTTCACTACACCTGACTGTCTGCGTTTGAGTCCTCACCATGCCCCATGACAGGGGCACCTGTTTGACCTGAAATGTTTCAACTAATCCAATAATCATTGAATTGAGAACAAAGACCTTAATACAACATAAACCACAGACAGCAGGGCAGTCACTGCAGTCATAATATCTCTATATATATCTATATATATATCTATCTATCTCTATATATCTATCTATATCTGAGAAAAAGAGAGTGGCAGGGATACAGAGAGCAGGACTGGTTGTGTGAGACAGTGAGAGAGGGAAATAGGGAGCCTGTGAACCTACTGTGCTGATGAGCTGTCATCTTGGTATTATGCACATGCAAAGCAGCTGGTTCACACAAGGGTCAACCTGACAGGGAGACAGGACAGCAGAAGCCAATCACAATGGGTGCTGGCTGTCATAGGCAGACAGCCAGTCTACCGGCAACAAGGTTTTTTTTTTTAGAATGATAATTTCTAATCTCTTATATTCTGCTATCCTTTCAACTACACATTGGTTTTCGAAGGCTTCCATTTATTATTTAGTTAACTATTCATTCACATAAAAAGGCTTATTAAATGTTATAAAATAGTTATTGATTAAAGGTAATTGCCATTTTAATGCTCTGTTCCATATGGACGCCTTGCACAGCTATGGTTGGATTCTTTTTTAACTACCATTAACTCGAGATCACAAGTTAAATATCTGATTATCTTTCAAGCTGAAACTTGTAAGATACGGCCAGAATTTTGGTTTAACACATTCAAAAAGTGAACTAACAGTATCAACAGAATGAGTCAAAGGAACAGTTATGACGTTCTGTCAAAGATCCTTTTATGTATTGTATTGCATAGATATCTACGGATTGAAAATGCTAAACAACTAACGTCTACTAATACTACTATTACCATAAGAGACAATAGTTAGCCACTGTAGCATCCAGTCTGCCCTCAGTTGAACATGAGATGAAGATCATAAGATAGCAGGATCTCAGAGAATTTTGCGTATTCTTGCTATGCTAGTTAGAAGTTGGCTTTTTTTAATATAGTTATGACTGTAAGATCAGACTGTATGGACCATGTAGTAGACCGACTGAAGAGGTGAAATGTTATTTGTTTGGAGCGTGTGGCCAGGCATTACGCATTGCACCTTTTAACTCAAACATGGTAGAAAACTCTGAGGTGCTCAGAATCAGTTGACATTTTCATGGCAACTGAGCAAACTCAATCAGCTGTCTGAAGACTGTGTGAAGCTCCAGACCAAGAGAGTAAGTGGACCTTGAGTTGATCGATCAAACAGCAGATTGCTTGTTCTTTATTGCTCTCACACAATGTGCACATTTTCTGTTTGGCAGCGTGTTCCCCTCCCTTCTCAACCTTGTCTGATAGCTTATCATTTCAACTCTAAAAATGTTTTTTGACAACTGTCTCAGAGGAGTCTATACCTCTGATTTCGGCCATCTCTCCTCCAGGAGTGGTCCTTTAAGAATACTCTATTCAAACCTTCCACCTTTACTCTCAGGTGACTCCTCAAGGCCCCACCATAGTATGATGAAGGCTTCTGTGATCTTGGTAATTGATCCACAACTGGGAATAGACATTAATTCACATAGCTCATTTACCTTTTCTTCTACCTGTCTCCTTTTTAATTAAGGCAGCGAGGGTTGTTCTTGTAAAGTGTGTTAGTATGTGTGTTTCTTAGTGTGTTTTTACATGCATGTAGTGATTACCATTAAGTGTCTCTCCAGAGCATGAGTTCAACATACAACAGTATGTGAATGGACAACCTGTTCTCATTTCCGGGCCATACAATACCGATATTTGTCCTACCTGCTGGTGTCTATATAGTGACTAAAAATACATTTTAACTCACTTCGGCCCACCCACTTTCCACAATATTAGATGCACAGAGCAAGTGCCCCAACCATCCATTGACCATAATGTTAGCTTGCCTGACATACATTTTCTGCCCAAATAAGGGATTCAGTTGGAGGACCCTGCATCCGCAAGTATATTTCTCCATTGTAAATTACACTTTTAAGGTTAGCTATTTATGATATCCCCATGTATTCCTTGTCTGGAGTTTCACTGAGGCACGCCAGTCTCTTACTTTAGGTGGCATCAAGACATGATGGCAGTGATCTGCTCTTCTTTTCAGGCATGATGCGAGGGTTAGTACTGTTTTTAGTCATCTTCTTCTTCTGTTATATTTCTGGTAGAGTGCGTTGTAGTGCAGGGAAAACAGTTCCAGGTGACAATAGTTTTGTTATGAATATTCATTCAAAAAAAAAAAGACAATGAAATTAAATGATAAAAGAAACACAAATAAACTATGCAAAGACCAGCCCCCATGAACTTTGTTTGGGGCAAGTTTGGAGGGGATTTGTGAGGAATTGGAATACACACACACAAACCACTCTCCAACTATATTAGTGGGATCAGTGGTGGGTATAAAGACATAACTGATTGCTGAATAGAACATCCTGATTATAATAGAAAGGATTGTGTTAATGAGAGGCTATGTTTCTGCTAAATTAAGCTACTTTACCATGGGCTAAATAGACCAGTCACCATGTAATCATTATTAATGATTGTCTCTTTTTCTCACACACTGTGCTGTAGTCAAGCTTTCTCCCAATGCCTGGCCACAACAAAGGTTCCTGTTTGCAGCTACAGAAATACATATAAATAAATGAATGGTAGTACTTGAATGAGTACTTGAGAACGGAAGAATAGCGACAGAAGAAAAATACATGTAGGGAAACGGATGAGTCCAGCACCTGTCAGCCTCATCCCCTCCCCACTGGTTTTGTCAAAGCCTGCCGTGCATGTCTCCTCATTTAATTAACCCATCCACATAGAGTTTACCGTTTTTTCCCTTTGGGCCGCAAGGTTGTAAAATTGTTCTATTCCACACTTTCTGACAAACACATTCTGTATCAGTTTGTTTCAGCTCTTCACTGTAGCTATAGGATGTTGACATTGACATCTTTCTCAGCATCCTCAAATAACCTGGTGTCTATCCAGATGGTTTCATTAAGTGAAGCGGTAACCCTTCCAGTTTGGCTTTCAGTTTGGCTTTTACCCTGAACACGGCGCCAAAACATGTAGTTGAAGGTACAATGTGGAAGATGTGGTCATACGCTTCAAAGAAAAAGGGGGCAGCATTTCACCTCTACTACTGGGTGAATGCTAAATAATTTTTTTTCATAAAAAATGAAAAAACAAACAAGTGCCGAGCACTGTAGTTCCACAAATTCTCCGAGCGCAAGCCTCAATGCCTGGGGTCTGATCTCGGGGGACAGCCCTGACTCCCCGCTGGATCAGCAAACTTTCTGTTGCAGCCGTTAAACAGGTTAAACCCAGCGACGTCTGCAGCCCGCTGTGCTGTCTGATTGCTAATTGCAACAGCTAACGGCTAACTGGATTTGATCCAATAAACAAACTATCAAAACATAGGCTACGTGGACCTTGTACCTTCAACGTGGCAAGTCCTCGCAGTAGCTCAAATTCTTTGTTATCTGATGAGGGCAGACTGGACGCTAGTGGTATTACAAGACAAGACAGGACGGGGCTAGCTGTTTGTCATGCTCATTATCTCTGCAACACAATACATAGACGTCTTTGACATAACATCAACACTGTTAACTACTCATTTTATGTTGATAATGTTAGTGCCTTTGTTTCATGTTTTCAACTAGAATTCTGTCCAGATCTTAATATTGCACTTTTAAGAACAAACTGTTTTATGAAGGTGAAGTAAAGGAGAAATCAGTGGAAGGAAATTGGACGATTTAAGAAAAGGCTTTCTGGATACGAAAATAAAGATAATCAATCATAACAAAAGTACAGCTTACTCCCTAATGAAACTCCTGTCCACACAACTCATCAAAGAAGACAGCGCCTGGTGTGGTAAGCTGTACATAGACATGAAGACACACATTACACTTAATTGTCCGTGTGGACACACACAACTACATATACACACACAGCAAAGGAGATTCAGTCCAATCAATTCAGACAATTGGCAATATGTAGAGTTGGTACATGGATGGAAAAAAACAAGTGCCATGAAAGTGATATATGTATGTGGGAGGATGAGAACCAAGATATAGAAGGAAAATTAGCTCAGGTGTGAAACAGTGTGGGGGCAGTGATCTACAAAAAGGTTTTGGATGAATATGTTGAGATGAGACAAAGTAAAAAAATAACAAAACCGGAAAAAGAAATTCAACAAAATCTATTTTTGAAATATGCTACAATAAGCGGGAAAATAGGATATGCTGGTAGACATGAAAGGCGCGGAACTATTGTATAGAAGTGTTTAAAATTGCATGACGGGGCTGTAGAGGATTTCAAAAGAATTCAAATGCAGGGTTCAGCCAGAGTTTAAAATAGAATACTGCACCACTGCTCATCTCACTCTTCCTTTGCTCAGTAGAAGCTATGGTGAAATGCAAGGAAACTGCACACGCTTTATTTAGCCACTATGACTAAAGACGGAGTGTATTTTTGTTTTGTTCTTATATCAGAATTTATTTATTTTTTGACATATAGGGGATTCTGTCATGTTCTTTTATAAACCCACTTGTATGATTATAATTTGTATCCCATTTTTGGCAATATTCTGAGATAAGAGGCTGCTTTTTCAGTGACTTCCAACAAGTGAATAGGTAAGGGGTTCAGTGCCTTGCTCAAGGGTTCTGAAACAAGACGTATAGCGTTAATCACGAATGTGACAGCTTAGTTGTCATTCATCTGGGTTACATGGCTGTTGTACAATGTCTTTCTTTTGGAGACAATAACAATAACATAAATTTCATAAGGAGTATGCTCCTTATGAAATCAATGGCCGCTAAATGGAGAGCATATTACTGTTAGGTAAACCCTTAATTGATATGCACGGGCAAAATACATGCTGTGATGAGGAATTCTAAATTGCGCTACCTTTCTTGGGTGTCCAAATGCCAACTCTAAGGCTCTTGTGCAAAAATCTACTCAGATATATAACTGGGTGTCCAAATGCCAGTTTGGAAACCCAGTTATATATCTGAATATATTTCTGTACAAGAGCCTTAGAGTTTTTGAAAACATATTCACAAAAAGTAAAGTATCACTACTTACTTGTGGAAGCACAATGAAGTGTAGATGGGATAAGGCAAAATGAGTACTCGAAGAAAAAGAACTGTAGGGAAAACAGAAAAGAGAAACAGTGAGGGGGAACAGCACACCTTAATTTCCTCATTGATTAACCCTGCTAATGTGCTAATCTAGCCTGGTACGCTTTCTCTCTGCAACACCAGCCTCATCAAGAGCCAATTAGCTCCTCCGCAGCCCACGGCCATCCATCATAACGGGACAGACACACTCATCTTTTCTCCTTAATGTTGCAACACACAATAGCGCCCTGCAGTCAATACTCCTCCCCATGTGAAACTGCTGTAGAATTGTTGCCTTCGTTCGATCGATAGGCCATAGGCATTGGAATAAGGTGAATGAAATTAATAATTCAAAAAGAAATATATGTATGAGTCTCTTTTAAAAAAAAGCCAAACAAGATTTAATCAGATTGAACTTCCATTATGTGAAATGTGAGTTGCAGAGAAAATGCTATCAATCTACATTTAGGACCCTTATTTTTCGGCTGTCCGTCTTTTTGCTCTGACGCTCCAAACACAATCACCTGCCGGAGTGGATGCAGTGGTAAAGCTGAAGTTTGGCTTTTCCTAATCAGTTAGCGAGAAATTGTGATTGCATTAATGGTCACCCAAAATTGTCTGTTTAAAGCCCACTTATGCTTTTGCCTAGTGATTGCACTTACATTAATACTTGCATCACGTTTCAGAAAAATAGGGCCATCAATTTGTGTAAAAGTAAAAGCGTTTTGCCCAGGTCAAGTCTAATGATGAATACTAAAATCATTTTGACAGTTTTGCATTCCACTTTTTTTATTTTCACCTCCAGCAATCATGAAAACTCCTGTTGTTAAACTAATGCTGTTTTTTTTTTTTTGCACAAGGACTACAAGTAGTGCATCATATATGAAAGCAAGTTATATATCTGATGAACTTGGTTCATAATTCTGTCTCAGTATATTGGGTACTGTGCTATTTCACCAGTATTTATGGCTCCACAACAAGTATAAATACAAACTGTTTCTGGTTTACTCTTTTGACAGGGTGGCAAAAACAAATCAGCCATACAGATTGTTGTCTGATTGAGTTTCAGTTTCAGTAACAGTTTACCAAAACCAACAATTTCTAATTAATCTGCAAATCTACTATATGAAATTGCAATGGGAAGCCTTACCAATATTATTGTTGGCGCATAATTGTCTTCATTCAAGCAATACAATATTGCATTACACTTGCGTAATTGTCAGGTAAACAGCGTAATTAAAGATGCTGCATCAACCTACATATTAAATCTTGTCTGTATTTATCAATTATACTATGTAACTCTTACTATAACCCATATCAAAAACAGGAGAAACCAATAACTTAATGTCACTTCAGAAAAATAGGAATATGATTTAATAGTAACACTGCAGCAGTGTCTATTGGGAAATTGCTGCCATTGGAAAATGGACAAAAGGTTATGAGAATATATGTCATGTGTAAAGGCTAAGAGGTCTATAAATAAATATAAATAAAACTAGATTTGTATCCATACATGTAAAAGAACAGAATATCCTTAATGCAACAATATGTTACAGGCTGTTGTATTTAAAAGCAACCCACTGTGTAACAATGTGTTTGATCTCTGCCACAAAATAGGATTAGCTCGTTGAACATTTATTCATGCATTTCTCATAGCTTTTACAGCTTCATGAAATCAGATCAGATTAGTACAGGGTCTATAAATGCATTAGGGTAGTGATACAAAAACTATTTATACGTAGGCTCTGAGGATATTGGACTGTATGTGTTCTGACCTGCCATGCTATTGCTCTCATCTGCATCCTTCTCATACATTACTGTAACACACCTAAACAAACCTTCTGACACACTGCTACACACCATCTGTCACTTCAACTGCTGCTACACGCAAACAAAATGATCACAGTGAGATGACTGGCATTTTACTCCTTATTTCCTCAAAGCGCCGACTGTAATATTTCTGCACATTTAAACTTATTCCGTTTTTTTTTCACAACACTATCATGAGAGACATACAATTCTGTGCAGCCATCCATTTGTTATACCCTCTTATTCCTGCCGGCAGATAGGAAGACAGCTACACCCCAGACAGGTTGCCAGGCCATGCACAAGGCTGATACATAACATACACAATCACATTCACACCTATGGAGAATTTATTTACTTCACATGAGTTGTATGACTTCAGACTTCAGGAAATACTCACAAACACAGGGGAGGAGAACATATAGGCTCCATACAGAAAGGGTTCAACATTCAAGACAGCTGCAACTTGTTGTTGTAGGGCAGCAGTGCCACTATAAGCCCTCAAAAGACCTCTATTTAATGTAAAACTTTCTAGAATGAATCATCACAATATACTGGATACCCCTCAGTAAAGTACTTTCTTGTGTAAAGTGCATTTAGGTACATGCAAACTGGTTGAAGTGTTCCTCAGATTTTGAAATGCCATTCTCCTGGGTGTGTGCGGCATGCAGTGGACTGAAACTTGAGAGGTAATTTGATAGCAGAGGGTTCCAAAAGGAGCTTGGGCATAATTTCTAATCAGCAGCACATTCTCAAAAGATGGTCACAGAAGAGACCAGGTGGACTCTTCAAAGTAAATTTCTTGAGACTAACACCAAATGTATCTAAAGAGCTTTTGCATTGATTTCATGAATGTAAGATTTTCATATCGTTTTTGCTCTTACAAAGGTGTTGCGGGTTACTTCCACACATCCTATTTTCCTTCCTCTAACCATTCACCATACAAGATACCAATCATGTTAGGAAGATCTCATGAATGTGATCGAGAAGTAATGTAAAAGCTGTCACCTGTGTCTTTAATAAAATCATATATCCCAGTGGAGCAAATGGAATTGAAGATTTAATGAGCCTTGATCCCTGGCCAAGTTGGTTCACTGATGCCACAGAAAAAAGCAAAAATGCCACCCAGTAAAAATAATGCAGTCTGCATCGCTTCAATTTATTAGTCACAAAGAAGGGGACTATTCAAAGGCCTCGAAATGAGGATCTCATATACACCTAAGGAAAAGACCGGTTGCATTCCCGCAAAAATACTTTGTATTATTTAGACACTTACCCCATACTTATTGTAAATATGGACCTGCTGTGTCCAGGGTTTGTACAGAGAAAAACTGACTCATTAGCGTACGTAAGACAGGCCAACTCAACCGACACTGACAAGGACTGTATATGGTAGGGTGGTTTGACTGACTGATGAATGCTTTATGATTTTAACATGATTCAGTGGTAAATGAGCTTTTACATCAGCATGACTAAAAGTGTCTTGTTATCAATTTGAGCAGTGCAGCTCAGGACCAGCTGTGTTATCTGTATTGTTCCCCCTCCATCTGCTGACACTACAGCTGAGCTGACACGCTCCCTTCAATGGCTGTTATGTCCCGAAACAGATCTCACACACTCCCAGTTTTCCACAAACATCTCAGCTGTGTTTGGGCTGTTTATTATTAGGACTTAGCTTTTGCACCAACCTCAACAAACCAAACTGAGAGACAAGGCAGCTTCATTTAAAGAGTATTACATTTAAACAACAAATACAAAAGGTGCATAATACAACAAAGGGATAACAAATGCAGCTGGGTAAACAGGTTAGGTGAAATCAAGTATTCTTATGTATTTTTTTCCTTATTTTCCCCACATTATATAGGTGCGCAATGCATATGTTGCAGTAAGCCTTCAACACAATGAGTAGGATTGTTTCTATATGTCTGAGAATGGTCACATAGTGAATCTGTTAAAACAGGGAACTTCTGACAGGATTCAGAGAGCATTTATTTATCTTTAGCATAAACATTATGGCTAGGTACAGTAGGCGGGCGAGCCTTGCATCTGTGCCCAGGAGGCCATTGTCTCATGATCGGCCTATATTTGGAGACTTGCAGCAGGATAGAACAAAAACTAAAAAAAAACACGAAACTTTGTCTGTACAAATCTGTGAAAAATCAAATTATTTAACCTTAGCTTTTGTACAAAATTTAAGAGAAAAAAAAAAACAAGATTCTGTTAATTTCTCATGACTTATATATCACATAATCCTACTCATGGCTTATGCAAAGTTATTTTCAGATACATCATAGTATGTAGGGTCACACATGCTGTTAATCCTGTGCACACTACTTCTACTCTGTTAGTACCTCTTTTGAACCTCTTCTGTTTCTCTGGCCGGCTTTAGTTTTGGAGTTTTAAGGCACAAACAATGAAAACAGCAGGAATGCTGAATTAGCAAGTTCCTCTACCTATGGCAAAGAGCTGTAAATGACTGTGTAAACTCTTGTGAAGAGCCTGTTTACCTGCCATCGTCTCAGGGGCACTGTCAAACCTAATCCGGCTTGAGCCTTGCCTGTCGTGTTTCTGTTTGGAGAAGCTGTATGCAAATGAGTTGTGCTTCAAAGCAGACGGGACGGGAGCATGTGGATGTATTTAGAATCAAGTGCAAAAATAAATGCAGAAGGTGGCCAACAATTAGCATGCGTAAACAATAATTGCTGGTTCTATACTTTGATCAACTATGACTGAACAGGCAGTCCGAGATGCTACTGTTTCCTGCCTTGCAGCCTGCTTGAAGAGTTGTAAAACAGCTACAAATCATGGATTTGAAAATACTTTTCCGTGAGCAAGACCTTTTTACTTCAATCAATCTGCAATCTAATTTGTAAGAATTAACATTAACAGAGTAACATTCAATACATTGAATATCCCCTGTCACAGTGCAGACTTAATTGCTTAGTTTGCAACCTAATTCACAGCAAGTGTGTTACTGCTAGATGTAATATTTTATGAAACATGTTTTCCACTTGGGAAATAGTGTGGAATTGGATGTTGCAAGTAGGAGAGAAGACTAATCTAGAAATGGATGTTTATCGACAAGCTCTCAGCATTGTACAAGAGCAGCTGCTGCCAACCAGAGAATCCACACGATGCATTGCTGGCCATGGTTTGTCTCACACACATACATAAAACTGCATACACATCTGAGCCTGTTCGCCAGCTGTCGCATGCCCAAACATGAGCCAATTTATCATCAAAATAAATGCGAGTTTTTCTGGGCCCATCGTCAGCCCGTCACCACGACAAGATAGAGCCCATAGAAGTGATATCATTATTGAGTATCAGCTTGACTCACAGCAGACGTCTTCACTGCAGGCAGACTGGAGCCTTAACTGTCCCCCGTCATCTCTGTGGAAAAGCAAAGATCAGAGAGAAATCAGGAGTTTGATGGACAGTCTGAGGAAGTAGTTCAGTCAGGGGTTCCTAATGGAGATGTCCATCTGCTGCTTTATGCAAAGTACTCTCTCAAAAAGCAGCAGGAGAGTGTGTGAGTTACTGGATAAAGAAGGGAAAGGAAGGTTCAGGGGAATAAATTGGGAGATGTTGGCTTTCAAACTGAGACTGATGTTATGCCATTGTCCTCTTTGTTTCAAAAAGAGGGTTATCATCCTGTAATGTTCTGTAGTTTAGATTTTACTTTTTGCAATTTGCGTTTTATTCACTTCATAAAGCTTTTCAAGTCAATGTTGAAGCAGTAGGGGGATTATTACCAAGGAAAATATATCCTCTCCTCCACTGAAAAGTTAAAGTGATGTATGGGATATTATTATGCATGAAAGATGAAAATTATTTCAAGTGTAAAAACGCCAGGCCTTCTATAGACAAATGTCATGCTTGAATATAAATAAAGGCAGGCAGAACCATGAATCACTTTAGTATAGAACTTCAGCCCTGTCCCTTTTATTCCCTGCAGCCTTGACGAACAGCAATAACGGCTGCAAGACAGTGATCAATCTGCATTACATTTACAAACTACTAAAACAACACTCACCTTTTCTCCTTGCCGCACAGCTATTGCACTGTGGCTGGGGCCCGGAGCCGAGCGGGGAAAGCATTAAACTAAAAGGTCAGCCCTCAGTTATTAGGCATGGCGCTGTTTGCTAATAGCTCTGCCCGGAGAGGCAGCTATTGATCAGGACCCGTCCCTGCTCTAACAGTGAGCAATACACACATTTTGTTTGTTCTTCCTAATTGAGCTGGGTTCACCTTGTGGGTAGTACTCTTGCGTGTATACAGACACACACTTTCAAATCCCAGATTAAATAACTTCCTTTCGCACACATTTGTGCTCACATACCATGGTGCAAGCATACAAAAACGCATTGACACTGAACTTAATTTGTATGTTAGCCTTCAATGATGCCCCTGTCTTATCAAAATATGTTTGTGTATAATGCGTATAAGTGTTTGTCAGTGCACAGTTGTGTTCTTACTCACCCAGGAGCCACCTTCTACTGGGCTCTATGGCTAATAGTCTCCTCCAATCAAGAGCACGCACTCACCCACTGATCAGGACGTGCTTACCTGATAATGTGAGGACCCCAGAGTATAACACCAAACATCAGCTCAGGTAGTTTTCATCTTGCCCCCCCCCCCTACCAGACATCTGGTAGTGTGTTATCCTGGCAGCAGCCATTGAAGATAAGGACACCGTTTGCACGTCTGGTGGATTTTAATAAATGTAAACAATATATGAACAAACCTGCATGTATCATCCGTCCAGCTCCACTTCCAGCATGCAGTGTGCTCTACAAAGTCCACATTTCTGCTGGAGAAGCTTGTGTCTGACCGTCAAATGGAAGTTATAGTTGGGAGAGTAGACTCTCGCAGTAGAGACGTCAATCAGGTCAACCAGATTCTCAGTCAACAAAAATGTTTTGTGGCATCAAATGGGCTTGAAAGCAGGTAAGGTGCTCACACTCTGGAGTCTGACTGAACAGTACTTTAATCAAATCAGCCATAGATTGGATGTTTGAGGTGTATTTCACATTTTGGCTACTTATGGAAGTGGAAACTACATTTAAAATTGACAATGCAATATACAAGAGTCGAGAAATCAAAATGGAAGCTTGAGTTTCCCTTAATTCCTGAAAGTCTTCCGAGAAGCCTTTTATATTCAGCCACGAAGCAAGTGATGAATTGCTGCAGTTCCACTAAAGCCTTTGTTCTGTGGGGGGTCAATAACTCATCTACGATCACTGAGTGTGACCATTGTGACTCACTCCGATCAAGAGAGTAAGTCTCTCTCGGTGATCAACTGCAAATCTGCCATCGCTGTGCCGAGTGACATAACCTTAAACAAATCTTCTACAGCTTGATGCCTTTCACACAGTTTAAATGCTATACTGTGCCGGTGAAGTAACTTCTATAGGGTAGTTGCGCCACACATAAATCATTTTTGTAATTATGCATTGTAGGCCCTGGCATGTTGACAAATTAAGCAATCTGGTGAGGGAACAGTATCCAGGGGGCTTAAACGAACCATTAACAGATAACTTGGACCACAGCATGCTGTATGTTACTGTCAAAAGCCTGGGGAACACGAGGACCACTTTTGATTGTGAGGATACACTGTCTACATCAAGTTCACAGTGAGGGATAACATAATTATTTACTGTTAACTAGCACTCATTTGCATAGAAGGTTCAAGAAGACAATTGTTAACCTGTGCTGGAGAAAGTTTTTGTTTCCTAACTACATCTACAGCAGATAATTACATTCCACAACCTTTGCACTTTGGGGTGAGGAAGAATTTAGATGAATATGAGGAAACATTGGCTACATTTGAACATGTTTGCACATTTTACACTTCACAATAGTCTACAGAGTTAATCAAACTAAAACATGTCAACATCCAAGGTTTGCCTCGTTCATCTTTTCCACGAGGTAATCAAGACTGCAGTGTCCATATTAGCAAAAGGTACTTCACAACGTCTCATCAGATCACTGAAAATGTATTCTTGACCTTTAGAAACAGTGTGACAAAATAATCCAAACTCAAATGTCCAGTTACTAGCTCTTTGGAGCTTTCAAAAACAGCTCTCAGTCATGCGAATGGAGAAGAGCTGAATGAACACGTGAAAAAAGCAGACTCAAACACACCAGCCTCTGTTAACACCAGACCAAAACTGATAAAGCTTGGGGCACACTCCAAAAGTACAAGGCAAATGATTTTACAGCTGTTCCGAAGAGCCACTCTTGCCAGCCATCAGCCGTGTTAATCATTTTAATATGCGGATAATGGCACACCCTTTTAGACAATCTTACGTCTCTACCGGAAGGCATTCATAGTGCTGCACTCCTTTGTGTTAAGAATGAACAATCACTGTGTGAAGTGGACGAGTTTGTGGGATTGTGCAAAGTTACAGAGTGGTTGGACACAGTGTCTCTAATTCCATTGTTTGAAAGACAATTTTTTGTTGATGTTCCTTTCCATTTCTCCTAAGATAGTGGGAATGAATGTGATTCATGACAAACTGTGTCAAACTTCACAAAAAGCATCTAAATGATTCTCATGCATAATTTCTGGAACAATGTCTGGTTGAGCGAAGCATCATCTCTTTTAATTTCAAAAGCCTCATTATATCTAGTTAAAATCATGGACTCAAGTGTCTAGAAATAAAAGTTGAATAAACCCTGTATGTCTCATCTCACATGTCAAAAAGTTTTGTTCTAGCTGGGCCTAAAAGACATTGGATACCATCAAAATATTGCAGTCTCACTGAAGCCCAAATATTTTTTCTGAAGAGCTGAAAAGACAATGCTAAGCAGTTTTTACAGTATTTATCCCAAAATTCCCAGAAATGTAAAGCTCAGGTATGAGTGAAAAACGTACTTAACTTATAACCTGTTTGTGTTGATGATATTACTGATACAATGAAACAAATAAAATAAAATGTGTTATTTACAGAAAGTATCAAACTTCCATGTTCAGTTCTGATATGGCCAACAATACAGTAAGTTTATTTGACGTTCATTTTCAAAGCTATGAAGAATATCACACCAAGGATAAATATACCTTTTCACAGCACTGTCATGGCACACGCATGGAGGAGAGAATGAAGAGAGAGAGAGAAGTGAAAGTTTGTAAAGAGAAGTGAATGTGAGAGCAAAGAGAAATGGATTGAGGAGGAAATGAGAACGAGAACACAGCGAGAGAGCAGAGGCAGCACTGTGGAGCTTATTAGGATTGACTCCCCCACACTGCAGACACTTTAATAACTGTTCTTTATGTTATAATAACACAGGGCTGCCCTGCCATGGACGGTTTCAATTTCTCCGCCAGTGTCCATCATGTGCTGGGCAGACTAAGGGCCCTGTGCGGCCTAATCACAGACAGAGTCAGATTGCCCTCAGTGTGGCGTTAATGAGGCCATTTTCCTGGAGCGAGCACCACTCAGGGGGAACTAATCTCTGAGTGGTGTGAAGTACAGGGTGCAGAAGGGGCAGTGAAAGGCACTGAGCATGAAAATAGCTGCAAGACCACTTGTTTTTTTAAGCTTCCTTATTTGCAGTCTTTTAGGGGATCTGAGGAAGTCAGATAGCACCGCATCTTGATTGTTCAACACTTGTGCACCAGCCGGAACACTAGGCTGGTGTCTTCTTTAATTAATCGGAGAACCTTGCAGCAATTCCTTACCACATGAAACATAGCAAATGGCCGGCTGAAGACTTCATTAAAGTTTGTTTATAAATTATATGTAAACATTAGACATGCACTGATGCTGTTGTTAGAATCAGTTTAGACTTTTTTTTTTTTGAATTCCAATCTTACAGGAATTAGTATATGCCCATGTGGCATCGGATTTGGACACAAGGACAAAATTACTTTGTGTCACTGACACAAGTTGTCATTTGTCCGATTGATTGGTTCCTGAATGACAAGAAGGCAGATTTCATCTATATGAGCCTGTCAGAGGACAGACAGGAGAAGTAGAAGAAACGAGGAAGGAAACACAAACGCAATAAAGTTGTCATGCTACAGATTGAAGAACTCTTTTGTTGGACGATGAAGAATAACCGCCATGTCCTGAAGTAGTCTGGTTTAGTTTCTGTGTGTTAAAGGTGTCCTGCATGCAGAGTTTTCACAGACAAACAAAGGTTATGTTTACATTCACTACAAGATGCATTGTATCCTGGAGCTCTAACAGAGCTTCTAACGGAGCATCTTCTTCTTCATAAAATGCTCCAACCTTCAGGGAGTGAAGCGACACTACGGGAGATGAATCAAGCTCACTGTATTCTTCCTCTGTTGTCAGCAACCAAAGGCAGTCAGTGGATGTTGTAGCCTGTAAGTAGCTCGTATAGCAGGAAGGTGTAAATGTTTCCCCGTGACATAACAACAAATAATTCTGGAAATCTCTCGTACTACCCGTGATGTGACTATTGCAATGGCAGCAGAAAAAAAGTGATGGAATCTAAAAAGAAATGAATGTAATTCTGGATTAATGCATGACAAAAAATCGTCTGTTATTCATTAAAATGCTACCGTTCGAGGCCGGTGGCTGGATTGAATACTTTGAAATGGTGTTAATTGCAGTTGGGGATAGCTCCACACTCACAGTGTCAAGTCCCCCGAGTGTGGGAGAACAACAATATGCATGTCCAAAGCCTTTGGCAATGAAAGTGGAAGACACAAATTGGATGCCATGTGGGCGCTGATTGCCTGCTGCCGTACTTAAAACTGCTGCAGGGGAATTGAGCAGTATAATGCAGGAATTAAGCAGGATAACAGCATGTTGAGGAGTCCCATCACAAACCTGCAGTTAGCACGTTTCTTGATAACCATAAACCAGACCTATCTCTTACCATATGAACATAGCCATACCTTCCAGGGTTTTGCAGGATCTTCCAATATCAGAGAGTTTGGCTTTCTCTGCTTTCTTTGGCTTTGATTGTATGAACGTGGTTGCAGCACAATTGCTGGATTGTTTCATCCTGGTGATTACAAATAACATTTCATTGGGCATCTTCTAATACACTTTACAGTTTCTGTATTCCACATTGTCACTGTAATTTATTTCAACTTTTCAACTTGTACACACACATGAACATGCACATTCCTTATCCTCGAACTCAAACCTGTACAATCCCTACAATTTCTATACAAACTACAGGCCTAACCCCAGCCCTTACCCTGACTTTGACCTAAACCCAAAAATCAATTACCTACAAACAGCTCTTTGAAAAATTGAGGACCAGCCAAAATGTCCCCACTAAATGTACTTACACTCAAGGTCTTTATCTCAAATTGGTCCCAACATAGATAGAAGTACAAGAGCACACACACAAATCCACTCCCTGTATACCCTTATCCCCTAAATAATCTAAAACATTAAAAGCTTATTTCACTCTGCTCCCTGTCAATAGACATATTGGCAAAACAGTCAAATTTATTGGATTCACTAATGCTCTGAAATAATTTGGCTGTCTGCTGATGATTAATAGGAGCTTTTAAGCATCTAGATTTCCTTTATTAAATTTACACCAAATTCGTCTTTAGCAGCCTGAGCCAAACGTGGCTTTGTCAAATAATGTATTGACTGCAATACATTACACCATACACAAGTCTGAATATTAAATACCAATTACTTGAAAAAAAATGACAGTGTAAATTGGTGAGTGGGAGGGAGTGTTAGAAAGAGTTCCAGGGATGATATAATTATTATTCACAGATAACACACTATATCTTTACATATATCAATGTTCAGAATGTTAAACACAGCTCCTTTAAGGGATTGGGAAAAAAATGACTTGATGGTAGTGCAAGATCGAAGGTCAGGGGATTGCAATTCATCCTGATGGGAACATGGAAGTACGCAAATATGAACCTCATAATGCCACTAGAGATAAAGAGAGGGGATAACCAATGTAATTAAGCATCATCCTCTGGAAACCATGAATGTCTGTAAAAAAGAGTGGATGTTGATATATTTCACTGCATAAGAACAATCTGATACCAGAGTACTGCCTGACCGACCTACAGACCAGCCAACTAACTGGCGGAAAAGTCATCATCCCCCTAATAATGGGATCACATTTATTCATGCCTTTTTGTTTATAGGGTGCGATCTGAATGCATCATAATTTAGGTGTGTATATATATATATATATATATATATATATATATATATATACATACTTGATATCAGAAAAGGCCAGCATCTGTGAACATACACTGATAAAATGTATACCAGCAAATGCACATAGTCAATTAGCCCCTCTTCTCTGCCAAACCATACATACACACATGCACACACCTCAGCATTAGCATTGTGAACTCTTAACCTCAGAGGGCACTGCAAAGTCTCATTAAAGCCACAAAATGCATTGGCAGTGGAAACAGGCTAGTAGGAAGGAGGGGAAAAAAAGACTCAGAGTGAAGAGTATGGAAGCTAAAGAGGCTGAGGCAATGGAGAAGTGGGCAGAGTGTGACTGCCTTGTTCTAGGCTTAAATTTATGCAAACGGGAAGAACAGGAATCTTGATATATCCGTACATTGAAAGATTTTCAGTCAATTTTTCTAAATATTCAGAAAAGGTGGATCAGGAGGGAAAAAGACAGACAGCAGCTACACACTGCATAGAGATATAGAGTACATTAGCATTGAGACATGATGATATACTGGTGACATAGACCTTGGCAAGGCAAGACAGGATATGTCTTTTTGTGTGACAGTTTGGACACTTAACAACAGGGCGCTTGCTTCAACTGACCTCTTTCTGTGGTGTATTTTGGGAAATCCCATTTCCTGCTGCTTCCCAAAGGTTACAATCTACATTTAGATAATGTGATTTTGATGAGGCATTTATTAGTGATATGCGAGACAAGCTAAAGGGAAGATAGAGGTTAAGAGCTGAGGGAGACAGCTGAAAAGCTAACGACAGGATGGTTTATCTCGCGAAAGGTTAAAGGGAGAATAATACATCATTCCACCTGATGCTTTTAGTTGTACATCATGCAAGCATATGGCTACTATGGCCATTCGAGTCATGTGTGTCCTGATCCCTTAATTATATATGGCCTGTGAGTTATTTTAAAATATGAATACTATTTTTCCCGCTGACTGTATTAAAATGCAGTTCCTACTGTGAATGTTAGGTGTTGCTATCACTATATCAACGTTGTTTGCACAAAGACTCTGCCGTTCACAGACACTAATAGTATTAATGTCAAATTTAACTGTTTTTCACTACAGCCTCTCTGGTACCTGTATGTTTCTGGTAGAATCTTCCACTTTATTTTATGTGGGTGCTTACATATTGACGGCCTTGAACACACTTACATTCACCCACACCCACACACAGTCTAAGATCATTGCTTTGCCCTGTAGGTAAATGAAGGACAGTGTGCACCGGAGTGAACTCGCAGTTGATGAGAAAATCTGCTCTGGTTGTGGAGGTTTGTCCCAAATGAGCCAGTGCACGAGCAGGTGTGAATGAGTCAATTAAGAGTTTTAATGAGGGGGAGGGTATGATGAAGGAAGGCAAGGAGAAGATTGAGAGAGGGGTGCTGGGGAGGGATGTGGGGAGTGAATCTGCGTACCTTAGTGAAGGGAGTGATCTAAGGAGGCTCTCATGTGGATCAGCTCTCTGCCAAGCTCTGGCTCTCAGTAGTCTGAGTGCCTGTCTGCCTGCTTCTGCCACTTCGTGCTCGCCCTGTCTGTGGAGTCTTCAATACAACTCGGTGGAAGAGAAGATGAAGATACAGACAGGCTTCTTTGGCGGCGAACTTTGTTGCAGCATGATGCATCGAATGCCCCTTTCATTATAATCTAAGAAAAGAACATCTAATGTTCTTTCCTATAAAGTGCACTGCATATGCATTTCCTTCTCTTTCTGTCGGATAACTACAAAGTATCAACTTTCTTGGAAGTAAGAGTTAATTAAGACGAGGGATGTTTGGGCATTGATACCGATACCAGCAGAATTCCACAATTCTCAGCCGTAATGCTAAATCGGACCAGCGGTGTAAAGTAGGGCAACTCACACACAAACTGACCAGGGGAAAACAGAACCAGAGTTGCTGTTGCGGCTGGAAACTACTGCAGTGTCTGTATTGATAACACCACTGGGGGCTGCCAATGTAAAAATGTTCATGCACACATACAGTGAGTGAAAATAAATGAAACAGAAATTACAATTTAATATCTATGGCATCAGAGCCATTTTAAAAGTTATAGTTAAAAGGTCCATTAGGAAAGTGACCTGTTGATGTTCATCAAACTCATCAAAATAATCAATTGTATTTGGGCTAAAAATATCACAGAACTCTTTTTTTTCTTAAAGCAAAGGAGGGTTTTCAAATACATTAATAAGTCATGCCAAAATATTATCAACACAACATGAGTTGGGTTGTACAGATGACACAGAGAATGTAATTTATTTATATTTTTTCTTTGCATGCTGTTTTGATACAGGTGCAATTAATCGAGTGTTGCCTAAAAGGTGGGTCTTTCAACTCACAGAATTGCACGGTAGTTTGCAGTTGCAGCTGTGGTTTTCCTAATTGTCCGGGTCAGTCAGTTTTGCACATCAATTTGTCACTCTCCAAAAAATGGATGAAGCTAAAGAAAACAGTGACCCAGTTCCAAAGAACTCAGTGTATTCTTTATATTTCTTCCTCTCCGTCTTTCTCTGCAGATCTTCTGGTTTTTGTCCGTTCCCTTTTCATCTGTGACCAGCGTCTTTCTCTTGCTCGTTTCGTGGGCCCTGCCCCAAGGCCAACAGGGATAATTAGATTTGGGAATGCAGAGAATAAGTCAACGCTCATCCCAATACACATGCACACACATGCACACTCGCAGAACATTCTGGATTATGCAAATCAGTGGCTCATGCTTCCTTTGAAATGTACAAGAATGAGGATGGAAGAGGGTTGCTGCAGAGATAAACACTAGGGTTCAGAAGGAGGACACGGAGAACGAGTTGAACTTTTCACGATGTAGCAAAACCAAAATGTGCTGTGCTGAAGCAGCGGTGCAGTCTGCAGCAAAGAGCCTGTCGCCTCATTGAGTAAATATGAGTTTTTTAATCACACTTTATGATCAACTTTAGTGTGTTAACAATTGAATATCGATTAAATTGAGCTGTTATAAGGGGAATCGCATCACCATTAGCTGAAATGCGAACAGTGATACCAATACGGGTTCAACAAAAATTATGTTATTTGTAATTTGATCAATTCAGTGATACTCAGAACTTAAATTGATGAGACCAAGATGGAAAAGCTGCTATTGCATATACAATTTAACAACAATAAATGTCAAAAAGGAATAATCGTTACATTTTTACAGAAATTTGTTATGCAGTATGACTATATTCATATGGTAAGCTTGTGTGAGAACCCCTTTCTCTTAAGAATTACATTCTGACACTACTATTTAAAAGACTGAGGAGAATGAAGGATCTATTTTCTGTAGGTTAATTGTAGTATACTGTTTTATTCTAAAGAAGAGTTCTTGCCAATTAAAGTCAGCACTATATGCAAAAACTAAATATTCTTGCCTGCTTGCCATGGATCATATGCACTCCTTTAAAATTAAATTATACGTAAAAAATGATGATGTTGCAACACTGCCAAGACTTTACTATGTACCGTATTATTTTCTCCATGTCCTCCTCTAGCCCTCCAACACTCGCAACTCGCAACCTTCGCCATCCTCTTCCTCTCCTTCTGTTGTGCAGCCCGAGTGTCTGGACTGTAGTCGCTCATTACCTCTGCATGTGAAGAGTCTCATGACTGAGCATCCCCTCTATGCGCCTCAGAACTCCTCCCTGTTTCTCCATATACTAAATGTTGTTTATCGTACTGTAAACTCCAGGAATAATGCAGAGTTCAGTCTTAATCCGATGGATCAAAATTGCCACGATTAAAGTTAAATTACCGGTGGCGTTAAACGAGAAAAGAAATACTCTGAAGTTGGTACGCACTTTTCAGTTACTATATTACTTTTTAGTTACTATATAACTAAGAACAATGGTGACAGTCTTTGAATATCAATTGCCATGTATTCATTTTGGAGCAAGCCATGATTATATTTTCTTAATTCTAACAATTTTTTTTTTCTAAAATACTGTTCATATGTGGAAATATGAAAATTGCATCTCTGCAAACCTGTTTGCTGATGCTGTACAATGAAATGGATCCTGCAGGCAGTGAAACGTCCAAGGACACCAAAGAGCAGATCCTATTGTTGCCATGAAATGACCCATATCAGAATAATAGCAGTTTAAGTATGCATGAATTCTGAAGAATACTGGTGGAGAGAAACAATGAATTAGCACGGCGTGTAATTATTATTCATATGTTTGACAAATAAGAAAGGAAGCTGCTGATATGCAGCCAGCCGAGAGAGAGAGAGAGAGAGAGAGAGAGAGAGAGAGAGAGAGAGAGAGATTAATCTGTCAGCACCTCTCTTCCTACACCTCCAGGGTGGAAATGCAGGGCTATCTAAGCTCTAGTTTCAACTTCACCTGTCTGCATTGAATGATGAAGGAATAAAGGGAGGAATACAGAGTGAGAAGAGATAAATAAAGTCAAGAGTAACAAGATGACAACATGTAATGTTTCTAAATTCACTTTTAATTTTGCAGACAGATAATAGCTTAGGTGTGCTGAGTCTAACCGATTTGAAATGGAAGCATTTGTATTAAATGTCGTCATGTGCTAAGTTTGGTTATGATACATTCAACAAGACACTCAAATACCCAGCAACAGTGGCCAGGAGGTTTTGTACATGGAAGACTGCAATCCAAGTACCTGCAGAAATATTTGTAGTAAGACACACTTTTACTTTCCAAAACACCTCCTGACAAATTGCCCTTGAGCTGAGACCACAAGTGTTTCAAATATTAAGCTATGGTTGAAATGGGCAGCTCCCAGTGTAAATGTTTTATATAAATATGGCATGTTTTTGGAGAGCGCTCTGTTCACTCTCCCTGGAATAATAAAGATAAATAAAACAATATTTTTACAACCTACAATGGAATTTTGAATGTCAAGGATATGAGAGACGAAGGGTACATCCAGTCCTTGGACCTGTATGCCAGCAGAGGAGGGCAAGATTCTTGGCGAATGTGTTGCTCGGTGTATGTTGTGTTAGTAGCTGATAATAGCCTGGTCTCTGTCATCTATTAGGAGATCCTATTACCGAAACTCAAACATCATGCTTCATCATTAGGGCCATTACAACTCCGATGTAATCTTGGTTTATGAATTAAATTACCTGTGTCCTACATGACTTTAATAGACTCTGAGCCGGGGTTTATGCCAGCAGAAGGGCTAACGTTGATAGGAAATGAGTAACTCCTGTGGGATTGCAAATGAAGCAGCCTTAACGTTTAAAGTCATATAGCAGGCATGGCAGGCGATATTATCCTTTGATGGAAAGATTTGATGAATTGATAGTAAGGTGTTGCTACATATTTTTTCCAACAATTTGTAATTGCCTTGCTACTGGAGGTCATTCGGGACATTGGTAACACACCACATTAAAGTGTACTTGAAAGTCAGTACGAATAGAATAAATCCGGAAAAGTCACCTTAGGTTTACATACACGTATATCTTAGTTTAGGACACCGAGATTTTAATTTTTACTCCACATTTCCACAAATGGAGAAATCCCACTGAGAGTTGTTTGTCTCTTACGTGAAGAGTGTTCAACAACATCGACAAACTGTCTTCTCTGGCTGACATTACCAAAAGTTTATGTAGAGGGCATGACAACTTACCCAGACAAAACAACATATCAAACTATCAGAGAACTGCAGCAGCACTGTATACATATTGCTGCCAAAGTAGAGGTGGAATAAACAGCCTTGAGGCATTAGTTGATGAGCCTTTTTACCTGGGTTAAACGTGGCCTGGTACACAACATTTGTTTTTCACCTGCCGCTTTGTTTGGGAACCTGGAGACATCTGTCTTGACAAGAAGAAGGATGTCTATAGGGGTTGTAAGATGCTTAGTGCTGTAAAGCTTCTGGAGTAGCTGTTTTGATAGTATGGATGATTTTGATCTCTCTCCAAAAGCTTTCTCGTGCTACAAAATATTCAAAGCAGGAGCAAGAGACGCACACAAATACAAACTTTCAGAAAGATGATTTATAGACCTTCCTGTGTGAATAACCAAACTTATCATGAGCGGAATTATTTAGTGAGTTTTGGGCTGGATCAGCCTCCTCACATTAAAGTAATGCAAGTGTACTTATACTCACACTGCACTTATGTTCAGGTAGTAAAGAGCAGGATAGCAATCATCGGAATTAGTTGTTTGCTCCTGTTAATTTATGCTCTGAACTGTGAATCAAGCTCTTTAAGTACTGAGTTTACTTAGTTTTGTTTTTTGAGTATTTATTTCAACATGCTTAACTTTTGGAGATTACTTTTAACAAAATAAATACAGCAATAAAATATCAGGAGAAAAATATTGAAGAAGCATGAAATCTGTATTGCCAAGGCAGGGAAACATGAAGGCGTGCTATGCTTCTGTGAATATACATTAAAACATCTCTGTGCACCTAAAAGAGTCTTGGAAGACTAGTCCTTTCCTTACTAAAACACCTCCTTTTGAAAACTGGATGAAGAGGCTCAACTAAATGCCAAAAAGGAAAAATTGGTGGAGAAAAAGTGACCAATTGCAAAGGTTCTAACAAAGACAGGAATCCACCTGAGAGAGCAAGACACAGAGCAGCATTCATATGAGACAGACAGCCTAGAAACTGAAATAAAGTAAGAAATAATTGGATGAGATATTTAGTGTATCATTTACTCCTGGCTTTCTGTCGAAAAATGAATTGATAAGACTTAATACCATCAGGTTCATTTAGCTTTGAACCTTTCTCTCTCTATCCATCTCAACGTTAATATCCCTAAAGGTAATAGTGAGGTGATGAATAGAATAATCAAGTTTGTACTTTGAATGACATGGTTGAATGAGCTACTCTTTCCTAATGAAATATACTCCACTTCAGCTTTTGGCATGGTACTCTTTTCACTCAAATGTGCAACAAATGGTGGAAATACTGTACTTGAATTACCGTTGCAAGGTGATATTCATAACTTTACTCCACAGTGACACAGCCTGACAACCGCTCAGCTCTGTGTGTGTTCGGCAGGGAGTGCTGGTGTGGCACCTGCTTGTGACAGTAAGAACTATCATTTAAATGTGCATCTACATACCAGTGCAAATGCTCATGCTGGGTCATTTTGACGTGTGTACATTCTATGCATGCAGTTTTTTGTTGATAGAGGTCATGCCACATCTGGGTTGTGCTTTGATCACCGAGTTGTGACAATTCCCAGTAAATAACTCTCTATGGGGATAAGTTTGTGACTCAAATGAAAAGTTAACACCAACAGTGCAACCAAATAGGAAAATTAAATGTCGACTCTTATATATTAGATGTATGTAATCTGAAGCTGTCTTAATAAATGATTTAATATTATGAAGTGCTGTGCCATGAAGAATAAGTCAACCTAAATGAATCAACTGCTCCAAGTCATATTAATATTCACATTCCTCGAGGTTCTGGCCGAGGAGGTGGAGTAGCAGCCACCTTTGACTCAAGCCTATTAATGAACCCTAAACCTCAGTTAAATTATCACGTATCTGAAAGCTTCCTTCACACCCAACCTGGAAAACACTAAGTACCGCGCCCCAGGTTCATATTCT
Organism: Anarrhichthys ocellatus; assembly: GCF_004355925.1. Lineage (NCBI taxonomy): Eukaryota > Metazoa > Chordata > Actinopteri > Perciformes > Anarhichadidae > Anarrhichthys > Anarrhichthys ocellatus. The sequence goes on from NW_022280050.1 coordinate 2,476,628, forward strand.
GACTTGAACTCTGCACTGGCTTCCTGTAAAATCACAAATTCAATTTCAAATCCTTCTCCTCACCTACAAAGCCCTAATTGTTGAGGCACCATCATATCTTAAGGAGCTTATAGTACCATATTACCCCATTAGAGAGCTGAGCTCCCTGAATGCAGGGTTACTTGTGGTTCCTAGAGTCTTAAAAAGTAGGATGCGAGCCAGAGCCTTCAGTTATCAAGGTCCTCTTCTGTGGAACAAGCTTCCCGGTTCAGTCCGTGGGGGGGGAGACACACTCACCACATTTACGAGTAAGCTTAAGACTTTCCTTTTTGACTGACTCAGGTTTGCCTCGGACCAGTCCCTAGATTTGCTACCCTAGGCCTAGACGGGGGACTTCCTAGAATACACTGAGCTCCTTTTTCCTCTTCTCTACCTAAATCATGTCCCATCAATGCACATTACTAACTTTGCTTCTTCTCCGGAGTCTTTGTGCTTTCTCGCCTGACAGGTTTCCATGGATCGTGGTTACACCTGGACCGTGGTCGTGCCTCCTGCCATGGCCCTGCTGACACACACTGCTACTATGATTATTATTATTAATCACATTACTATTACCGATAGTGGGCACTTAAATGTTATCGTAGATTGCGGAGGCTCACTAAGAACCAGCGCCAACTCCTCTCAAATCACAACAGTGCCCCGTGCAGACACGGCATCAAAAAAGCTGACCAGCTCATCAAACTGAATACAAATGTTATGCAAGTTATATGTACAAGTATAGAAGAAACAGCAGAATGACCCGCACCTGACCAGCCAAGAGATGCATGTTTCAGGAGTTTACTGTGTAATATAAAGTAGTGCGAAAGACAGAATCTGAACGACAACAAACTCTGCAATAATTCCGACAATATATGTCCTCAAATTGGAGTATTATCTCATTTATTTGATTAATTGCTCCGGAAACATCCACACAACGACTTTGCCTGTTTCCATGTATTATATTTTTGTCAATTCAGCAGATTCTGCCTCACCATTGAAAGGGAAAATTTCCGGACACTGGGCCATTACGGGACAAATTGTCAGGAAAGATATATATTGTCTTATGGAAAGGTAATTTGTTAATCTATGGTTTTCGAATAAAGTGTCCCCTTCCAATAAATTGCAATGCTACAACATGGCCTTGTGGGGGATCGCAGTTTAACATCGATTGTGGGTTGCTGCTTGAATGATGTATGCACATATCAAAGACAACAGTGTATGGAGAGAGAGAGAGGCAGATTTTTCCACCTAAATGGCTTCAGAGGTGCAAAACGGGATGTGAAGGCCCTTGGCATCGGCTGGCGCATCTAACGGACTGGAAACAAGGCTTTATATTCAGCAATTTATGATGTCAATGCGGGGAAGGGAGTGTTAAGAGGGGGGAGTACTGGGAGAGACCTTGGGAGGTGAAATGAAGGACATCGCCCAAGACAAACTCTCATCAGCAGATGTCGATGAGAGACGCCCAGCTAACAGGAACAAATGGGATGGATTCGATCTCAATTTGACATGTTTTACAAAACCTACCTCCGTTTTGCATTTCTTTATGTATTTCTTTCTCTCTGACATCCATTCTACACTATTGAGCAAGTCCACAAGCCTGTCTTACAGACAATTAACATGACAGAAGGAAAATATATTGGGTTATAAAAAAAATACCTTCCCTGATCTTACAATGCAATAAAGCACATATTCCTATAGACGTAGAGGTCTTAACGTTCTGTTGAAATTCTGGAAATTCAAAGTGTAATTTCCTATGTGTCTCACCAATAAATTAAACCATCATTTCTTTACCACTAAAACCGGTAGGGCAATATTTTAGTGTTTTCTTTTTACTGGGTTAAAAAGGACAAAAAGCCATAACTGAACCATCTTTTCTGAGACAAGGAATTAATAGATTGAGACAGACAAACCGGATAGCAGACACTGACAAAAATATTTAGTGGTAGAATGACAAAGTGTATGTGGTTAAATTCTCTTCTCGCCAGTCTCACTATGTTTCCCCTGCTGTCTGCCAGATTTGCTGTTGGCAGAGACTCCCTATCTTTCCAGGATGATTATGTTGGCAGGTACTGTAGTTATGAGACCAGGTGATTAATCCCCCAGGGAGGGAAACAACATTAACCTGCCTCTCAGCATTTGCCACCGCATCACCTTAGGCAAAACACACCAGTCCAACAGCCCACAGTACATTATTCCATGCAGTTTTGATCATACACACTGGCATTTTCCACAGAATCCTTGAACTAATTAAAACATCAGCCCTCTACTTTAACTAGACTGTCAGGGATCATGAGGCTAGCGAGAGTATGTGACATCTCCCATATTTCTCAAAACTTAGGTCATGCAGTTAAATTGGAATTAATTGAATACAAACTAAGATATCTCTGTTTACTTCACCCTGTCCCTCACTCGGTACATGATTTGAGGATGCCAGAAATAGGATTGACCTTGATTAGGGGTTGACTATGCACTGCTAAACTGCAATACCTTTTTTTGGATCAGTGATCATTTGAACTAGAAGTAACTTTCTGACTTTGAATGATTGCTCCCACCAGTGTAAATTACTGTGCTATTCCTCTCACAAGACTGTGTTACACTATGGCCTTATCTGGTGCTTGAGCCCAGTTAAAGAAGAAAACTGATTGTTAAAACATGGTTCAGATCTTCTAGCAGTAATGGGAGATCCCTGACCTGTAAAAGACTGCAAGGGATAGAAAGAGATCACCAGCACAGCATGTGTAGCTACATATTGGGTAACATCACAGTAAGTATGCCTTCCAGCACCTGCAGCATTTCAGATAAGAAGGGCTTTTGCAGTGATATGTTCATTATAAACAATGCTCAGTAGAAGGAATCCTGGATCCGTTATTGCTAACAGATCAAAAGAATGAGCTTGAACAAAGAAGAAACAATGGAAATACTTTATTTTTATGAGGACAAATGAGATAAGAAATAAGAAAGGCACTATTTGCTAACAACTGCAGGCCACCTGCAGAGCTGATTCGTACGCCGAGAGAAAGTCGTAACCAAATGTGCTCAACAGGTCAACTGAAACATGATAGAAAACACTTAAGATGAAGCATGAATCACCTTTTTGAGCTGCTTGTCGAAAGCAGGATTAACCCTGCTTCCTTCTGGTTTGCCAAGCCATAAAGGGCTCATTACTGTCCTGATGCTAGCGAACACAAAACACTCTCTGCAACTACGGATGGGGAGAACCGCAGTCGTAGAAGTATTTTTTTTCCCCATATTCTGCAATTAGGAACAGTCATTAGCCCATTTGACACTTGAATACAAACGTATACCAGCGACAAAAGCTGGATTTATCCCTTATTAAACACTGTGTTTTGGTGTTTACAAGACAATAGCTTTCAAGGATGTTGCTATGTACGTCTGGTAAAATTCCCCACCTCTGATAAAGTTTCCCACACAAACTAAGGTTTTCCTTGGAGAGCATCAGTCCCAATGAGATTTAAGCTATGGGAAATAGAAGAATCAGATAACATGTTCCTTTCACTAATGCCACCCAATGACTAGGAGGGAACGTACACTCTTTTTTTATGCGGACACTATTATGGTATACAACAAACTTCCAACTAGACATGGTAAATTCAGAGGTTAAGTCCAACATTCCACATTAAATGTTGAAACAGAAACTGATGAGAGCTGAAATTCCTAAAACTCTATCTTAGCAGCTACTTTGCATGTGTTGTGTCACTCAATGGAAGAGAGGGAGGTAGCAGGATCATTTCAATAGTGTATGAAAGAGTCTCCAATCACATGAACTATACTGCTGTATACTCCACCAAACAGATATATTAATTATTAATACATTTAAAAAAATATAAATGTTTTCACAATTTTTATTTTTTAATGTTGTTACACTCATCAGTGTCTCTCTTCTCCTACCTGTCTGCTTGTACCACCCAACCTTCTGCCATGGAATCCATCTGTCTTCCTCTCTGTTTGGTGCAGATGGAGCAACATGACAAGGGCACAGGAGCCAATCCATTCCCACCTTGTCATCTGCAGGCATTTCGATCTGCCACAGCGCTCTTCCATCTCGATTAGGGGTGGCCTGCTGGCGGGAAACGAGTTTGTGTATTCGTTAAGTGAATGTATGTGTGTGTGAGTGTGTATTAGGGAAGCGGGGGCTTTGTGGTCTAAGGCTGAACTAGCCTGCACTGCAACATCCCCCTTTTCCTCCTCCCAATGTCATCCACCTGTCAAAGCCAAAGCCATTGTCATGGTGTGGATCTGAAGAACATCGCCACTTCAATGACAATTAGTGTCCCTTGGAGATGGGAAATGTCACCTAACAACAGACAATCTCAGATCTGGCACTTTCTGATAATTGATGAAATGGTGTGACTGTTTTATTTTTTCATAGATAGATAGATAGATAGATAGATAGATAGATAGTCAGAGACTTGAGAAATGAATGAACACACACACACACGTGTCCCATGTGTCAATGTTGCCCACGTTTGAAATGATGGATATGATGCTGTTTGTAGGAAAGTACACTACTTGCTGTCTATGGCAGCTTTTTACTTGCACATGTATATGGACTAAGACTTTTTCTGTTAGTGAGATATACTGGACATTTCTGCTGCATTTTTAACCCCTTACACCCCCTCCTTGTTCCAGTTTATGTAGAATTTAAAGTTTTAATATCAACTGAGTTTTGTATTAGTATGGTAATGTGATTTGGAGGCACTCAAATGTAGCATAAACGGTTGTAATTGGCCTATGACTCTATTTAATCTTCTGCTCACTATTCATGTGTTCCTTCATATCTTTTGTCTGCATGTCGTCTTCCACTATAAAGTAAACTCAGCTCACCCCTAGCTTCTACCACTGAAAGCACCTCTCTTTCTCTGTCCCTAATGCCATTGAAAATTATACTTACATCTTTTCTCGGACTTACTGTCTCTACCCATATGACATTTGACATTGAATACATTATGACAGTGTCATATGCAGAATATATATATTTAAATACAAATACAAAACAGAGTTTGCAATCCCCCATTTTCATTTTTGGAAGTTCCTCATTTACAAGAAGCTCCAAAAGCTCTGCAGTTGTTTACTCTAAAATTGATATCCTCTATATCAGGGGTATTCAATTAAAATTCAACGAGGTCCAGTTAGAGAGAATTTCCTCATGCAAAGGTTCGGAACATCACAATAATGTCTAACTTGCGCTATGATTTAGTGCCATATAAATATTGAAGTAGCCTAACAGTTGTATTAACGTCTGCATGTTGTCAACAACTTTCTAAATATAGAAATTTCAATTGAATAATATCTCAACAATATTTATTGTCAGTTTTCAAATTGAACTGGATGAATTATAAATAATACTCTAATAATAAATAAATGATCTTCTCTCATTTCAAGTAAAATAAGGACTGGGTTAAAAAAATAAAATACATCACAGAAAGCTTTTTTTTTAATAAAATAAAGTACTTCATTTTAGAAAAATGAACAGAACTGAATTGCCCTGCAGCTTTAGATTCAGTTAATTCAGGTGTGAAGTGATGTCACCCAAAAAAAACAGAATATAATATTCTTCTCATCTTCTAATAAGAGAAAATCCTGTGCAATCTGTGGTTATTGAAACCCCTTGTTTAAGCTATATTCCCTCTCTGTTAACATCATTGTTGGAGAGTTAAAAATGTTATGTTTGGATTCTGATCATATTGGGCTCTTAAGTTTATTTTTCTGTGGCTTCATTTCGGATGTGAGTGGGTACGTTTGCTCAAAAGATGTGTGCTTTGTCTCGTAGTGGCACTTCAGATCGCAGTTTTTAATATTTGCCACGGTCTCTGAACATATGAGACACACTGTTTTTAAACTGCCCGTGGGAAGACTGAACATATAAGAGTCTGTCCATTCTTGGTTAAAGGCTCTGGTCTCGGTGTCCAATTTTCTCTATTTGGAGAACGGCATGTGAAATAACTTCTCTGACTCACGTTCTCTCCGACTGTTGGGTCTTTCTCCCCGTGTCTGCCGTGTGTGTGTTTATCTCATTCTAGTTGAGGGCGATAATTATCGGAATACACATATTTGATTGGCTGAGTAGCATCACGTGATACAATTGACAATGCATGTAATTGGTCAGTGTGTTTCCTGGACCGCTGAACGAGTGCCGTAAAGGCTAGAAAAGCTGCGCCAGTTAAAATAAAGGCGCTCCGTTAAAAGGTAATAATTCTTAATTATCTATCGGTTTTAGGTCCAGGGTCCAGATACAATGGCGTCTGGGTCTGGACCTGGAACGCAGTCCGCCTATTGGTGACCCATGCTCTATATCTTAAAATTACAATTTTTGTTGTTATCACATAGTTGACAGAAGGTCTAAAAGGGTTAAATAGGTAAAAAAAAGATTTGAACTAATCATATAATGAAAATATTGGGCAAACCCAGCCAGAGCCCTCTACTGGACTGTGGGTAATACTCTCCTCCAATCACAAGCATGCATTCGCTCATTTAAAATTTGCAGGCGGCCACAGAGGTAGTGGGCCCCAGCCAAATTAGGTAGTATGCAACTGAACTGGGTCGAGCCATGGCCTAACCCTGCAAGGGTCAAAATACAAGCAGAACACTTTGCCACCACATTCATTGGTTCATTAAGGAGCACAGGAACGTGTAGGTGTATAATGCAAAGAGGGGTGATCAGGTGCAACACAACTGATACACACTCCACCCTTTTCACTTGTCCTGTTTCGTTCCACTGACCACAGACCCTAAAAAAGATCCAAGCATGTCCTAGAGAAAGAACAGTATGAACGAACAGGGCATCACTCAAGATGTGACCATACATATTTCCTTGACATTTACCCAAACAAACCGGTCAGTTCACACAAGCTTTTAGCTGAGGTCAGTGCAAGCAGCAACGTCATCTTGATGACAACGCCTTCAGAGAGGAGCAATCCAGAAGCTCAAAGGGACCCTTCAGCAAGACTTCAAGCACCAATTGCAGGTCCTACTACAGGGCAGAGGCACGCATCATCAGGCGTTGCCTCCTGACCCCCCACAAGAACCACCTCACAAGAGGTCGAATAGTTACTCCACATCACCTTGCACATACCTTTGCATTGACTGTGTTTTATCAAGGCTTAGGTCTACTATCGCCTGGTGGATAAATGTTTAGTTACAGAAATGGGCCTGTTTCTGTCGCCCATGTTTGCTTAATTCATTCTGTCAAATCCCTATTGGAGCAAAGAGGAAGAGACAGAGTATTACAAGGGACAACACACAAGCACACACACATGCTGAGCTTGCCTCCACTGTCTGTTTGTCCTGACTAAATGTGTTTGCTCTTCTCCTCAGGTGGACACAAAGCTCACCAGTCCATCCAGGATCCATCACCATCTAGTTTACTGTCATAATTGTGTCCTTCGGAATGCACTGGCTGAGCCAGAGTAATCTAGGCCCTAGATTAGAAAGGCACGTACTTGTTAGGGTGCAGGGATGGTTTTTCACGTTTGTATCCTTGCTTGAAACAGCTTCTTAGGAAAGATGTCTTTATATCAATATTACAAGTGAATGTGTTAACTTAACATGTACTCCAATATTTACTTTGGTGGGGTTAGCATAACCCATAACACAAGTTATCCCGGTGTCCTTGCTTTGGTCTGAAATAAGTATTAGAAAATAGAAAACAACACAAGTGTTGCTACACTCTACATGTAGATCAATTGACAATAAAATAAACCAACAGTTGAGAAAGTAAGCAGAGTAGTTTGTAAGTCATTCTGTTCAACCAGCTGTGCTTATCTCCCTGCAGTGTAGTTTTTAGCGGAGTACACTCCCATTTTGCCACACAGGCCAGAGGATGATATAACAGCCTCATGTCACTAGAGGGTGAGCCACGGTTGAAGTGCTTGCGAGGAGAGGAGGAGAGTCTAAAGCCACACATTGTTGATTGTGTGGAGCAGGGCTTTATCCTGGCTCTCAGGAGAGGATAAAGGCCAGCTACTTTTTATTCTAGACATTTAACAAAAGCAGGGACTGATTTAAATAGGGTATTGAAGGGATATAATTAATTAGGTGAAGGGATTGTAAACTGGCAGTCCTTAGACTCTAAAGACCCATAATAATAATTAAAATAACAACAATCATTTGTCAGGAACTCCAATATCTGGGATTTAATTTTAGGCAAATTTATATTACAGTTAAGTGGCAACTAGTTGACAGTGCTTGGTGGGGACTGGTAGCATGTTATGGCCTCTGTTCTTAAGCCACACAGCCGCCTGTAACCCATTATTCACTTCGCCTACCAGTGTAGTGATGATGGTTAAACAAAAAGCTTTTCCTGTGAAGAGCATGTTTATCTTTACACACATTTGCACACGATTGTTCTGGTGTATGTCCAGTTTATACTCTTGCTGCCTACCATTGCTTGTTGTGAGCAGGAATGTGTTGATAATATCGCTGTTGAAATTAGGTATTTGCATTAACGCCCCTATAGCCAGTGTTTGGGAGGACAGGGCGGCCCCTATTTCATGTTTCTTTGCAGTGGTTTCAAACAAGGTGTACCAATTTTCTTGTACCAAAATGTTTTGCCCACCACATGTCTACCTCTGTACATGTCTGGCCTGTGAGATTAAGTAGGAATACTGTGGGTAAAAAGGTGAACAATCTGAAACTTGTAGTGCTTGTGTAACACACAGGGTTGGGCAGGGCTAGATATTAAAATCTATGCTGCTCAACTGTAAATTAAAACTTAAATGACCGTGGGCACAATTTCATACTGTGCCCAATAGGAACATTTAATATCCAGATCTCTGATTGCCTCATTTTTGTAGGCAAGGTCATCGACCTCAGCATCAATCTTTCTGATTGGCTTAATGACGATGATATTGACCTCATTATCCTTGCCCCTCTGACCGTCTCTCTCTCCTCACTAATTCATCTCTCCTTTCTCCTTTCCTTCTTTCTCCCAGTGTTAGACTTGTATATCAGGCTGACACTGGATACTTTTTTTAAAAGTAGGGTTTTGCCCTGTAATGTCATTCTCACATGGTATGATCAAGGTTCTTCTGTGACTGCTTATACGTTGGATACCTGAGTTGTATTTTTAAGCTGCAATACCATCTATGTCCATATAAGTATTGGCCTCCAATGCCACATCACTTTTATCTAATCCCCCCC
>NW_022280050.1:2485907-2489761 GCF_004355925.1 Anarrhichthys ocellatus
CCCCCCTCCTAGAGAAAACAGTGCATATTTTCTCTGACACATATCGTTCTCAAGGTTGTGGCTGTGACGCCCAGCAAAGAAAAACAAAACAATGTTTGCATTTATTTATTTGGGGCATATGGAACAAGCTGTAAACACAATGTGGACATTTGTTAGATATAAAGACTGCATTAACAAAGGATTGCCTATCCAAACATGCAATAGGCTCGAATATTAGCATTCATTTCTATTTTGTGTTTACTCCCGAACTCCAGAAGGAAATATTTGTCTCTTTGCTTAATTTTATACCCCACTATACTAACTAGCTAGTAGCTAACTGTCAGAGCGTTTCTTTGTGTGAAAATATCTCCCTATTGTGGCTTGAATCAAGGCTAATGAGACTGAACCAAAACAATAGTTGTGGGCAATACAACTAAAACTGAAAGGTGCTTAAATACCCCTCAAAGCTGGGGGAAACCACAGAGTTTGAGAACAATTACTTGTGGGTGCATCCCCGCCAGGGACCCTTTTCACATTACATATACACATTTTTTTCTCCATTGTTAAGTAAAAAAAAGTAACAGCTTTAACACTCCTTGACATCGTAAAGTTAGCATTTACCACCATTTATTATAATAGTAGGCCTACCATAATACGACTGATAATGAATATGATTTCGGACCAAGTTGAACCGGATCAATGGGTTAACAATGGATGATATGTGAAGATTCTTAATCTTTAAGAATTGCTTTTTTAAAAAAAAATTCAATATGTGCTTTGATGAATACATCCCGTGTGTCCCGCTTCTATCTGACACATCCAAGAGAAGACGTTTCACAAGCACACAGAAGCAGCGTAAGTGTGAGAAAAGGGGATGAAGATGGAGCACATGACATCTGTGCAAGCAACAAAACATCTGTGTGCAAGCATAAAGTTTGAGCAGATGCAGAGGAAATCCAAGCTCAAGAAGGGGATATTTAGGTGCACGGACAGGATTTTGAAGGAAAGCATTACAAAATGTAAAAGTGAAATCAAATAAGCCATGCTCTCAAATTGAAAAAAACCCACCATTGACATACTGGAAAAATAAACAGCTTTGCCCAAAGTTAGCTTTGTTTTACAAAGTTCACTCACCTCCAATTCTCTCTAAGCTATGGGCTACAGTCCGTGTTGACCACGCCTCTCCATCCAGGATCTCATCCTAACTCTGTGCTTTCCTCTTCCTCTTTTCACCGTTTCAGTGGAAATTACACTGCATATAAACAAGCCAGTTCAGTGTGTTGTCTTATGAATTCACCCAGTCAAAGACAAAAAAATCTGCGTAAATTGTTGTAAGCCATCTTCACGTGTGGTTTGTCCAGTCTTTTCAGGTTTCAACTAGGTTTCAGATTTGTCTCAAATGTAGTGCTTGTTGGGGCAACTAGCTTACAGCCAGTAAGGAAACACACCTTCTGACTTTGGCGGACTTCCTCTACTTAGCTATGTTTCTTTCTAGTGTTATTGTATATTCAATCCTATCAACATTCTACAGATGGAGTAGAAGCAATTAAGAAAAGCTGAGATGAGATTAACTTTCCTCAGGAGGTTGTGAGAAAGAGAGCATTTAACCTGTTCTCCATAATCACTGTAGAGAATCAGAGAAGAGAATCAAGGAAAGATGATAGATGACCGATCAGCTTCAGGAAAACAGGTACACTCACAGCGCAGTTAGCTTGTTCCTGTGATGCTGATGGTGTATTCTGAGACTTGGAAAACTGGTTTTGCTATGTTGTCATAATATCTTGCCATAAGGGATAGATGACTCAGTTAAACACACCGCTGCGGCATTAGTACATACAAAGAGCAGCATCTGTTACAACAGAGGTAAAACTTCAGCATTCTGCATACTCATCAAATGGCTAATGTGCTTTTAATTTCTTACTGAGGCAACACACCACAACCCACTGGAAAGATTTTTTATTGCTAGTGACGTTGCTGTTGTCATGAGGAAATGTCTTCATTCCAGCTTTACGTAATTTCCAAACTTAAGTTAAAGTATAAGTGATCCTCTTTGAGTTGGGACAACAGGATCCATGAAAGGGGGAACTCAAAACTCATGTTGGAGAGAGACCTAAGCATAACCTGCCATGCCCACCACACTAACAACATGACTGCTGCATTTTTTAAGTTGTAAGGGTTTCACCCCACAGTTGGTGTGTGGGCGTGTGTCTGTGTGTGTGGGGGGGGGGGCAGGAATTCGGCAACCACCTTCCAAAGTTACAAGTGACAAAGACTGAACTCTTGTCCCCACCAAACTCTTCTCATCCTCAAACTTGTCTCCCTTCTCTCCCTCTGACGGCGCTCTTCAAACAGCTTTTTCACAGCGTGTTCTGCTGCATAGAAAGCACTGACTGTGTTCCCTCCCATGTTGAAAAGGCGCCTGGGTTTTAGAGAGCTTGTCAGTAGAAATCTGTCAAAAGTACTCAGCAGAGTTACTGGGGCCTAAAGAGTACAATACCCCAGACCAAGAGGGCTTACCCAGCAAAAAACAGACACTTTACATTGAAATGAACTTTGTTAAACAGAAACCTAACACCCTAGTTGACACTCTAACTGATATCCCCATTGTTTGTCATTAGCAATGCACACAATATACTTGTATTTGCTCTGCTCTATTTTCCTGTTCAGGAATTAGCCTGAGGGTAGGGTTTATGAGCTCCCTGTGCTCTCCATGCTGTCTGTCCCTCCTCATTTACTTAATCACGTCACCTCTCATTTCTTTAGATAACCAAATGGGCTCCAGTCTGCTCCTTTCCTATTGGCCTGTCTTCAAAAGGAGGGGAGGTGCTCGACTCTGACTCAACCAGATTTCCTCCAAACTTTCCCTGTTTCTTGGCATAACTGTTACAGAGTTCTGTAACTCACCACTGATGAGCGTTAAGCGAATTTAAAGAGATCTAAAAATGACATGATGACATCAAAATACTTATGAGTTTGTTTTGGATTACATTTCTGATCAACTCTGGATGAGAATACTCAGCAGACAGGCCATAGTGGAATACTAACATCAAGGTAACATCCTCCTTTCAGACCGAATGCTTGCTACAGCCTCAGACTCTAAAAGTGCGTCAAAGTATGCTGTGATTTCAGATTGCAGGACCAGTGGGTGGAAAGTAATCTATAGCCTTTATCTTTTTGGTACTTTTTCTATGTTGTATGCTGTTTGTGTATTATTAGAGGTTGCTGTGGCTCAGCGGGTAGAGCGGTTTGTTCCACAGCTCCTACTGTCTGTTCTTGAAGTGTACTTGAGCGAAACGCTGAAGTTAAGCTTGAGCAAGTAAGACCATTTGCTTGAATATGTACAACCTTTGAAATGTTTTAAGCAGAATTAATTATGTTTTGGTGAAGTTAAAAGACAAGCATGCACAGTGCAATTGTATGACCTGCAATTAGAATTCAACACAGTGAGACTGCTACTCTTCCACCTGCATGGAGATAAGAGAATGTCAACTTAACATTTCCTTCAGAAACACAAGGAGACAAAGGAGCAGATTGGTAGCAGGGAGAACATATTGGCTTATTTTAGAGAACAAGACGTCAACAATCATAGAGAGAGAGGCTGGACTCCTTCACCAACCTTGCTCTACTTCTTCCAGGATTTTAGACTAAACACATGAGAATGTGCTCCCAAATCCTTTGAGCAATTTTTTTAATCGGCTCTTCTGGGTAGGGTATAGGTAGGGAGAGAGAGAGAGAGTTCAGCCATGAAAATAAAGGTACTTTTGCAATCTTTGAGCTCTTAGAAGTTTGTAATAGTTACAACTCTCTTTATCTCCCCCACAGTCTCAAACACACACACACACACACACACACACACACACACACACACACACACA
>NW_022280050.1:2489771-2541708 GCF_004355925.1 Anarrhichthys ocellatus
ACACACACACACACACACACACACACACACACACACACACACACACAAAGTAGGGTCTTTCCTGTTTGAAATCTATCCAGAAATGGGATAGTCTGTGATTTGAAATGCTCCATTTCTCAGCAGCTAAACACTCTGTTCCCCCCACACAATCACGTGATTCCAGCAGATTATGTTTAGGGCCTCTAAAAACCCAAATTGCTTGCATTGCTAAGGCATTGTTGGTATGCCCATTTTAATTTAAGTTATTTTTGGTTGACTTGCACCTCACTTGTCAAAGGCATTTAGGAAATCAGATTCTTGATCTCATGGATTTAATCATAAACACCTTGCCTTTTGACTTCAGCAAGCTGGAGTTAAAGACTTGAAAGTGAAATATGTTATATCTAACATGTTCATCAAGGTCACTTTTCCTGAACATGTCAATGTTTTGAATGTGAGACAACCTTTTCTTCTCTTGTTTTTGCTGAGTATGTTGTTAAACAAAAGCAACCCACTCCCTCCTCATGGGAAAAGGAACTTGAGTCAATTTGATTGATGTCACAGATAACATTTCTGCTTAAGTTGTTTTTCATACCGTTAAAAATATATATATCAGTGTTCAGCAGCGTGCAGATATGGCTCATTAGCTCCAGAAGGATGAACTTATAATGATGTAAACAGACACTGATCAGGCTTTGAGAACTGAACATACCAGGATACACAGTTAACTTCAGGTGCATTTGCTTAAACTCAGTGGTTGAAGAAGTACTCATATTTAATTATGTAAAAGTAGCAATACCACAATGTGAAAATGGTCTTGTACAATTAAAAGCCGTATCTTCTACATTTGACTTAGATAACAGTACAAAAGTAACAGCAAAATGTACTGTACGTATAGAATAAGTGCTCCTTGGGCATGGTGGTCCATTTCAGAGTAATATCATATACTATTTGAATATAACACAAAAGCAGCATTGCAATTTTACAGCTGGTGGAGGTGATGCTTATTTTAACGACTTCATATACTGTCAGGTAGTTTAATCTATAACTATCTTATTATATAAATTGGTTAAGTTTTGTTTGGAACTAAAGCTTTCAGATAAATGTAATGCAGTTAAAAGTACAATGATTCCATCTGAAATGCATTACAGAAAAAAGTGGAAATGGAAATACATGGAAATACTTAAGTTAAGTACGAGTACCTCACACTTTCACTTACACAGTACTTGAGTTAATGTACATAGTTGCTTTCCACCACTTTTTGAAGGGACTTGTGTCCACAAGGTGGACCGGGTGATAAGTGACAGTCCCTGAATAACGTGGCTTTAATGGATAAATTAAGTGACCAATCCGGTCATCTAGAAATTGAGTTCATGTACTGATAACTTCACTGATAACTTTAAAATAATGTTTTTGTTTTTTTTAGCAATATGATGAGAAAACCTATATTAACATGTGCAGAAACTCACACAATGTTGCTTTGAATTCTATCGGTAAAATGTTCATTGTGATTGTTATTATCTTCTGCAGCAGCCCAGTTCACTGACAGGAATCAATAAAAGTTTTATGTTGTTTATTTTTCAGAGTTTTCTTGTCAGCTTTGACAACAACTGCGCATTCTATAATAACTTTGTGTCCTGAGGAGCGAGTTTATGATGAGAGTTCTTCCACAATGAGAGACCGCTTGGAAGAGCTGCATCTGAGGGCTCAATACTTTTCTGAGGCAGATAGTGAGACTATCAACCCTTCCTCAGTGGGGGGAGATAATGATGACTCTGTGGCGGCCATAACACCACAGGCTGTGGTGTTTGAGGAAGAGCCAATTATTGAGAATTTCCTGTCTGAGGCTCAGCAAATCAGAGATGATATCACCGTGCTCGACACAGAGGTATTTTGTTTTTGATTTTTTTTGGTAGCGAGTATGTATTTATTTTGTTAATAATTCTTGTGTTGTATTTACTAGTGCAGTGCCTGTCTGTATTATACCTGCCAACTCGAACAACATACATACATGCATATATACATACATACATACATTCAAACATACATACATACATACATACATACATACATACATACATACATTCAAACATACCTACATACTGTAGACACATACACAGACAGAGACTCCTTCTATTTTAGTTAGACATCTATCAACCTGTGTTGCATTGCTATTGCCTAGTGATTTTTTTTTAAATAATGTATTTCTCAATAGTTTTGGAAAACACTCAATTGCTTTGGTTTGTCTTTAATTCTTCTTTTTCTTGTTCACCTTCTTTTTTTCATAATTTTCATTTCTGTAAAACTTGACACAAAGAATAGAAGACTAAGATTGTATGATTGTGCAGTTTATGGTTAAATAAAAAGATTTGCTCAGAGATGAAACAGAACACAACATTCTATCTTTTCTCAATCACAAACAGGTCCTTAAATTTGGCCAGCAGCAAAAGACGTTGGTGGCTGCCATGCGTCGTTTCAGTGTGATGAAGAAAGAGAACAGTATAACCCGGGACATCAAGCTCAAGGCTGAGAGCCTCCATCGACGCTTAGACGCGCTTTCAAAACAGGTCCAAAAAACTGAGGACCAGCAGGGACCTACGTCTGTTACAACGAGAATACAACGCTGCCAGCATGCAGCGCTTTACAGCAAATTCCAACAGGTGCAGATGATCCTACCACTATGGAAACGTTGCATAACAATTTCTTGTTTGGATTCTTGAGTGCACAAAAACTCATTTCATTTTTTTGTATATACATGGTCAGAAATGGATTTGAAACATGAGAATAAAACTTTTGCTTAAGAGAGGTGTCTCAACCGAAATGTTGCCTTCAACTGAAAAAGGTGCTATGCATTTTTATAACTGTCATTGTACATTTACAATTTTGTAAAATGTAGCGGGCAGGGGCAGGGACTCTTGGTAGGCAGGAAAAATTAAACACTATTTTATGAGTGACTTCACAGCAGCAACAAGGTGGAACTCAAATAGCTTCTAAATTAGAATTTTCTATCATTACGTCCAGGTAATGCTGCAATATAATGAAGGTCTGCTGACCAAGCAGGAGCGCTGTAAGCACTTCATCATCCGGCAGCTGGAGGTGTCTGGAAGGGATATGACGGAGGATGAGGTCAATGAGATGGTGGCCTCTGGAAAATGGGAAGTCTTCAATGAGAACCTGCTGAATGATGCCAGAATGACACGGTCACAACTAACTGAGATTGAACAACGACACAAGGTAAGGAAAGTGATAAACAACACTTTGGTTAACTATAACTTGGCCACCACTATCGAATACAAAATAACCAAGTGAACCAGCACATCAAAGTATAAAATGGCGATGTTTGTGTATTTTAAGTGCTCAGGCCTTGTCGTATGAAGAGCTGAATCTGTCTCCCAGTTCTGTCTCCCACCACCTCCAGCCTCTGACTAGTTTTTCCCTTATTCACAGTATTAATTACAGTATCGTTCTCCACCAACAGGAGCTGTTGAGTCTGGAGACCAATATGATGGAGCTGAGGGACCTGTTCATGGACATTTTCATGTTGGTGGATGAACAAGGGGCCTACATTGAGCACATCCAGACCAATGTAGAAAGGACACAGGATTATGTGGCTGTATCTAATGAGAAGTTCAAGATGGCCGCCAGATACAAGAAGAAGAACCCACTTCGACAACTGTGCTGCTGCTGCTGCCCACCCTGGAGATGTTGCCTATAATGGTCATTTCGAAAAAAACATTTATTTTTTCAAAAACTCTCACTTAGCTTTTGGGAGTAAGCAACGTTGGATTGAAGCACCAATAAAGTGAAGGTTATGGCACTGTGTTTTTTTGCTGTTGAACAGAGCGAAGGTGAAGACAGATTCAGCAGAGCATAGAAAACAATTAGGGGGGAAAAGCCAGAATTGTTATTTGAGGCACTTGTTTTTTCCAAAATGTCAGTCGACTGCTGTTGTAAGAGACAGTTCAGTGAGTGCTACTCACCAAACTGCTGCTTATTGGAGACCTTCACTGTCATCTGACAGAGGTCACAAACAAGGGGAAACCACTGCCTCGGCCACTGCTCGATCAGCAACACGGATTTACTTTTTTTCTTCCACGGAGCTCTAGTTAATGACATTTTTTTGAATTACAGTACCTGCACTTTAAGACTAATCTCTATATATGAATATCTATTCTTTTCAGCACAAACTAAAATTTAAGGTAGTGGAGAAAGATTTTCTTTCTGAGAGATTTTGAGCCATTATGTATTAATTTCATTCTCGGTATGCATGCTGATGACATTTTTTTTTTTTTTTTTACAATTATAGTCTCATTTGCATTTCAAAGTATGATCATTTTCTGTAAAAAAAAAAAATATGAATCCTCTTCGGTTTCACAGAGTCAGGGACTCAAATAAAACTTTAAATAATGCGCCTTCATCACAATTTTCTTCATGGTGACAAAACTGCCAGAAATCACTGAAGTCATTTGAAGGCTACATTTCAGGAAATATTTAATTTCTCTGGATGTTTTGTATTTTAGAGAACTTCAATTTATGAATTTGTTGGAAACGTGTCATTGTTCAGATAAAAAAATGCTGGCATACATCATTATTAATAAAATTATTATTTCCCACAAAAAGAGAGCAGTGACTCTTAATGGAGTGGAAGCTCCCGCTTGAGAGAGAACCAGCAGTATAACTGGGAATATGCTGCACATCTGTAATAAGGTAATCTTCATGTTGAGTAGAAAATATCAACAAATGTTCCCTATGGGGAAAGTGACTAAGATATGATAAATTAGTAATTCATTTCAGGTTCAGTTCATACTGTAGTTTAACTAGCCTCTCATCAGCAGTGACAATGATGTTCTTTAGTGAGTCAGGGACCCATGGTGTCTGGTGTCCGGGACAAAATACAGGTGAACTGGGTGTGCCAGAGCCAGACTGGAAAATCTGGTTTGTCTGCTGCTTCCAAACAGATACTGTATGTTCCCATAGGTGAGTAAATAGAACCGTTAACTTGTTAGATAAACATTATAAGCACATGCACATTTTTACTTTGGTTTGAGCTTAAGAGTAAAACTGACAGACAACCATAAGTTCCAAAAATTGACGTTTTGTAAGTCAATTTAGTTGCCCCTCAGGGGATTGATGACTCATGTGACACCTAAAGAAAGACCATCTATCAATGAGATACTTCATTTCGGTTAAGTAGTATTTACACTGCTCCCTCAGTTCCAGGAGCGGAACCAGGTGTGGCATGTTTGAGCTGGTGTGTTTAATGACTTCCTCTATCAGACTGGAAAAGTCTCCTCTTGAATCTGATCTTCTGTGTTCAGTCTCTGAATGGCATTTTAAAACAAATACATAAATGCATCTGATATGTAAATCCAAATATGTTATTCATCTAACAATACATTGTAATGCTGCACAGCATATTTCTGCCTCCTACCAGTCATGATGAGAAAAAATTGAGTACAGCTGCAAATTGCAGGGTTCTTGAACAGCAACAATGCCATCCAGTGTTCACTGCGATGATTGCCAGTTAAGAAATAGGTTATCACTTAATGTATAAACTATTAATGGGCATATTACCACATAAGTCCGTAATTATGCAAGTGTTATACATACATGTAAAATATAACTGAGCATGAAGTTCACTCACCAAAGTTTTTACAATAAAAATATAGATATTGTTGTGGTGTGGTCAGTGTTGTGGAGCCATTATAAACAGCTTGTGGGGTTCATTGCTGAAAACAAGAGAACAGTACTTGCCAATTTAAGAATTCAGTGCCTTCTACATGTCAACATGAATCCTGCTCCACAAAATAGGTTATTGTCATCTCATCTACATTCTCTTGATCATACCTACAGGGTGAACATATTACAGGCTAAGCTGCATTCAAAGCCACCATCAAAAAGAACAGTGGTAAAAAAATGGAAATAGAAAATCTATGAGATAAAATCAAGTGGAATGTCTGCTAATACATTTACAGCAGAGCAGCAGAGGTGGGAGTGTGTGCAGACTTGGGTTTATATAAGCTGTCCTTGAGAACACCAGGCCATGGGAGACTTCACAGTGGTCAGTTCAAAAACCTCTGGACATCTGACCCCCAGGCACAATCTCTCTCTCTCTCTCTCTCTGCTGTGTGTCTCTTTCTCAGGCAGGGTAAGTGTGCTGCTCTTCTCCCAGCAACATCCTGCTACATATACAAACAGTTACTGCCCTCTACAACAACAGCTTTCTAATCTTTATCGGTTCCCTCGTGGATTCATGTTGTTTACCCACAGTTCCGAAGTTGTTATCCAATATGTAGTCTAAAACCTCCTAGCCTGGAGGCAAGTTTTTTTTTCCTCGCCCAAATCAGATTTAACCTTTGACTCTGAGATCGTCATTGTGTTTTCGACTAGCTGCACCAGCTCTGCACACACAGAACACCTGTTCACTGATGTGTCTCCTATCTACTTTGAACCCAAAGACACCCATATTTGTCACAGCTTCTTTACAATATGTTAGCTACCAACAAATAAGCTGATACAGGATAATAAAATATTACTTCAATGCGGTGGCTTTTGCAGTTGATGAGTAACATTTATATTTGTGCATTTACTTGCTTCACATTCAATACAGCAACCGCATATTCATTGCGAGTGTCTCTGCCCATTTTCCAGAAGAAGCCCATCAATCACTTCTGATTTAACGATAATGTGAACATCTGCGACACATGAGAGTCTACGACGCTGATCATGGCTGACAGAGATACGGTGATGTCTCTATGTGGTTATGTACTGTTCGTATTTCTTCTATCTGCCCTGTCAGTCGCAACGTGGATCCCGAAGACTATTCTCCAAATGTCTGAACAACATCAAAGCAGCCCTCCTGTGAGTAACACCAGCTGTGGTTATAGAGAGCTGACATTACTTTACTGCCTGGTTTTATCACTCCCATCAAAATGTGAACAGAGAGATATCAGGACCCTCAGAATGCAATAAATCACAAAGAAACTGAACAGCGATTCTGGAAGCAGCAGCAGCAGCTATAGTACCAGCAATGACACGATGGCTACACTGATTTAGAGTCTTGAATTTGCACAATGTAAATGCGTTCCTGAAAGTTGAATGACATTATTCAAAAAGTTAACACGATGCTGGAGTTTACAGGACCCTGTGTATATATATATATATGTATACACACCACAGTTCAATGGTTTGGAGTCACCTGTTATATTGTTTTTCTTCCTCCCTTCGTTAATTAATATATTAATAGAGACAAAAAGAGCAAAATGCAGACACTGGCCTCAAAAGAAGAAGAATTAAAAGATTAAAAGTTATGTTTTGTCAATGTCCCCACAGTGCTACTTGCCAGGAGACAGAACTGTTATACGCTTTGATTTTGATGATTTAGGTTTCTATATTTTTCATCTGAGACTAATAACCTTTCATGGCTTTTATATCCTGCAGACTTGCAGACTATAGTAATGTTCATCAGGAGAATTAGGTAAAAGGCTGAGATTATTGCCCTATGAATGTTGTAAAAGCATTAAGGCCTTGACATGTATGCTCCTTGGAACTCTTTATAACATCTACACTACAACTTTGAATTAGGTATTTTAATAACAGACTGCTTGAGGTGTTAAGGTAACATATAGTAGCCTCAGTTTTGTAAACTACCTAATGTCAAACGTTGGCTATTATTCATTATCTATCAAAGGATAAATGTTCAAACATAAATATTCTGTCAGAGTGATAGATGAGCTTCAGTAATAAGAACTCTGGGAAGGTCGGTGCGTGATATCCGTGTGTAAGCCGTCTGTGTAGATCCCATGCAGACAGAGTCAACGGTAATAGACACATGTGTATAGCTGCTACACTGACTTAAAAATGTTTTCATCTTTTTTGACAGATGAGTGGATGAATGAACACCATGTTTAATGCTCAGCACATGTGAAACTGGTGTAAAACAAAGGGGAGCATTTTAAGTTATGTATGTGTGTCAGCTCACGGTCACACGTTATTGTTGTTATGGCCACTGTTCTGTTTTACGCATTGATGGAAGGACAAGGAAATGTTATGGTGAGGTGCATCCACATGGCCTTGCATCAGTTCCCCAAGAATAATCATAGTAAAATCCTGACTTTAGTGTAGGAAGTGCCCACGCCCACTCATGTTGATCTTTGTTTGTTCACACGGATACTCAACACTCTCAATTCTTTGAATTGAATATAAGTAAATCTTCAAATTTGGATAAAATCCTAAATATTTGAAGACATCCCTAACCTCTGATTTACATTTTATTGTTTGTAACTTCTGGATGATTATGGATTAAATGTTCTACTCCACTCTCAAAATGCTCCGCAAGAAAGTACAATTTTAATGACTTCACTATTAATCAGTTTCCTCTGTGAGCCACAGGGAAGTTGGAGGTGGCCAGCAGAGGGAGCTGATATCCAAGACTTATGATACCTCAAAATCAGCCATTGGTGTTCTTTCCTGCTCATTACTCTTCAAAAAAGTAATAAAACAATTCTCCTCAGGCTGAATATACCTGCATATAGCGCCCCATTGATGTATTATAACCTCAACCTCAGTAGCATACCTTTCTGTTCCTCAGTGTTCAATATTGATTCATGTACTCAACAACAAAAGGGTGAACAGTGGGAGGGCCTTCCAGAGCCCAGCTGACGCACAACATAAGCACAGAGAAGAGGTGAAAATGAACTGAGACGTGGTTGAATAAAACATGTCTCTGAGGACGTTGCCTTGTTTTACTGCTGTCTGGGCTCAGAGGGAACTGTGAGCCTCCCTGATGCTTAATCCTCGCTGAAATGAAAGGGCAAACAAGTTCAGCCTCACAGGCACTCTCTCTCGCACACACACACACACACACACACTTAGGTATGTACACACAAAGTAGTCATAAGCAAATCCAACATGCATGTACAGCTGTATTCCCAGTCCTGACTCTGCCTTCTGCTTTGTGCATGAGTAAAACACAGTCACCTCATTCGGTGTCACCTAATGCGCAAATGATTACAGGTTTTGAACTTGTTACTAATCTGCTAACTCATAAAGCAGAAAAAAAATCAGCATGTAAGCTTGTACAGTATTTCAACAATTCATAATTTTTTTTTCCCTTTGCAGGACACACTTTTGACCTTGTGAAATAGCGCAGAAGCTATTAAGATCAATTGAGCTGATGCTGTCTCTGTCCAGGCTAGTCTGTGTTACAAGTAACATGATCCTGACTCCACGCTGTACTCTACCTTGTCATCAAACTCTGCAGAAATTGATTAGATGGCTCCCTAAGCCTCATAATGTTATTTACTCTATTGGATAACTGTGTGGGGAAACTGTTGTGCGGTCCAATGCAGAAGCGGTAAGTGCATTCAGCAACATTTCTGCTATCATAATCAAAAGTGGAAAGTTGTGTCTCGTCTACAAGCCAAACTGAAGTGCTCTGCTGACATTAAGATATAATGGAAGCTGTGTGCATTCACATGAGTGTATTAAGTCTAGTACCTTTTTTTTGATAAAAAACAAATGATTATGAATTTATATTATATATAAAATGTATATATTTCCACTGTAATAACTGGCTCAGATTGTTTAAAGTGGCCCTTTTAATAGTGTTACAGTACATGAATAAGGCTATTCTATCAATGAAACATCTGTAAATGATCAAAAAGTATATATAGGCTTCATTTTGTAAAATGTCACTTATTATTAAACTAATTTAGCATTCTTTTATAACAGGAAGTAACACATGGGATTTCAATGGAAGTGAACTAGAATAAAAAGCATCACTGCATCCACATTCAGAGACCAGAATAATCAAAATTATGAAGAAAGAAACAGCACAGCAATATTATGGAAACATGGGAATATCATGTTATTTTATTTATATTTTTTGGCAAAATGTTTGGAACACGATAGAAACCATATATATACTGTATATATATACTGTATATACAAAATGTGATGTAAAATAAGCTTTTAGAAAACCACACTGGAGTCTTTGATCTAAACGTGTTTAAGTTATTATTTTAACAAATCAAACAGATTTTTTAATTCATTATGGTTCAACATACAAACACCATCCCTAACCAAGTAACCCCTGAAAAGCTCCCCAATTTTTGCACTTTATGTTTTCATGCTTGTGTGTGTGTGTGTGTGTGTGTGTGTGCGTGTGCGTGTGTGCGTGTACACATTATAGACTAGAAGCAAACATAATTTGTTCGGGTGCTTATCCCCCATCTGTGTTTTCATCCATCTATTCAATGCTTCCTCTGTCTCACTGATATCATCTCAGTTCTCCATCACAGGAATCTGGCTTCATACGCTGCACCTGAGGAAATGCAGAGAACCTTTGTAAAAGATAATTAGACAACACTTAAACCTGTCAGCGAAATTTTGCCTCCAATTAAAATAGATGAATTGGCAAGAAAGACAAAGAGAAACCGCGAAGCGCTCTCAAAACAAAAAAATGATTGATATGATTGTAATCTCCCTTATTTCTGGTGAAATAGACGCTGCAGATCCAGTGAGAGAGTTGAGTGGCCAACAATCTCGAGTGTCACTTATGGATTACGGTGGTTTCGCCCCAGTCCAGGACTCACCTCAGGGACTTCATAAAGCTCCTGACACCTGGCCAGGCTCTCATTAGGCGCACACATTCCTCTGCCCTCTATCTGACAGCCCTTGGCAAGTGTCGTAGTAAATGTGTGTGTGTGTGTGTTGAATGTCTAGATTTATAAGGCCAAACCATGCACATCGCAGCTCGGTGATGACGACAAAAACACCCAGACATAAAGACACAGTAGACAGGTTTACAGTTGGTATGACAGTCTCTCTGTGAAACGTGTCAGTTCATAAGAATAATCCTCCCAAATTGTGGCATTTATTTTATCTCATTAGGGCAATGAGGCTCCAGGGAGGACAGGAGATATACAGTGTGGTGAAACAATGAGATAAAAGATGGAGTGCGACTCAAGCCTTTTGCAGCTTATGATTAGTTTCCCAGGCACAGAAACAGACGTCTTTTTTTTCACAGTACAAGTTGATTGTTATAGTTTTTACAGTTATTCTTATTTTTTGAGTAACTCCACGATCAAAATTCAAACCTCATTAAACCGGCTAACATTCTTACTAGTTGACATATGTGAAACTAGAAAAGTTCTTTAAGTTGCTAATGAAGTTTTGTTTACATCATTAAGAGTTGTAAACACAACAGGAACATTTCATTATTATGTAAGCCTGGTTGACAAACTTAAAACACCAAAACCTCAAAAATATATGGTCGAAATTGTTGCAGGCTGCTCTGTAAATTGCAGTAAAATA
Source organism: Anarrhichthys ocellatus (assembly GCF_004355925.1). NCBI lineage: Eukaryota > Metazoa > Chordata > Actinopteri > Perciformes > Anarhichadidae > Anarrhichthys > Anarrhichthys ocellatus. The sequence continues at coordinate 2,501,067 of NW_022280050.1, forward strand.
TGTAAAAAATAAAACCCAAATTTGAGCCCTTCAATCAACAAGTGTGCCTGCAACAGAAATCAAAATAATGTTGTGTCTCCTGTTCCTCCACGCTCAAGTTCTTATAATAAAAACTTACACCAGGAGGCTGGGAAAATAGTTAACATTTGAAGATGAGGTTGCATGATGCAGCTTTAAAAATAGAAGTTAAAATGGTTGCCAAATCAATTTATCTTAGTCAATTTGGATATGGTATCTCTTTATTTTCCCAAATTTCTGAGAATTCTGCTATTTCTCCTCCATGCTTGACAGTTGACAAGCAATGTCATCCACTCACTCTTTTCAATATGCATTCAATTTTTCTCTGTCTGTGAACAGCCTCTTGTGTCTGTTTAAATAGAGTGTATTTAGAGGAGATACTAAGCTTCACCCTGCTGGCACTTTACAGACATTCACTAAACTCAACACTGGAAATGGAAGAGGGAAAAAAAAGACTAATCATGAATACATTTTCCCTCATCCACGTGGCCAAGCTATTCTATTTACAACACATTTCTTTGGGTCTTTATATCCAGTTAATGAGATTTCAAATAAATGTGAAGTGAACGGCATTTAAATTGCTATTCAGTCTGGAGGCATGGCACTGGAAAAAGGAGGGATTTCACCAGATGACAGAAGAGCTATTACCGGACCCGCTGCGTTAGGTGAACAGAGCAGTTCTGGGAAATGAAATAAGCGGCAGGCGCTGGTGAGGACCGTTTGAGGGTGTGAGACTTTTAATCTGGGGAAGGTGTGGTGTGGAAAAGAAAAGAGGAGAGGTGTTAAAGGATGCCAATATTAAAAGGAGATGGCGAGCTGCGTTAACGAGTGAGTATCCTTGTGTTTTTAATCGTTCTGTCACACAAACCCACGGTCAATTTAACTCTTTTTAACTGTTTCCTGTGAATGTCCAATTGTGAAAACAGTGAGAACAAAACATCCTTCTGCCACACAGTAAAACAAGTTCACACACATCTGTCTGTTCCAATGATCTGCATGTACGTAGTATTCAATCCCAACATGTTACACAAGTTAAACTGGAATGTGTTAGAAGTCTAAGCGGTAAAGTAATGCATTTTGTGCAATGATACACAAGCTAACCCCAAAACAAGACATCTACTGGTAACCCTCCTCGAAAAGAACTTGAAACATTGACTGATTCATTTTGTACTTGACTAATCTCAAACCTTAAGCTATTCATAAGACATTTAGTCCTCATAAAGTGAAGAGTGCAAGAAGACACACTCACGCAACCCTATTAAACCTCTCTCTCAGCTGGGTGACAGAGACCACAACGGGAATGAATAGTGATGAGCCTGAGAGGACATCGAGGATTCTGGAGGCTCCACAGACTCCCTGAGACCTATAGTGTGAACACGAGACAGACAGAGACACAGACAGAGAGAGGGGGAATCAACTGTATATGTGAGATCTAAAGGGCCAGGGGCTAGAGGGCCCATCCACAGGGGACCTGCCAAATGCTGACAGCACCCTCCATGTCACCCCGTTAGATTTCAACAGGGACTGCAAGTCTTGAACAGGCAGAGTAGATTCATGGATTCTGTGTCACAGGCGACCATTTGTATCCAGCATACTTTTTTAGAGGAAATCATATTGTTCAATATGTTTACCTTTCTACTGTAAAGGAAGCTGTCCAATGAGTGGCACATTGATGCTGCACATTGTAGTTTATAATGATGGTAATAAATGTCACAAGGCCAATGTTTACTCTATTTTCTACAATTTTAAGGGAAAACATATTGATGAAATAATAATGGAAGAGGGAGAGTCCAATTCATTACTTCAATTCAATGTTTAGTTTTATATTATAATGTAGCTAACATACACATCCTTGCTCACAATCATGTGGGTTGTACACAAATAACAGTGCATTACTTTTGTTGTCTCAACTACTCCTCCCAAGGAGTGTTTCATTAATAAGTATTAGGTCACACCCTACATTTCTGTTCAGCTAATGGCAGCTGAAAGCTAAATATTACGCTTCAATGAAACCTGATGATGCATTAACATTTAGGTTTGAACCTCTGATGGTGGCTGAGGTTCATGGGTATCATATTTAGAGCCATACCAAACTGAGATAAAATGTGAGTTGCGATGATTAAAACTGGCCGTATCATAAATCTATAGTATTGTTAAATTATCTTCAAAGTTTTACTTCAAAATCAGCCGTTCTCTCACATCGCAGCTGTGTGCCACGAAGCAGAAATATTGTCACTATAGTTACTTCTAGTTTATTATACACTAATTCAAAATTGTGCTAAAAATGTTGATCTGAAATATGTTTTCCAATTATACGATTTTTAACGGACACATACCAGCTAATCAGATCCAAGCAGTTTTTCATTGCCGTGGTGTATTAGATATGAATCTGAAATAACAAGCCAATATATTGCAAAATATGTTGGAATTTTTCATAAAGTGAGTTATAGTGCATCTGGATATGCCTGTCATCCCACACTGTACTCATTGTCCGTCCCTTACTCTTCCTCTGGACGTCTCAGCTGGCCACCACTCGCTCCCTACCCATCGAGGCTGCCATGTGTCTGTCCAGGTTCCACTGTTGCCGGATGAAACCAATACCTATGAATTCCATGAAGAAAATGTATGCAGACATCATCCCATGACATGAAAATGACACAGCTGCCACGGTTGTGCTTCTAAGATTTCAGATCTCAATAGCACTCGTAAATACTCACTAGACATTTTGACTTTTGGACAGCTGGTTTTCTAATAAAGCAACATTCTTCAGAATAATGGTTTTAAGGCCTTTTGGACTTTACCTCACAGTGGACGTCAGGAACCAGGTAGTGATCTAATCCGTCTTGTCAGGTATCCCACAGTGAAGGGAAAATCTTACTTAGATATGACATTTTTCATTATCTTTTTTTAACCTGGGCCTCAATCTCTCTCTAAACTCAACTGATAGAGAACATAGAGGTTGCAGATATAAACACATCGGATATAAAAATGCAATTTAAGTTGATGTTGTGTTAGCATCTTACATGGACTTATACTGCACTGTCATTGTAGGATGAATTATACTGTCCCATTATATTGTCTGTGGATGTACATTTACAAACAATATACAGCAGGACGTCCAGGAGGAAGACTCTGAGCAGGACAGGTTTACAGAGCTAGGGCTTCTGGCACAGGACTTCATGCATATGTGTGTTGAAGAGAGATAGGCCCCCTCCCCCACAAGCATTTGTTGGGAGAACTACAGGTGATAGACACCTGAGTACGTACGCATGTGATGATTGCATTAACACTTCCATTACCAGCTTCTCACAGGAACCCCTGTGGACCACTTATCCAATGTGTCAGGATGTAGCGTGTGGTGACCTGGGCTTGGACTGAAAATGACGAAAGAAAAACTTAAAAAATGTTAATACATTTTGTAATTCTACATTCCTTTGGTTTTCCTTTCTCTCTGTCCCCATTCATTCATCCTCATTTTCTTATTTTTCTCATTACTTCTGTCCTTTTCCCTCCTCTCCTCTCCTCTCCTCTCTTCCCCTCTCCTCTCCTCTCCTCCAGCCTCATGGGTCTTCCTGACAGCTGGTTTCACTGACATGTGTTTGCCAACAACAGGCTGGCGAACACTGATCACTCAATCCTCCGCTGTCCAAATATTTCAGACTGTTTCCATATCAGACCTGAATCATTGGAAACACCACAGCATCTCTTATTCATGGTAGCCATAAATTATTCTCCCCGATATGAGCTTCAGTCACGTAAGGCAACGCTGGAGACTGTGGCACACTTTGACAGAGCGATAACGATGGATAGAGACGGACAGAGACGGAAAGAGAGAGAAATGAATTGACGGAAAGTGAGGGTCAAAGAAAGAGATTAGCAGAGGGCCAACAGGCATGACATAGAAACAGCAGAGGCAACTAAAAATAATGGAACAATTCCTCATGGATGCTTCGCAGACAAGCAACGAGTTGATGGCATCATCACACTTCATTGTGTATTTATATGAACAGCCAGGTCAATGCGTTGATCAATGTACACTTAAACAAGACATTTGAACCACCCACCCCCAACAGCCGTGCTCATGTTGCATGTGCAAACAGCTCACAGTAGTCATGTGACCCTGATGAGCTGACAGTATATCAGGCCTGTGCTTCCCTCTATTTGTTTGTGTGCTGTGTCTTCTAAGCTAAACTAACGGAACAGATTGTTCAACAATAATATTGTTAATAGTTTTTATTTTAGTTTCGTTTTGAGAAAATGTCCAAATCTGAGGAAAACAGACAGATGTGTGTAACTTTTTTGGAACATTTTGAATGAATTTTGAGTAGGGAATAAAGTTCATACTTCATTAATAAGAAAAAACAAAGTTCTTCCAGTTACTGTATTTCGATGTTGAATCTTATTATCCTTTCATGGGAACAGTGCAATAAAACTCCTATTTCCGCAGCATGCTGTTGAGAGATCTCCGTTAAAGGTTAACATATGCACCCTTCCATTAGGCTGTGTACACTCTGTGTTGCTTGCCTTGATATAAGTACACAAAGTGCTGAAGTCCATAGGCTGGAGGGAGAGTTTAGACTCTAAATATCTCTAACTCTTCTCTCCTAGCAGTTCAGGATGAACACAATGAAAGCCTATGCAAAGTTTTTTTTGTTGTTTCATATTAACCAATCTAAAAAACAGTAATATCACCAGTAATAAGCTGTGGGACAGGTAGTAGTTTGATCACAATTAAGTTGCTCTCATGGAAACAATACACTGTCTAAAGTACAAATGAAAACTAGAATTGTGTCAGATATCACTGTAGCCCCACCCTCAATAGTAAAATAGGATCCTCCAAAATGAGCAACATTCGAGTTAGCAAATGAATCACTTTAATGGCCAAAATTTCCTCTCCACAACAGAACAAATATTGTTAGATGAACTCTAATTGCTTATTTCCAGTGGAAATGATTTACTTCTCAAAGATAATGATGGTGTCATGCTGTTGAGCAGCAGGGGAACTTCTTTATGACGCAGAAAGCCTTTGATATGGTGGCACTGGTTTGCCTGATCTTTTATGATGGAACATTTAGAATGGCAACAAAAATGCTGCGTCTTAGTAATTTTTACATCATGTTTTTTCTGAAACAGACAGGGTCCAAGTGAGTCACTGAAAAAAAAGGCCTGGGAGTGAGAATTCAGTCTGCGCTAAATTTGTGTTTGCACTGCAAAGCGGTTCAGAGAAAGTGAAAGCAGACACACATCAATGTCCTATTTATCAGAATCATCATTTTGTGAGCAAATGCCATAACATTTCATTATCAGTTCCATTCAAAGACGATCGTAAACACTCACACACGTACTGTAAATACATTCAAGGTCATGTTCCTAGCAATGTGTGGGCAGGTCAGCTCCATAATAAATCAGATCCCTGGTTGGTATTGTATTGTGTATTATTGTTCAACCCACCGTAGCTCGACACTTAAAGCCTCTGATCCATGAAGAGTGCCGGTGTGTGTCACAGTGATGGATATAGTCATTATGATGCCCTCCTTGTGTCTGTAACTGTCCTCTTGGACTCTGGCTTGTTGTATTTTCACTTCACATATTCCTGAAAACTTCCGCTGTCTAACAAATAAAGTACGTGGAGGCCAGCGTGGAGGCAGGTGTAACATTGATTTTAGAAATACATGAATAAAGGAGGAATATATTTTGTCTGTGCACATTAGTTCAATAATGTTTTACTGACAGTGGAATGCATTATTGAAAAACATTATTGATTGAATCCTTGAATATATTTTATAAAATATTTTACATATCATATTACCATTTATACATACATCACATCACAATACTTTTTTTGTCATTCTTACTGAAAGCGAAAAAATTGTCACAAATAGTTTAATTTAGCTAATTTGTTGGGGACTATTTACAGCTGTGAATTAATAAACATTTTGTGCGCTAGTGAGTAGTTTTAGAACCAAGACAGTGTATGTCAGATCCACTCAAAATAAATGAATGCTCAATCAAGGAACACATGAATTAACACCTAGTGCAATGGTGTGGCTTATTAAAAAAGAAAAATGTCAAGAGAAAACCAAGACAGCCAACCCACTGATAGCATGCCCCGTATCCAGTAACCGAAGCTCAAATTCAAAGGATTTTTTTAATGCTGTTCAGGATAAATCTGAATCATTACAATCATTACAAGCTGTTGGTGTCAGCTTTCACATTTCATCCACAGCCTCTGTGTATCTGTAGATTGCCGGCCCGTAACTCAACGACAGACTGCTGTTTGGACTTTCGCACCACGGCGAGTAAGGAATACCCATCAGAAGGTGTAAAACCACCTCAGTTCACCCACTGAAGTCCTTCAAGTGATCTCACAGTTTTCTGGGTGTTGTGGTACATTTATTGTCGAACACATTTGGGAATCCTGTGAATTGGTTTTCTCTCTATTATAAAGAGAGCGAGAGGGGGATCGTAGACAGTGCATTGAGTAGTATTGACCAAGAGGAGCTCCACTGCTAATGATCTCTATAGGGAGACAGATGCCACACACACACACACACACACACACACACACACACACACACACACACACACATACACAGACCTCAATCTGGGGAGTCTTCCAGTAGCTAAAGATTGAGAGTGATCTCAATAACTCTGCGATCATACATTCTCGGAAAGATGTCTCCCGCAGACATATGACTGCTCCCTTTAAGGCTGCAAAAATCCATGTTATCCTTATTTAGGAAAGCAGCAAATGTGTTTTAGTAGCTCACAGAGGCTCTCGGAGGAGCTGGTGTGTGCACAAAAAAAAGATCTACTACAGTACGTTCGTCAAACAAATGCTGAGAGGCTGAGTCGGGAAAGAATCCCTGGTAGTGTTGGAGTTGGGGCCAAGGCAAACATGGAACTAATACAAAGAACCCAACATTGAAAGCACACAGACGATTTGTTTATATGAAACAACAAAAAAAACTTTGCATAGGCTTTCATTGTGTTCATCCTGAACTGCTAGGAGAGAAGAGTTAGAGATATTTAGAGTCTAAACTCTCCCTCCAGCCTATGGACTTCAGCACTTTGTGTACTTATATCAAGGCAAGCAACACAGAGTGTACACAGCCTAATGGAAGGGTGCATATGTTAACCTTTAACGGAGATCTCTCAACAGCATGCTGCGGAAATAGGAGTTTTATTGCACTGTTCCCATGAAAGGATAATAAGATTCAACATCGAAATACAGTAACTGGAAGAACTTTGTTTTCACTCACGTCAGAATAAATATTGGGGGATTTTTTTTTCAACTATTGCCACAAATTGCAATCTTAGTATTACTTTGCAATTTATTGTTAAATCAAAATGTACAACGGTAAACTGAGCTAAAATGTGCTGGAATCTGGTGCATAATAATAGTCCATTCATTGCAAAAATGTTGTGGCAACAGGACACAATTGCAAGCTCTTGCAAATAATGCAGAAATTAAATTTGAATTAATTATTTTTAAATCCGAACTTCTTAGAGCCACTGTATGCTGGTTTCCTTCACAGCTTTTTTTGTTACCCTTTCATTCTAGATTGGTAATTAAATGCAAGACCGGTGAGGAAACCCATGTGATTAATTCGCAACAGACGTGAGAATGGCAAAGCATTTAGCTTCATGACAAACAAAAAGTACTGAAGCCATCAAGAAATACATTTCCTCAAAAACTAATTATGAATGGACTGGCAACAAGAGGGCTTTACAATAAACCAACCAACAGCTTTCAATCAACCTTTTTTTATATTGAATTATTCAAATCAAAGTATGCTTCACAATTTGGAGCTACATATCATCAACACAAACCAAATGCTACTTCACACTTGGAATTCCAGCATCGCTGTTTTTGACTTTTGAGACCAGCACGGAGCAAAGAACATAAGAATGTGGGAGAAATATATTTTATTCCATTTCATAATATGGTGGTCTTCATTCCCATATGTATGCGGTGGAGTTTTTAATTGAAAATGGAAATTTCTCTATTTAAGTCCTGATTATCATAGCAGGTGGAGAGCAATTAAAATAAATGAATGGTGATGTGCCTCTGTCGGTGTGTTACAAAACGCTGGGGGCGTCTTAACACACATTTATACACACCCACATTTTATTCTCTTATCACAGATTTCATTTAACATTTGGCCTACATTCAAAGGAAAAAGAAGAAGGTAATAACGCTGGACTTACGTGTGTGTGTGTTAATGTGTGTGTGCGTTAATGTGCACATCTGTGCGTGTGTGTCCTGGGTAAGGAAAAGATGGTTAATATTGAGCGTTTTTAGTAAGTATTGAACAGTTGAGAATGCAGGAAACCCAGAGCAAATGCTATACGGAGCGTATGTCATCTGCCACACGGAGAACTGAAACACTCACATCGTACAGCATCATCATCCCCATCACCATTTGAGAGAACCATAAGCACACACCCATACAAACACACTGAGAAGATAGGACAGGATGTAGGAGAGTTCCAGCAGGGAGGAGGACACATCTGAGAGATTAATACTTCTCTCTTGTGGACAGAATCTTATAAAAGCCTTAAAAAAATCAAATGTTTACTTTCATTGAATTAACCCAGATGTGAGGTGGAGTCAAATGGACAGCTACTTCATGCAGACATCAACATAAATCATCAAAAATAACATCGATTTCTTAGTTAGTTCTTGTCTTGAAATAGCCCATCATATATGCCATTTTAATTGTATCTTTAAATTTGCAATTTTCTTTAAGTTTAAGATGTATCATGTCCTCAAAAATGTGGGTGAACTGCACATGAAAAGAGTGGTCAGCTGGGTTGAATATACTCTACATCACTGATTACTTCTGGAAACATCTAAATAGGGAATCTAAATGATCTGTGTGCTTTAAAATCTTAAATTGCAGGTAAGGTGTACAGAAAATATGCCCGCGGTTTGAAGCAGATAGTTGTGAAAAGTATCCGTTTACCGCAAAAAGGAAAGCATGGGAGGCCTGTTTCATGTGGATGGAGTCAGTAACATAGGGGTTGGTTGTCCTCTGATTGGAGCATGTCTTGTTGATATCATTATACCCCTTTAAGTAGATGCCAGCTGCTGAAGTTTAACTTTAAATGATTCTCTAAAAATAACCATAATGCATCACTGCTCCACATCTTTACAAAATGTCTGATCAGATAAATTAAGTTGGATTATACATGATCAATTTGCATGTGCCAAAATGTGCTATGTGGTCTTTTGTCAAAACCAGACTGGTTTGCAATTAGGAGGACAAAGAGAGTGAAATAACTCAAGGGAAGTTGCTGAAGAAAGAAGGGCCAAATGACAAAGAGGCACACGAGAACAAGACTAAGAGCAAAGCGATGATGCACAGAAATGTACTGGAGTTAGAAAGAGATCTCAGAGGTGTGTTTGACAGGAAACACAGCCGCGGTGTCTTGCTTTGCCCCAGTTGGGTGTCGTCTTTAACTTCAGCCCCCGCTGATGGATGATGAGACAACAGTGGGAGCCAACCGGCGAGGCGGGGACAGGGAATTGGAACCGATGTCTGGAGCAGCTTTTTTTTGCCATAAATTAAAACTGGACGGCAAGGATTGAAAAGCAACAGTTTGTGTGTGTGTGTGTGTGTGTGTGTGTGTGTGTGTGTGTGTGTGTGTGTGTGTGTGTGTGTGTGTGTGTGTTGGTGAGTGTGTTCCTTTTTACTTCTATCTGTGTGAGAACCAATTTGAGATTTAGATGTTAGTAGTGGAGACATTCTTGTGACGTGAGATCATTTTTGTTGAAGGAGTCGGGGGTTTATGGAAGGCAATGGTTAATTACAACTGGTATTATTTTGTATCATTTATTTTTTAAATGTTGGTTTTCTTTAAGTGTCACTTTTGATGGTAGAGTTGAATGTTGCAGTGTTATCATGCCGTTAATTTATCTTCTTTATTTATTAATTTTTTTGCCGATCTTTTCTTGGACATTGAATACGTTTTTGCTGTCCTTAGCTGTGTTTGCTATGTGTAACTTAATGGTTTGATTTACCACAAAGCAGTGTGGAATTATAGCATCAATGGAGATGATAAACGGTCCTCACAAGTATGGACAAACCAATGTGTGTGTGAGAGATATAGCGTAGCCGTGTGAACGGTAACAGTCCGTGTGTATGCATTTGTGTGTGCTTGTCCATGCATGACTATCCAAGTACGTTGACTCACATGTGTCTGGAATCTCATATTGCATCCAGATGTCACGGCAAATCAATTCAAGTCAAAGACAGCCCAACGTGTTTCATATTGCTCACAAACCCACGGCAGGTGCAGCCCCTTCCACGGCGTTTAACAATGTGCTGGTGGTTGGTAATATGAGTGGAAAAATCAATGGACACAATCATAGTTTGAGTGAAATATCAGCGTTATATTAAATATGGGATATCAGCTGCTGACATAGCGAACCACAATTTGTTTATTTTATTTAGTTTCAATCTGAATGTTTAATACTGATAAGTCTTAACATCTATTTTTGTAAGTCTTAATATCAACAGAAAATATGATGTCATTGAAGTGTTCCATATGTCTTGCCTGGGGAATGCAGCTCCCACCCTCTGATTACCTCCACCCACAAGAAAAACATGCGATAAATTAACCTTTGAGAAGTTTCTGCTGCGGACATCTAACATCCCAATAAAAGATAAAGCAGCATGCACTTTCCAGAAGCAAAATACAAAATGTTTTAAAGTTTTAAAACCATCCAATTCACAGGACTTTCAGCTGCCATTTTAGAGTAGTTTTGATCTCATAAAATTATTAAATCACCAGAAACATTCTGTGAATTATAAGCCAAGCCTGACACATCTGTATTAGATAATTGTTTAAATGCACCGAGATAACTGGATGTAGACGTAGTGATTATAAATAGAGAGCCATTACTTTTGACAAAAGATACTTATTATAATTACAATAATTTAAATGGGACTTAAAACAAATCATATTTAAATTTTCCAACCATTGAGAAAACATGCATAATTTAAAGGCAGGAGGGCATACATTGTCTGTCACCTGTGTGTTTGCTACCATACATACTATATAATAGCAGTTTATACAATCCATTTTGTTGCAAACATCCATCACAAATGTTACCATTCTACATTTAAATTCCTGCTTTTTCAATCTCTTCATTCTTATAAGGCAGATCACTTGGACAAAGATAGCGGCTTTAAATAACGACACAATTATTTCCTTCGGAGGAGTTCATGGGAAAATCTCATAAAAAAGTTATATATGATAGGAGACGTTTGATGTATTGGTGATTTATGGTCCATGCTCCAGTATACCTATCAATCAAACTCATGTGTAAGGATCACACTCCCCGAGGTCCTCGTTACGAGCGTGATCCCATGGCCCACATACAAACTGGACACACTTGTGCATACACATACTTGCTCATGGAGGTACACTCTACAATACATGTTTATATAAGATATCTGTAACTGTAATAACTGTTACGACATGCCAACTATATACTCATACCTCCAGTGTTGAATCATCTGTCATTCCAGCACAGAATGATCCATTATCCTAAAAATGTATACGACAAATAGTCTTTAGCGAAGGGAGTAGAGTGAGAATTGAACGGATAGAAGAAAAAGATCTCTGCTGGAGAGAGGAAGACAGAAAGGGCGAAGGATACTCATCTGTCATCTGTCTGGTTTGGATCGTGCCGGAGAGAAAATGTACTTTGGGTGCGCAAAGAAAACACAATAAATTACTCTCTGTGCTCCTCATTCATAATGCTGGATTACCATACATCACATGGAGAGTCTTTTGCATTTTGCACACATGCACAGCCAGATGGAAATAAGCAGGACAAAGGAAGCACCCACATTCACACAGACACAAGAAGTACTAAATGAATCCACTCGGTGACTGGGAGCAGGTCCAAAAGGGCTTGTGTTTGTGTGTGCCTACTGTAGGTGTCTGATGTTTTGTTAAATAAATATTGAGTTAAAAGTAATGCGTCGTCCTCTCCCCTTTGTCTTTTCCTTAAGCCGGGGTGTATAGCCGTGTTATATTTGCTATGTTATCTACCAACCAAAGAGCTTAAACTATTTGTAGATGGATGGTGATTTAAGCAGCATTATTCTTTAAAATGTTTTGCCACATGGGGGCAGCAGAACAAGTTGGAGACACAACATTGACACATAATCAACTAGTGAGTGTAAGCAAACGTTTGCTTATGTACTCATTCAGCAGACATGAGGAAACATTATAACTCACTTAAAGTTGTGTTTCTATCCGTCTATCTGGTGTTTAGTTGCTAAAAGTTCCACTTTGGTCACCAGCTAGATGCTAACATTGTCTGTCTGCCGTTTTGCATTGGGCAGGTGGCATACAAAAGTTCTACTAAAGCTTTTTTTCTAAACGAGACAACAAAGGTGTCAGGTATAGTGAAACCAAAACAATGACTTGAACGATGCTAACTTTCTCTGTACAGCTACATGCGACCACTTTCACACGGTCTGTGATCAGTGGCATGAAGAACAAAAACACTTTACCACTGAGTTCACTTCCAATGTTTACTTCACTCTGTGACACCGCTAGAAAGGAAAATGTTACTCCCATTTACACAACCTTTTTAACCTTTCCTGTGGCCTCTCTCATGGACATAAGATAGTCTATAGGAGGCGGCGCCGTATCTTCCTGCTAATGTGATGATGATGACAGCAAATTGTGGCGTTGCACACCTGTAACACAACATTCTCAGCTTGCCATATGACCACCTGCTCCCTTTACCACCAGCCACAATTCACCCTGAGGGATACTCAAACAGACCTTTGCCGGTGGTTGAGTAAAGGTGTGAGAGGAGATGGCCACATGTGGCTCGGGGCTAAAGTTGTGATTGCTGTTGATAAGGAGTGTACCCTGGTGTGAATACTGTCTACTTTGGTAAAGGAAATTAGTACTAAAGCAAGAAAAAGTAGGTAAAATAATGAAAGGATGATGTGAGACACAAGACTTGATAAATAACTAAAATTGTGAAGCAAGAGTGTTTAAACAACCATATCCAGTCCACTTCTATTTTCACACAACTCGTACTTTTTCCCCTGCCCATTTCTGCTCTGTGGTCTTGTCTTTCTGTCAGTGGGGTGGCCTCATCTTTTTATCTGTGCTCTATGTCTGAGAATTGTACAGTAGCTACGGGATCAGCACTTTAGATACACCTGTTGTTGCTGTGTGTGCTCGTACATTGATGTAACAATGGCTTTTCAGTACAGCCACTCTTGCCATCGCTGTGCATCTCCATGGGTGTTCATTTGATGTTGAACTTTGATCCCTTTTCATTATTGTTATCTCCCATTGCACGAATCCATCTATCTTTATGTTCCATCTATATTTCTATCTACACTTTGCTTGCTGTTAATACAGACAATACAGACTTCTGATTGTGTGTTTTTATTGCCATCCAGTGACTTACTGGCAATTATTCACAATAGTCATCGCATGATGTATTCTCTAATGTAATGTATTTTGGATTTTTGCTTTTGTAAAGGGGCATAACAAGATGGATAATCACATATCGGTGTACATATTATCAGACACCCTGCTAAAGCTTCCCTTGGTAAACAGCTGAATATCTTACAGGGTTGCTGTTCTGTGTTTAACTTTAATCTCTGACCTCACTGCGCATGGAGGGCAAGACAAGACACATGTTTCAGGCAACTGGTGTAGTGCAGAGTATAACTAAACATTGCCAGTACAGCTAAATCTTTTTAACTTGAGATATTACAGTACTTACTTCTTGAAGACCACTTTAACCTGAGGGAATTTGTACAGCTTCAATCACACAAACTGCCTATGGTCACCAACAAATTAGCACATATTAACATAAACAAATACATACATTGTGGTATGTGCAATGTGAGCGAGCTCGCGAGTTAAACTGATGGGGAAAGGTAGGCTTTGGCTACTTTGAGCCGACAATGTGGGCTGTGTGCAAACTTTAGTGAACAACTAATCTACAAAAGAAACATCCTACAATAAATAATTAATGGAAATAGAGTGATTAAAACTCATCAAATAGCATGCTCAATCAAGCTATGTGTCACATGGTAACAGCTAACTAGTAAAAACTAGCAGAACAACTTGACAAGTATACAAACGGTGTACTTTGTTTTAGGCTACTATCTTCTGGTTAACTGAAATGTCATAAAAAGTATGAACTATATTCACTCCAGTTATATGATCTAAAATCTGAAGGCATGCAGTCTTTTGCCTCATAAATTGTAGTAGTGTTGGCTGTGGTGTGTAGAATGCACTGTGCATGCATAGGGTTAATTTACTGGCTCCCTAATGGAATGCTGGGAAATGATCTGTACATGTGATGGAAGAGCACGCTGCTGAATGCAGTGCACGGTTACATTTCAAAAACACCTTGTGTTAATATTTTATACGTTTTTTTTCACCCGAATAAGTTCACTATTTAAAAGGTATGATTTGAAGATCGAAAATGTTCCAACCCTTTGCAAAGATGAAACCCAGGTGAAGTGTTACAGTGTTACACAAAGGGTTACTTTTGTGTAAAAGTCCACGTTATGTTATTCACAATTTGGACTTATTTGGTCAGAATTACACTGAGAAATAGTATATCTTCTCACAGTGACAGCTTCCCCCACGTTAGCATTCTCAAGATGTGAATTTTTGTGTAGGCATTACAAATATTTTGTTCAATTCCAATGGCCACACAGTCAAGTTAACCAGTCAACTGGTTTGCTAACTAGCTTACACTTTCTAAGTGGAAGCTGGTTAGATAATGTTCCACATTTTTAGGAAGGGAAAAGAAAGAGGGCAGGCAATGCCTGCCCTCAGATGTCATCATCCTCTTTTGGAAAAATGCAAAACAATATCCTCATTAACTGTAGCATGATACAAGTTTGTATTTTCTCAAACAAAAAGCGAATTTAAGCTTTGGTTTTTCTTCGTAATCGTAATCTCTGCTTAACAATTAAAGAAAACAACATTAGTTTATCAGCTGTCTGCAGTTTCCTACATCCTTCACATACATCATTGTATTTGTATATCTTTTTTTGTCTAGCCTTTTTCTTCTGTTCTCTTCTTTTCTCCAGTGTCCAGATAGTTTATCAGTGGATGAGATGAATAGACTGGGAAGGTAATATAGATGGTGGCTTTGACCTGTGGACACTCCTCAAACTCGTTCCAAATCAATTTACCGTTCCATCACTGCCACCCAGATGCCCATCTTTCTCCCCTCTCTCTGTCCCCCTCCCTATCTCTTGCCAATCTCCATTCATCAGTCTTCTATCTCCATTCTCTCCTCTCATCTTTTCTGGCAAAATTACTCAGACTTTCTTGACGGTGAGAAGAAAAAAAAAGTTTGTCTCTGTGTGCCGTACTTTAGAGAAGAAAGGAATACACCAGAATAAATTGGACTTTCAAAAGAAGTTTGCCCTGAAACCTTTTGTTCCTTGGCTCTCATGCAGTATTCATGTTCTCGATGAACTCTTCCTGGCATTGCTTTAGTTCTTTTTACAAACTTATCAGGGACAGAGTTAATGACCTTGAGGCATTAGTAAAACAGTGTGACTCACACCTGCCGCATCTTTGCTGAGTGTGTGTGTGTGTGTGTGTGTAAGTATGGGTGTAGGAAGGTGAAATGCATTATCAAAAACTGTAAAAGCTACAGGTACAGGGCCAATACTTTTACATACTTTTATGATGCTCACGCAATATTATATGTTGTGCTTACTTACATGGTTATCGATGTTTTCTTGATATTCTTTTATGCTCTTTGTGCGAAGCAAAATCCCAATAAAGGTTTCTTTCATTCAAACTTTGGAATCATTGGAATATGATAAACGAATATAAGTTTGATGCTTTTTGTTCAACATGTGAACACTTTAAAGGATAACGCTGCGAATATTCTATATTGATCGTATTGTGAACAAATCATTTTGAAAAGACTGGAATATTGCCTGCACAGTCTTGGTAATGTTTCACTTCGGTACATTCTTTGGGTCAAATTTGTGTAATTTTCTGTCTGAACAGACCTTTAGAATAATTATGGAATCAAAACCTCACTATTGGAAGCAAACCTGGTAAACTCTCAGGAGAGACGCAGCTGCTCTACTTCAATGTCTTATTGACTCGTTTTATTTTGAGTGACTTTGCGTTTCACAGGATAAACTTGAATCCAGATTTCTTTTGAAACCAGAACCAATCTGGCAATTTGAATGTTTTTTTATTAAAGGCCCATATGCTGTATATCAGCATCTCCATATATGAGTCGTTTCCCAGCACCAGTAGCGACTTTTGTGTCAACTTTTTCTTTTGTAATTATTAGTACCATACTTCCAGTAATACGGAAGCTTGACATGTCATTGTGGTATTTTATCAGGAATAGGATAAGATTTGGGAAAATCCCTTCTTGTTTCTTTCGTGATCCTGTGTCTGCTCTCCGACAGGGTATTGGAGCCTTAGCAGAGATTAATCGATGATGGTATTTGCACAGTTCTTATCACACTGCCTATCTACTGTCATAGAAACCCAGGGATTACATTCACATCTGCTTTACCGCTGACAGCAGTAAAAGGAAGGGGTGGCTCCTATGATTTGTTTTCTTTCTTTCGTTCTTTCTTGCTGCCTTTTTTCATTCTTTCTTTCTTTCTTTCTTTCTTTCCCTCAGCCGTTCAAGAATACATATAAGAAGCACATAACAAACGTTTGCTGACATGAATAATCTCTTTTGGTTTATGTTGTGCTTCCTCTTTGTCTCACCTGAAATGCATCCTGACAGAAAAAAAACCTGATGAAGCCTGCAGTTCAGTCAGCTGATCACAGAACAGCAAGATTACGTACAGATGTGAACATTATAAGACATCAGACAAGAGCAGAACCAAGGGATTACATGGGGCTCACAACATGCAACAAAGACCAAGACACAGAAGGAGAGGAGAGGGTAGGATGCTAACTGAGAGGGATACAGAATGGAGAATGGAGAAGAAAAAAAACTAGGTATTGAAAATAAGTTGCCATGGTTGATTTGTCAAAACTTTTCTGTTGTTTTTTTTTCAGAGTAAGTGTATTGCAAGCAGTGCGGAACCAGAACAAAGAGCCGCAACACACATCTGTCCTCTCTACTCTGCATGCAGGAGACCACCTCCAGCTGTCTGCATAATAAACACCCTCTCTAACACACACACACACACACACACACACACAGACACGCACACACCAAAAAACGAGCAAATATGCAAGCCTGCATGTACACAGTCACACGCAGCCTCAGTTCCTAGTGAACATTGCTGTGAGCTTGAACATTAAGATGTTGTAATTTTTGGGATAATTAGTTGGCCTGTCAGTTTTATGGCTGTACCTTGCTAGCTCAGAGATTAGGCCTCCGAGACCTCCTGCTCTGCTGCACATACAGCACTGTGCCATTGTGTGTGTGTGTGTGTGTGTGTGCGAGAAATAGAGAAAGAAGGGAAGAGAGGAATAGAGAGGCACAGTGAATGCCACTGAGAGGGAATTATAATGCCGCTATTTAATTAGCAAAACCTCATTCAACTTCCATCAGTAATTCTGAACCGCTATCCCCTTCAGTCATATATTGTAATGCATCTTTGCACATACAATGATTATAAATTCATAGCTGTCATTTATATTCAAATACCCTTTGTAATCACTGTAATCATAACTTTTGTGATAGAAATACCAGGGTTTTATTTCAGAGTGAAAGAGCAATACAAATATGATCTGAATGTAATTCCAAAGATTAAAGAAGAGAAGAAAATACATGTCCAAAGATATACATCGCGGTCTGTACGTCCCATATGTTAATAACCACCATTATGTCCTTTTCCCCAGCCGTGTTCTCCAGCTCTTTCTGGGAGATGCTGATCCTGTGTTCACAGGCCAGATGAGATATTTTGAGAACAGAAAATAAACAGAAAAAAATACAAACATAATAAAATTATACAAATGAGTTATAATGATACAGGAAGATGGTGAGAATGCAACCGAAGCTATTTAAGTCTTCAACTCATCATGATGGTTCCACTTTCCATCGCTCACACAGGATACTGTAATCAGTATGTTAATGTGCATTTACTGATAAAATGCATGCACAGCACACACAATTGCATTGGCAAGCAACTGTGCCTGCACACACGTTCTCCAAGGATCTGACTTTTTTTTCCTTTTGAAAAAACTCAACAATTATCCAGCAAGCACAATACTGTACACGCTGAGGGAATAAACCTGGCAGCACAACAAAGTCCGAGTGTTACTCTCTTTTTTTTTCATAAGTAATAGAGGCAGGCTGAGATGCAGGACAGTCAAAGACAGAGAGCAGGCAAAAAAGAAAGACGGTTCCATCATTCTATTTAGCACATGGCTGCAGCTTGTGGACATCTTAAACATTGTGTTTACTGGCTGCAGTCCATTAGCTCATACAGACTGTTAGTAATTAATTTCCTCAGACCTACACTCACACTCACAAACACACTCTCACTCGCGTGCACATATATGTGAATGGAGCAATTACTCATGACTTGAAACAGGAGAAGACAAGTAATTGAATTATGTTCCACATAAACAATAAACTCAGGAGAAATAAACCTGCTGTTTCCATACCCCTGGCTTTCCATACAGCGTTCTTGGCAAGCAGCCTGCATGTAACACACATACACACACACACACACAGAATCAGGGTCATATTCATATTAATCAGTCTAGTGCATGAAAACCTCCCATCACAAGCCAAACACAGTTTTTAATGGATTCTTAGTTCGAAATTTATATTTACAATTTCAATGTATTTTTGCACCTCATAAATTAGGTATTATTATCCATATATGTTTTAGTAACTACAAATACTAAATTGGACTGGAAGGTAAATGATTGAAGGAAAGTATCTTAAGGTTGAAAGTGTAAAACAAAACAATAGTTTGTAATGTCAAAGTTGTGCATTCCACATTATGACTGAAAAGGTCTTGATATGTTGTGCAAGCAAAGCTGATGTTCATCTGGGCTTTTGTTCTCACTGGACCTCCTGTTATTTTGCAACTAGAGTTTGAAGAAAAGATAGAGAGATCAAGTTCACGCTTAGAGCTAAAAATTCATTCATCTGCTCACTGCCATCTCCTCGCTGTGAAGTAGATTCAATGGATGGTTCGTGACAAATTCAATGTAAGCTTCTAATTAATGGAAAGCAGGTCTCATTGGAAGTCTCTTTAGTAATTGGTATGATGAATGTACATGAACAGTATTGCAGATATTAATCATCACAAGGTTCTTTTCGGGACTGATGTTTGTGAGAATTCGATGTAGTAAAAACACGTCATTTTTTCTTTTCTTCTTTTGCTGATTTCTGAATTTAACATTGGCACCATATGATTTCATCACTAAACTTGACTTTGTCCACAAAAAATTAAATGAGGAGAATTTGTAAAAAAAGATGAGATTTGACTATGATTTCAGTTAAAATGCTTTATCAAGGAGCTGCTTGAGGCATCGCTGGCAGGAACTGAACCTATAACGGTGTCTTTGGCTCCAGACATGTGTTATAACTAACAACTTGCATTGTTCATACAGAAGTTGGGAAGACAGGGGGGCATCGGGGCATCACATCTTTATCACTGCACTAGTGACTTCTACTGGTTGACTGACGATGTCTAAACCTGACTGTCCTCCCCAATAAAACATCTGTATAGGTCGTCTGTCCAAGGAGCTCACTACGACCACAGGCTGTATAAAAGAAGTTGACGTAGTCATAGCTGTCGCCATTTTGTTTTTTTCCGCAACCATTGAACAGAAGTTACCATATTTGGAGGAGGAGTGACGTATACGTTTCTGGTAGCGGCAGCAACCTGTCAACCACAGTAAGCTCGCCCTGAAGCATACTCCGCTTCATGGTCTTTTTGACTCCAAATTGGATCATAATTTACTAAATGAGCATCATGCTGTATTCAAGACCACTTGAAACCAGCGATTGAGACCATAAACTCAAGTGTACAATGTTTACTGAGGTAATTAATCAAGGGAGAAGTCGGGTCATTTTCTTAGACTTTAATCCAATCTGACTTCTTTTAGCAACCGGAGGAGTCGCCCCCTGCTGGTCAGTAGAGAGAATGCAAGTTTTAAGACACTTCCGCATCTACTTCACTCGGCAGAACTGCCTGATCACGACCTATATTTATTTCTATTGTTTAGGCAGCAACCTCTAGTGGCAGTAGTGATTATGATGGGAGCAAAAGAAGAAGTCAGGTGGTTGTGTATAGACAAAGTCCTTGTAAGGAGGAGGTCGGGGTGGATAGATTTGTCAAAAAACACCCATGACTGCTGTTCATGTCCCATGTAAAATCAAAAGTAACATTTTACTTATTTTACGTAACATACTTAACTTACGTACATATCCCTAAGTTACTCAACAAAGATACTCTTTTAACCCATATGAGTCATTTCGGGAGTCATTGGAAATGGTCGTTAAGGTGTAATTACGTGTTGGTTACGTGACTTTTTTATGACATTCAAAACTACGACCTCTTATGACATGCTATTTGATGATTTTTATGACTATTTAATGACATCCTATAATTACTTTTTATTCCATAGTATACTGACTTTTTGCGACATACTATATTATTACATTTCTCTGACTTTTTCTTTCATGCTGTACTATGACTTTTCTATGACTTTTTGTGACTTTTAAACAGAACACTTTTTTTTGTTCTCATAAGATTCAGTTGTATATATCTCTCCCACTTCCCACCTAAATAATGTCTCCGTGGCCCTCTAAAAGCCATCTAGATGGCTTACATTATCATCCATCTTCTAAGGAAACAGATGACATTGGATATGGATACCTCTCCAAAGGTTGTTTCTCCTTTCCACAACTAAAGGACTTATTTGGAACAAAGGCTATGCAGAGAGGAAGCCTCCTTTTTACACTTCACTTTCCACAGTCAAATTGTGAAAGCAGGAAGAATAAACACCTCCGAAAGAGCAGGCTTAGAGAAAATAAGAGCCACTAAGAACATCTTATCGTGGCTGAGGAGTCATTTATTTTTACTTTGGTCAAGCCAAGAAGAAAAATTGAAATTAGATCCAAACTCAATCTAATAGATTGTTTTTTCCCCAGAGGTATACGTTTTACTGTACTCTAGTTCATATCCCCTGACAATGAATCTACCATGCATTGCTTCTTTTTTAGCTGATATCAAATTAAAGGTCATCAGAACTTCTTAAAGAAAGCGAGATAAAATAAAACATACCAGAATGAGGGATAACTATTTCTGGTATAATGTATCAAAAATCACATTGTTTAGGAAATGGGATGTAAAAGTCCAAAGAACAATTTAAGTAGTAGGAGTAATATTTTGTTATGCACTTCAATTGTCTTTTCACTCTACCATACCCTACACATCATGACAAATGTGCCAAATATGGTGGAAAATCAACAACACCAATCAAGTTGCAACGTTACAGACTTCCCAGATTGACCTCTGAGAAACAGACGACGTCTAGCGGACATGGTGTTGGTCTGAGAGTACTGCCTTAGGGTATTACCTTATCCACCACACACACACACACACACACACACACACATTTCCCCTGGCTCTGTCCGGTGCAGCATATGGCAGACCTTGGGGTTCAAGGACACCAGTGTTTCACAGATTTAGGAGATTCATCACTGACAAACACACATTCATCTCAGGCCTTACCCTGTGGAAAACACACACACGGGCACACACATCCATGCTTGTGCACACCCACACACACACACACACACACACGTGTAAACACTACATACATGATAAAAACAAAAAAAATGCAAGAGAAGCAGAAGTAGCCATCAGCTCTACACAGATTAGTGTCTATCTGATGACTGGAGGTGCATGACAGTGGCTTAACAAAAGGACCCCTAAGGGAGAGCTAAACACAGACACACACACACGACTACACACCATCTCTGTTGTTGACCTTGTGTAGATCTGAGAAGTTATTTCTAGTACAGCGCTGACACAAGCTTAAATTTCTCTTTAACAGTTTACATTACAAACAATGTAAATCCTCATGTTTGTTTTTCTGTGCCAGTGTGAAATCGAGAAACTTGCTTTCTGTTGATGTGGATGGGATTATATTTAATGCGTCCACACAAATATTGAAATATGCAGACATGCTGTACATGTGTTGGCGCGTTGATTCAGAGACACAAAATGCAGGTTATCTGACAACAAACAACTAACATTGGCCACCTCCTCTTATTTATCAGCAGCCTGGCCTTGGTGTCTCAGCCTGACATGTTTGAATAATCCGGCTTTTGCTTGAGTAAACACAGCTCTTATCAGCCTCCCATGGATCTGATTGATCATATATGTTGGCCCGAGCATTTGTCACACCAAAGGAATAAACAGACACAATAGCTACGGTAACTTAGATTTATGGTAGATGTTAATCCATGACGTGTAAGTGTAGTTGTGTGTGTTTTGACTTCACCTCTGCTATTCTAATCAGATAATTGTCTTTTTGTCTCAGAATCTACTGAAAGGTTTAATGAATGTAAAATCAGTGCCGTACGATTTTTTTTATGACTACACTGATTAATATGAATCTGACTCAGTAAGTACGTGTGCTTGTGTATGTGTGTGTGTGTACAGGACTAATTAGCCTGTTTGTTCTACATGCTTTATGGGTCCTGGGGGGGACGACAGGAGATGGGCACATACACACCTTCCTCCCTGCAGAGGCCCATCTGTTGTACAGACACACAGACACACACACACACTCACGTACACACAGCCATAGAAAGCCACTATAAAACTGCTGATGAGGGAACACAGATATTGATGGGATCACTCATTTGAGCTGTCTATTTGGAAATATTGCTCCACTCACTGCAGAACAGACACAGTGATGAAGAGGGAATGAAGAGGACAGAGAACAAAGGCAGGGGACAGAAGCCTCAAAACAATTAGCATTTATTTGGATTTTGCCATGATTTAAATTAAAATGACTGGTTGCAACGTAATGTGAAAAGCTATCTAATGTTAAACGACGGGTTCACAATGCGCATACACACGGACAGCAGACAGACAGAAAGAGCGGATTTGCTCGTTGACTGGCGCGAAAAAATGTGTTTGTTTCAAAACTCTAATCTCTTCAGATATAATGTTCTTAACACAGGCAGGCATCAATTTTCCCAGGATCAAACTCAGAATCAAGTAATCCTCACAGGTTTGTATGTTTCAATCAATGGCAGAGGTCCATGACCTTTCTATGATGCTTTCATCCACTTTCCTGCAGTATTGATAGTAAATATTTTTTGATATTCTGCAACATATACATGTTTATATCTACAGCATGCTTGGATTTTGATCGCTTTGATTAATACATCTTTTACAATATCTGTTTTATGAAATTTGCTTGTATTCATTTTGTCGGTTATTGTTTTTTATTTAGTCTTTTTAGTCCGTTTTTTAGTTTGTATCATATTCGGTCAGACTCCTCCAAGTCTGGGACAGTTCAGTATAGCATTACCATAGACTGTATATAAGATGTGGACATAGTCACTGTGACGTCACCCATTGGTTTGTCGTCTACAGTTCAGTATCTCAACCCCCCCATGTCTGTGTTATCCCGTCATTGTCTCGTCATCTTTCTGGAAAAAAGATCTTTTTTTGACGTATATATTAAGTCATAGTTAACAAAATGAATACTGGCATACATGCACCTTGGTGTCACACTATTACTCTGCTATTTGTCGAGAATACATTTTGAGGTAAAAATAGATTTCCGAAACAAGCAAACTGATCCATCCCCCTCTGACGTTCTTAGAAACTGCCAGCCTTGAGGCTGTGTACATCCCTGTGGAATCTATTTAATTATCACACCACAATAACGCTGCTCACGCAAACTGAATGCATACAGTAGTACTTCAAACATCAGGGATCCCCCCACTGTACACTATCAAAACTCCCCAACAAAACAAAAGGAGGTAGAAGAGTCAATGTGACACCTTTCTGAGAGAGATAACTGTGAGACTGAGTAATAACACGTCGTGTGGTAAGCTCTTTCTCACTTGGCTGACCTTGAATGACGCCTCAGATGAGAAGAAAATGCTATTTTCACCTCACTTCTGGGCCAGAAGTGGCTTCACTATGAGCTATGTGTGTGTGTCTATGATCTACTTTCAGTCAGAGATTGCTTTCTTACAACCGAGAGCATTTAATTACAGAGTGACCAGTTCATTAGCTACACCTGTACCATCGACTGCATGTCTTATCTAATGCAGTCGAATACAGTATATTTTGATGTATTATTGTTTTATATTTCATACATGAACTGAACTGAATGTTAGAGACGCCTCTCAATACTATGCAATCCAACACAACACCACCAGTAACAACAGACTCAAAAATTACAATGGAGTTGAATTGACATCTCTCTGCCAAGGCACCAGCAAAACAAATACAATACTTTAAGCATCACAAAGATGGTATTTATTGTAGGGCTATTGGAAAAGATTAGATCCCTACTGTACACACACAGTATGTAAGTATTTGTACAGGTAGTTAGACCAATGGTTCTGTACGTGCTTATCTCAATAGGAAACTAGAAACAACGGACTGCGAGTCTTTAGCCATAGCAGCTATGTTAGGATGCATAGCACAGTGGTGCTTTGAGCTAAATGCAAAGGTCAGCATGCTAAAATGTTCATAATGACAATGTTGACATGCTGATGCTACACAGGCAGAATGTTTATGTTATGTTGACCATTTTATTGTGTTACCTTATTAAGGTAATTGCAGTATATTTGGCTTGATGGCGGCACTTGATTGAAGGTAGAGGGACACCAAAAAAGATTGAAGTTCATCCTGAGGGGGACATCACGTACCAAATTACATTCAAATCCAAAGAATCCTTTTTGAGACCTTTCACCCAAAGCAACTAAGGTCAACCTCATAGTGGCCCTGAGGAAAAGTCAGGGGTTAACCAAAGTCAATAGGATTTATCCTCTGAGGACCATCAATGGCTATGACTTTCACCGTTTGATATGCAGTCTGGACCAAAGTGGTGGACCGACAAACACAATTAATTTCTCCCCACTCTACGCCTTTACAAAAAATAAATGAGATGCCTAGTCTAAAGATAATTGAAATGAAACATGAGGAGTTAAATCATTCTTTTGAACAGTTTAAAGCAAAATAGTTGACAACCTCCGGGTTAGATTAAAGATAAAATGCCAGTTTACTCCCAAATTAAACAGATAAAGGAAGTGTAGAAACCTTACACTTGTGATAAAGGTATATTTTGAACAATCTTCAAAATGATTTTTACTTTTGGCATTTTTCTTTTCCCTGTATTGCAAGGAATCTCAATAAAATATAAACCAGCTCGTTTATGGCATAACCTTTTCATACTTTTCATTTTTCCTGGTCAGCTGCTCTATCAGTGGAGGGATTATTCTGATAAATGGACGGGTTATTCATGGCAGCGGGAAAATTCAATCACAAGGTGCGAATGATCCAGTTACTTGAATAACACCCAAGTGTGTGCAAAATCCAAGTCATCGGTACATTTAGAAGTACTCAGTAGGATCATATTAATGTTTGGGTGACGTCTGACAAATAGTATGGGCATGTGCGCAACTGGCTCACTTTAAAAGCAATTCATGTTTTCTTTTTAATTATTTTTGAGCTCCGTAGATTAAAACCAAACCAAATAAGTCTTACTAACTTTTGTTTAACTTCCAACAGTAGCCTGGGGGCTGTGTGTGTGTGTCTCTACTGTTTGTGTGAGACTGTTTCCCTTCCTACATACCAAACCACAGTTGGATGTCGTTTTCACCAGTTTATTCCTCTATCCATCAATCACTAGACCCTCAGACCTATCAGACCCCATCTCTCCTTCTCCCTGTCTGTCTCTCTCTCAGTGGGATGCAGGGCCCTTTCCCTCTGGCCTATAACCTCTCAGGTCACATCCTCCCTGTCCTTGACCCCCCCGAGTCAGAGCAGCCTTGGGAAAGTGCCGGCAGACTGATTTACCGATACACGGGATGGTAGAGCTCTGGGGGAGGTCAGCAGGGGCTCGCAGTGCTTTACTCTCTCCCACGAACTAGGCCTGTACGCTGAGTTAGTGGTGATTTAATGATATGGTGTTCTAGATCTAAGAGGCAATGTCAGAGGACATGTGGGAGATATGTAGAAATCTGAGAAATGTGTTGCAACTGAGCTATTTCTCTGTTTGCAGCTCCATTATCTCGGGCAAGCAGGGAATGGGAGGGGAACAGCCTTCTGGTTCAGTTAGTAGACGGTTTCTGTGCAATAAGGTTCACACTCCCCAGTCTCAGGATATTGAACGATTTTCTCTAGTTATAAGCATTTAATATTGTAGATATTCAGGCAGGTGGTTTTAGAGGGTTCTTGTTTATTAGAAAAGGTTTTTTTGGCAGATGCGACACAAATGCAAAGTGATCAGTAAAGTAAGTACCCACCTTCCCACAGTGCTAGTGGCTTCTAGTAGTGGTGGAGTTGAGAGATTAAGCATCAGGACATTTTTACTGAACTAAAACTTATTTTCTCTGTTTGAAATCCCTTACAAGATGTCAATTGGGACAGTATCTCTAACAACGTCCATTGAGATGTTTCTGAACCCACATCTGCAAAAGTTATTTTTTAAATTTTCTAAAGGTTGAAAATAGGGAAGGAAGCCATAATGTTAACATGACACTTTGTTGGTCCCTGCAGGGGAATTATTTCCCTCTTGCCCCCTTTTTACAGATAGGTCAGAGGTCAAGGTGAACTACAAAGCAGCTCCACTGGAGGTGGAACATGTTCAGGTCCATATCAGTGATGGTCAAGTTTGAAATTTTTTTGCACCCATTTATTTACCTTTGACAGCAGGCTGTTGAGAGAAACAAAATGGTTGTTTTATTGAGAAATGCTTAACATTTGAATAAGATATCTATTAGATCCAGTGTTCTATCATGAAGAAAAACAATAACAAAAACAAACTAATTTGTGTTTCAAATTGCTTTTACATTTGGATCATGAAACCCTGTGGACATTTATTCACAAGAGAACAGATAGAGGGAGTCGTGGATTTAGATAAAACCCAGTCTACATGGATTACCTTCACATTCGGCATTCTTCCTGTACATGATCAGTTTTAACCGTGTGCGTGACTGTTTATCTGGCACAGGGGATTAGAAACATTGTGTGACAGAACCATGGGTCCTCTCCTTACATTGTCCCTCTTTGATTTTCAAAAAAATATTTTTTGAAATAAAAACACAGTACCTCATGAACCTGGGAATGCGCTCACTCATATACTTACTCTAATCTGTGGTCGTGTTAGATTTATATCCTGTACCAGAACATTTTCAAAAGAGTTCAACAAATATAATTTAACAAAACAATTTAACAAAGTGGGAGTTGCAAATTACACAGTAAAAGCTGTGATTGATTACCTGATTGATTGATACTTGGTATTTCCTTTCAAACCCCACTACTCCAAATCTACACTCTTATGCAACAATGTGGATATTAGTATATGTATACAATACTGTATAAACCTCATTACTATGTATCTACATGTACAAAAAAAAGACATGCTAAAACATACTGTATTTTACCAGCATAATATTATGAAACAGTTTTATAATTGTTAGCATATTTAAACGATGTAGTCATCGCTGATTTACAAAGAACAAGGTCCATCTCAGTTATCCCGTAAAGTCTTGAGTCACAGAGTTTACAGTAAATTAGTAAAAAAAACGCTTCTGACGTAATACTTACATTTACTGTATAGTTTTACTGTCAACAAAAATGACATTAAAATGCAGTATAAAGATGCTTATTAACAGAGCTTATAGCACTGCCTTCAGCCTCTCCATCATGGTGGTCCTTCATTTATTGCCTCTATTAATCATATGGCAGTCATTAATTCAGCCCGGGTAAAAATCACACGGATTTGTCCCGTAACAAACATGAGCCACTTCTGACATGTTTGGAAACAATGTCAAATCACCTAATGACAGCTCACACTAAACAGCCAGTTGAGTACATAGCATGTCTTCAGTTTTGTTCATGTTTAGGGCTTTACTCAAACAAACATCATCAATTTCACTCCACTGATATTTAGCTTTTTCCATATGAGCTCAAACGGCACATAAACACTCATACTAAGAGGTTCCTTTCAAAATGCCATCTATGCTATTGACATAAAATGTCACTCACTGCTAAATTAAATATTGCACAACATTTAAGCAAACGATTCACTCATTCACCAACATTTACTGCGTTACACTCAAAAGCAATATCCCGTTCTGATGATATGTTGTATCTCCTTTCCATCAAACAGCCATGATACTTATTGTGTTGTGAGAGCACCAGGCAGCTTTCATTATACTTTATTTCATCATGAAACAAGCCAACAGTGGCTATCCTTCACAAAGGAGCAAACTACAAACGTTTCAGAGCCACTTTTAAAGCCTATAGTGATAATTGGGTTCCCAGGCCATGGTTTTCTTTCGGGTATTCCTTTCAATTAGCTATTGGTATTAACCCTCAGAAGCCTGACTGAGCACTAATTAATTACAATATTAAATACAACACTACAGAATTAACTAAGATGTTAAGAGTTGTAAAGAGCAAAATAAACAAGTTTGCGTTGTTTTTAAATCATAGGCTCATATAGGTTATTAACTAATAATCTATAATTAATAATACATGGAGACATGACTCATTATTATAGGTAAAAAATGTAAGGTGCAAAATGTGTTTCTTAAAATATATACATATATAGTCTATACTATTTATATAGGTCACAAACATGTCAAACACGGTAATAATCATACATGAAGACATCTGCTGAGTTGGCCAGCATGATCTGAAATATCTCTAGAGAATTCATATCATGTACGGTATGGTAGTGGAAGGCTTAAGTGTTGATGCCTGCACAGTATGCCAGCTTTGTTTAGCAACTCAGACGAGCATATGAACATTTTATCAACTCAGATCTTTATTCACACACATTTTATGGAGGGTGCCCAGTAAAATGACACGCACACTGTCCCCAGTGGGAATTACACCCTTTGCATGCCAGTGGAACTGTTGGCAGCCTGAAGCGGATTCTGAATGTTGTTTTCATTTTAGCTCGTGTGACTGGCAAGTGGATCCTTTTGTATCACACTCAAAGTGTGAAAATCCACGCATTGATCATGTTGATAAATGCTGCATGTTTATAATAGTTTAACAACCCGATCTCATGGGAAGATAGCAAGACATATCCGCGTGACATTGATAAACATTTTAGGCTTTTCGTGTGTCATATGTCACGTAGTTACCATGAAGTGGCTGAGGTTATGTCTCGGCAAGGATAGGTTTAAAAAATATATCATGGTTGGGCTTAAAATAAGTACGTAAACTAGTTAAGATACATACGGAATCAACGCAGAAAGTGAAGTTTTCTTTTTCTTTTACTCATTCTTATGTTGTTTTCAAATCATCATCGTCTGACAGTTAGTAAAAGGTTGCTCCCAAAATGCACAGTGCAAACTCAGCCTTTACAATCTCTTCACGCACTTTCCACTAAGTTTCCCCACATACACATAGACTGCACATACACAACTGAACCCTTAAACATCAATAACGAATCAGCAAAGCCCCTAAGAAATTCCAGCAGGCCAGATCTTCACACATTAAAGCAACCGACATCATGCCAGCCGCATCAGCCACCACGGTCTGTAATAGTTATACAGCTTACATTAAGAAGTACAGTATAAACAGCTTCGTCCATGCACCAGACTTTCTGAAAGGCAACAGTTGCTTCGACCAATCTGTAATAAGCATACTCAGCCGTACGGCACGCATTAAACATTAACACTGGGTCTATACAGCCTTGTAATCCAGCACTCTATTCCTTCATGTGAGCCATGAGGCCAGTTCTTTAAGCCCAAACAGAGATTTAAGCAACACACATCTTGCTTTCTTCAGAACAGAGTACATCAGCCACAGAGTGTGCCGCTTCAATGACAGGCACAAGTGCATCTGGTCACTTTGAACATTTGGTCTCCTACTTCCACAATGCGGTTACTGTCGAATGCATGCTGGTTTCCAATAATGTATGTATTACACAAGGGCCAACAAATGTTTGTCCTTTGTGCGGTGGAACAAGGTGAACTTTTTACCGTGAGCATGCTAATTGGCTCTTGCTCTGAAGCTCTGAAGTAGCGTGTAAAGTCATATTTTGGCAAGTGTTTGCAAGATACTGAGCATATGGATGACATATGGAGGTTTGTGGATTGTGGATGCTTTTTACTTTTTTTCCACCGTTATATGTTTGTTTATTTGACTGAAGTTAAAAATAAAGTGGTAAGACCAAAATTACAGTAGATGTCATACAGAAACAAACAGGAAGCAAAACACTGTACCTCAAGTACTTTCATCAAGCTTTCTCTGTCAGGAAAAATCATGTTTTCCAGTTCCCATTCAAGTGGTCACTTCAGTTTAATTCATTCCACGTGGTTACATTTTTAGGGGAGGTGTATTAGATGACATTTTAAAGTCATTAAATCACATCATTTCATTTTCAATCCAGTGTTTTTCAGTGATTTACTTGAAAATGATCGGTTGGCAAGAACCAGTGACACAACTCATGGCGCTGAATGCTACTGAGATCATGGGATTCATTAGTTAACCACACTTCCCCTCTCTTTTCAACAGACAATGATTGCCATGTAACCTCTGCTGCGGAAGCCTCTTCGTGATGGGTGATGACCAGCCTATGCTTTGTGATTGTTTGTGTGCCTGTGTGTGTGTGTGCGTGTGTGTGTGAGAGTGAGTATGTTGCTGAGTGTGGTACTCTACATTGAGGATATGCTTTTGTACTCCACTTCTGCACTGGTGACAGAATCCCAAATTGGCACGGCAAAACATAAAGGAAGACTTTCAGTGAACCTTTCCCCAGAAACGCAAACTGAATGCCACATACGCACGCACATCCAAAGCCTGGCTCTGTTTAAAGCCAGGAATTAGGCTACACTGCTTAGTGGTTTGCAGTTCAACTCTGGTATTAATTGAAAGCTGAATAATCTGCTTTATCAGGGGCAGATGGTAGAGTTCATGAGATGTAACCTTTCTTTTATATGCATCCAAATTGGCTTCTGACTCTGTAAAAAGAAGTACAGGATGTTGTTACGATATTTGAGACTGCTACCACAGCCATAACAGTAAAGTTTCTCTTTTGACTTTAAATTGAGGGTGTTGGCTTTGGAGTTCTCATCATTACAAGCAGCGTGAAGTTGTTTTACTGTCACATTGTATTGGAGATTGAAGGTCTGGATAGATGATTGGGTCAAGTCTTTGACACTGGAGGTCGAGGCTCACATCTCGTCCTAACGGTCAATTTTGGTTTCAATAGTGGCAGTGGTTTGTCTTTTTTTGTTATCTGGATTCTATGAAAGTACCACATTATGCTTTTGATTTAACGTTACTGCGAGTAATTACACTGTTACTCCCTCAGGCCAGTGTCGGACTACAGACAACCACTCTGAGGGGAACCAGACATACTACCGCAGCTGGTAAGCAGTTATTTGGGTTCAAGTTAGAGATATAAAAGCCAGGTCTGCAGAATGCCTGTACAACCATTTGGTGCAGAAAATATTCAGTTTACAGAAACTACATGTGGAATTAGAAAAAAAACAATCAAGAATGACTGTCAACAAAGAATGGAATGTAAACTAATAAGAGTTGGTTAGGTTAAAACGAATAAAACCAATGTATCCCACTTCAGAACATAAGAAATTCAGTGTCTTAAGAAAATATATAAACATGCCAATTCTAAATGACAACTCCAAAAATTTTAATTCAAATACAATTGCACTTTTTTTGCTAATAGAGTTAAAATTATGATTAAGAATATGACATTCCACAACAGAGATATTAAGTTTGTTAGAATAAGAAACGTTTGTTAAAAAAGTACATTTAGGGATTACAGTCCCAGTGAAACCGCTGTTGTTGCGGAGAGTCACTCGTAGAAATGTATTGTTTAAAATAAAGATAGATGAAGGTTAGAATAGTTCCAGCAGAAAAAAGATATAAAATTCACGTAAACATTCTCGTGCAAAAGTAAGAGAAAAGGTGTTGGGTGTCTCAGTTCAGCAATGTTGATACACATATACAGTATTATGAGTGTGCATATTAAGATTTAGATGGACTTTTGGAGAAAAACATTTTCTTCTGGATTTAACAATTATTTATTGACTATTATTTATGATGATGCAACATATTGACTCCTGTGATGATATATTTCAGATGAAGATAAAAAGATGTTTGTGTTTATAACTGTAACTGAGGTTGAGACATATGGTAAGAAGGCTATATAAATCATAAACTATCTGTACCGATAAATTAATAACAAAAACTCATTTCATAATTTGTAAACCTCAATTACTTTAATTAAATGTTGATAATTTGTCAATTAAATTACCTCCCAATAAAACGTGACTGTGGACTGTAACACCTAAACCATCAGTAGATACTAAAAGTAACTGCAGTGGATATGTAACAATATCCAAGTGTGGCATCTCCCCTTTAAAGTGTCTGGGTTAACCAGAATCGCGTGTGGTAGCAGGAGAGAGAGCGACTGCAAAACACTGCCTGTTATTGTGATTCAAGCCCACATTATGTATGATATATCAGGGGGCAAAATATGCTTGATGGGATAGTAATTAGGAGCCATATATTTTCCCCAGCAATGTGATGCCAAGATCATTACCGCCTATCGCTGTGATGAATGTTTCATGAGACTTAGTGGTTATGAATATATTTGTCCACATTTTGTATGTACATATTAAAATTGTGGAAAGTTCCACTCAGATGTTGTTTGAGAACATTTAGATTTGAGTTGCCGTCCAGTCGTTGGTAACAGCTGTAGGTTGGATGCTGCCAAAAACAAACAAGCACATTAATAAATAGATAAATTATGGCACAGATAATGCAATATTGTTATATGTTTCTCTTATATAATTAGTCATTACTCTTGTTGTTATTATTATTGTTGTATCTGGATCTTTCAGTGAAAGTTCTGTAGAAAACAGTGAATTCCTGAATAATTTTCTAGTTTTTTAAATATTGGCACACATTGTCAGCTATTGGCAGGATCAAAATGTTCCAGTGTTGTACATGCCGTAAGTATATCAGTCGATATCAGTGTCTGGATCAGTAAAAGTATTGTGGAAACAGCAACTTTAGGCCGAGTGGAAGGGAATTGAATGTACATTAAGCTTCATGCATCAGATGTAAACTGAACATGAAGGAATGTAAACACAGACTACTCAGAGTTTCCGAAAATGTAATTTATCTCACACACAAATGTGCCCACACACACTTTCACAGAGACATATGCTTGCATATGTACGTCTCTGTCTCTCAGTCTGTTGCAAGTGCAGCTCTTTTGACTGATGAGCCTGTAAGTGTTTCTAAAGAGCGAGCCACTCTGTGACAGCTGTCTCTACATACACTGTTAACATGAAACTCTCCCTTCCCTTTGTACTTTCCCTTTACTCTCATCCCGCTTTTACTGGCACTTCTCTCTCTCTCTCTCTCTCTCTCTCCCTCGCCCCTCCTCTCTCTCTCTCCCTCTTCCTCTGTGTCTTTCGACTCTGGCTAAGCCACGCTGGAGTCAATCTTTCATTCAGAGGACTGAAGTGCCAACTCCCAAGGTACAGTAACAAGAATAAAACTCCAAGTCATCTAAAACAACTCAACTCTGCTCCATAGTCCGATAGGACAGGGCGAAAACCAATCTGTAGTGGTTTAGTGGTTCAGACCAAAGAAGGGAAGCAGCTGCAGTGATGCCACTGCCAGGATTGCATTTCTATCTCCACATATTGGCGGAAAGTTCAACAATCACCCCAGAGCCCAGCCTCAAAATATGATTAGCATGGACCCGGATGATAATGGCTTTTACATACAATTACGCCAAAGGGGGAATTACCCATGTATGGGAATAATGTAGCTGGGGAATGAGACAATTGCTTGCTAATGTCTGTTGTTGTTGGCTGACCCACTGGAAATTTGTTTATTATAAGGTTTTATAGTCAGACAGGCTGTGTCTGCAGTAAATCATGTGATGGATATTCATGAAAAAGATTTTCTTTTTTCATTCAATTAATGACTTTGAATGTTTGAAGCAAGACGACAGATGAGGCAATGGACATGTGATGCACTGACTGAAACAAAACACTAAATTAAGTTTGTACAATTTGCACACATTGTTTCCTTCTCAAATGAGAAGAGATGATCAAACTTAGGCAAGAACTCGCAAAGAGATGGTGGAATTGTTGTTAAGGGTTATGTGAAAGCCTGTTGTTTATTGGAATTAGCCACCACACTTCTTGGAGGATGCAGCAGTTACTGAAGTGTGATACTACTGAGCATCTGCTGTTGATTTCACTGACCGCAAATACAAACATAGTGTCAAACTCATCACTTTCAGCATTGTTTTGTTTTGAAGTAGATTTATAAAGAAAGAACAAATCCAGGACACATATACTGAAACAGCAGGGGCATTTTCTTTTTAATTAAATAACATGAATAACTTCAAACCTTTGAGCAAGTATTTTTGGCTTTGTCAACCAGGACACATGCAACCTGACAAGCCAAGCATTTATTTCTAATCAGACCTAATCAGAAAAAACATCAAAATCAATGCGTCATGTTGGTTTTTTTTGTCATTTATTTTAACACACCACCACACATATGGATATGTAAATGATGATCAATGATGTATTTCTACTAAAAACTAAAACAAATCAAAGGTATAATTCTTTGAGGCTTTGTTTTTTTTTTTACTTAGTTTTGCTGCAAGTTACTCAAAGGGAGAAAACTAATCATCTCATCAAAATTTGAGCAAAGATGAGTACAAATGAAGACCAATCCCTTTAGGACTGTATGTTTTGTTTACCTTCTTTAAATTAGAATTTTAACAAAGTAGATTAAACAAGTCATTTATTGGGCGGTGCCTGGACTACCAAAAGTATTGTTAAAAAAAGAACATCTTTCTTTGTTTTACTTGATTTCTAGAATTTCCCCAGGCACCTCTGGTTGGGATCCAACAACAAAGGGAACAATAACTCTTTCTACCACACATGTACAAAACTACACCTAATTCCCTGTAATCCAAGACCAAACTATTTTCCTCATCTTTCAGCCTGTGTACTTCTGTCATAAGGACAAACGATATTTGTTATAAATGAATAACAATAATAATAATAATGGGAAGAAGAAGAAGAAGAAGATGGATTGCTGGTGTAAAATTGATCAAACCATAAGTGGATTTTCAGACAAATTGCATTGTATCCATCATATAACACATTGAAAATGCTGAGTGCGTGAGATATAATTCTCACAGTTCAATATATATCACCATCCAATCCACAGTGCTCCACTTTATTACTATTGTTTGGACATGCTCTGACCCGAATGCTCGTACAAGCCGTAGCTACTACCCCACAAGGTCTGCTTTTTTCACTGGGAGTCAGCTGCCTCGCCTGGTGGTGTTGGGTAACCCACAGTCAGAGCTCTGTGGCTTGTCTTGGTGTAAACAGATGGTCTCGGCTCTGATGACTAACTTCTGATCTCACCCAGATAGGGAATCAGGTTGTCAGATGAGCTTTCCCAGCTCTGCAGAGGTGAGATGACTGAAACAGCTTGAAATATGCAGAGTGTAAATAAAGGCCCTGGTCCGATTTCCTGGAAGAACTTCTATTTAGACAATCACAATCAAACTGTGTGAAGAGTAACACGCTCTAATGCAGGAGCCCATTGTTTTTGAATGTGTAGTGTGTCTTGCTACAATATCTATATCTATATCTGTGTTGACATTAAGATATTCAGCTGCAAAAAAGGTGGTGCCGAGGCAGTCTGCAGTAACACTGTTTCAGACTTGCCAAGTTGGTTGCACTCTTTTTTTATTAGACATGTCTCTTGCATTTAATGTTATACTTCAATTGTCTTGTTTTTCTTAGTACAAACATTTCAACAAGAGATACATAGGGATCAAACTGTGTTGTGATGTGTCAGTTAGATGTCAGGCTAACCGTTAGCTAGACATTTAGTTTTACTTTGAACTCATTTTAACTGTCAACTGAAGATTTTAAACTCCCTGGTACATCCAGGGAATTTAAATAATCATTTTAAGTGAGACATAGCCTACTTCATTTTAAGAAAGCAGTTTTTCAATGTAAGCTAACGTTAGCCAAGATAATAAAACTGGATGCTTCGTTGGTTATCCATCATTTGACAAACATTGCATGTAAAACATTACTCAAACTTAGCAAAATTAGAAGTGTTCAGCTAATGCTGCTTAAAGCCATGTACACAGCTAATCATCAGAGGTTAATACAACTTCACTTATTCAAATGTGGTTTAGTTTTAGCCATTTTAATGCCATTTCTTCCCCTGTTTCTCAGATAAACAGAGGAATGTTACTCTTTTGCTACTACTATCAGTCTTATCGTGAGAGATGACAACATTTCCCGTCTGTTTAAATGAGGTAGCCTATTGGAACATTTCACCCCAATACCAGTATGTAAATCATTCAAAGCAAGCAGCTGATAAGCCAGCTTTGTTTCTGCAATCTGAAGATTCTTTTAAGTATTCTGAATGTTTTTAATAAAAATCCCAATTATACAACCTCCCTTTTATGAACCATTAATCATCCTTGCGAATGCTGTAGCCGATGCAGTTACAGAGTGCAGAGCCCAGTCTTAATGAGAACCAAATGTCCTTGACCTTTACTCACACTGTCCACCTTCCTTCACATTCCGCATACACTGACGGTATTCTTCCATTGTATGATGTCATCTTATAAGAACAGTGAAAAAATGGGGGAGGAAGAAGGACTTTCCAAGTGGGATGAAGTGATCATCCCTTTAGGTATTCTGCTCATAGAGTTTACAAGCTTTATGAGGACCAGAGCATCCAAACGAAGCTGCTTAATACAATGGAAATATTCCTCTCGATCTCTCCACCTCGCTTTTCAGAAGGGAGACAAGGGGGGGGGGGATTCGGAGGCTTTGTGTGGATTTGATCAGTGTAGACCTTTACTGGGATCTCTTCTCACATTTTCCGTCCAAAGAGACTGAGGCGCTAGCAGACCATCACATCATTACAAGGGCTGTGATAGCCATACCTCTGTTATAAGGGAAAGTAGGCAAGATGCCTTGTGTGTGTGTGTGTGTGTGTGTGTGTGTGTGTGTGTGTGTCTGCCTGTGCCTCATCTACCAGTTTGGTCCATTTCAGTTTGCCACGGTGCACTCCAAATGCGAAAATTTGAAAACATCATCATATTTGTGTCCTGTTTGTTCTGGAAATGTTGTAATTCTGTAAATTCACAAATTGGTTTGTTTATAATCTAATTTTGTATTGCTCCCTGATACAGTTTGTGGAAGTTTAAATGTGTCACGTTTCACAAGCTGAGCATACATTCATATCTCAATTATGTTTAATATCTGAATTGGTCATTCATAAGTACAATAAGATGGGAAGATACCATTGCACCCATTACTTTGAAAGCTACTTTTAGATCTAATGGGCCGAGACAGAAACCAGCTTCCATAAAATGTGCTTAAACACTACATGTCATCATTCACCCATTCATACACTGATGGTAGGGGCTACCAGGCAAGGTGCCACCTGCCCATCAGGACACTAACTAATCAGTCATACCCTTTCGCATGCCGCAGGAACATGCGGGAGCAATTTTGGGGTTCACTGTCTTGCCCAAGGACACATCGACATAGACTAGCGGAGGCAGGGATCGTACCGCCGATCCTCTGATTGAAGGACAACCCTGATCTACCACTGAGCCTAAGTCACCCTTTAAGGGATAGGATTGTGCTTGAACTATTTTTTCTTCATTTATTATCCCCGTATGCTTAAAATGTGTGTGATTAAAGTTTTTAGTTATCACACTATTCTTTGCTGCTTTTACCTCAGGGATCAATCTGTTTTAATGTGATCATCTGATATCTTTTTAGTGCCATTGTACAGTATGGTGTGCTTAAAGCAGGAGTAGTAATAGTCTTGAGGTAATGTGGGTTTTATAGAGGGTTACGAGTGAATGATTTTCATTTTGTAATCTTCAAGCGCTGTTGTACTCTCAAACAAACCCAGTGGGGCTACTCAGCAACCAATAGTTGAAGTGAGATTATGTATAAATGTCACGCATAGCCGGGTTCGGATGTGTCTCATTATGAAGGCATTGTAAACATTTTGCAGGAGTCCAATGAGATGTTTTATCATAGGTTCATGTATTTCAAAACACAGTCCTGTCCACTTTGGTTTTTTTAATCTGTCAATTCCAAAACCTACCTTCGGCTATAGTCAATACTACTAGATCTTTTATAAATCCCAATATATGTCATGACTTTAATGCACAGTATTCTCCATACATGTATGTATAGGTATACATGTAGTCCGACATGTAATCAATAAAGCAAAAAGCCTTTTATTGCCCCTAAATGTTAAGTTTGTTCCTCCAGTGGCTTGCTATAATGCTGTATTAACAACATACTGCTTCCATTAGTACAAAGTGTCGTCTTACCAAATCAATACAGACATGTCTGACAGTCCCCACGAGTCTGTCTGTCTGTCTATCTGTCCCCTGCTAACTGTTCATGTCATTAGTGCATTACGGCAGGCACTTCCATGAACTGTTTGGACGGCTGTAACTGGAGAGGAAGTCAGAACCAGAGCATGACAACCCAGCCGATGCGGCCCAGCTCGTTAATGACATTTTCCCTCGCATGACAATCATCGGAAGTGGAATAGTTTTATCATTTCACAATGTTGCAATAAGCTCTATCCGGTTCCTGAGGTGCCCTGCCAAAGTCTTTCTACATGTAAACAGGTGCACAAAAGAATAACAAAAAAAGTCCAGAAATGCCAACCGAGCTATGGAGCTCTTATCGTTTTGAGTGCTCACATTAATTTGGAAATGTACAATAAAAGCGCATGTGTGAGCACACATTTTGACACACATTCCTCCCTCTGCCGAACACACACACACACACACACACACACACAAACAATAACGTCCCCATGAAAGGAGCGCTGAGATCTAAGGAGACTTAACCAAGTTTGACAGTCAACAGCCCTATTAAAGCAGGCCCCACTGCAACCAAACACGGCGGTAATTGTAAATGTCAGGCAGAATTAACACAAGAATAAATAGCTTTGCGTTTCTTATGTGTATATATGAGAGGAAGGAAGAGAGAAACATTTTAGCAAAGCCCTAAGACAGCCTTACACAAGTCCGTCTTCACAGCATGTCTTCTGTGTCATTTCAGTATAAACAGATTACACATATGTGGAACATGTAATATGTATGGCTTTGCAACAGAATACATCTAATATACCATTCCACTTGTATGTATTTTTCCACATTCTTATCCTCAGTGTGATCAAATTGCAAATCAAATGACGATGATGAAAGTACTAACCCAGAACTGGACTCTTCTACATTCCTGCAGGACTATTGTGGTATGACTGACTGACTGGCTGGCTGGCTGACAGACGCACTGTGGTAAAAAATCTGAACTGGTTTACTTTGGGGAAAGGCCGGAAAGAACTTGTCATGTCTCCTCTGCTGACACAGAGACACACAGTGGGGGGGAGAGAAAAAGAAATAGACGGGGAATGTGAGGGAGATAGAAATCTTGCTCTATATGCGCTATTTGGAAGTATTCATGCATGTATTCCTTATGGTCTCAGCAGTACGTCTGCTTGTGCCATTTGTTGTTTCGCTGTGTTAAGTCCCAGTGCTCTGTGTTTATGTGTGCGAGCACAGTGTTTTGTCCACTGGTTAGGTCATAGTTCCTGGCCTGAGTCCTTCTAGACTGGGTATGGATTAGCTTATGATTGTTCTGGGAAGAGCTGCCCACAGAGCAACTCCATCGGGAACATCCAGAGAACTAGTATTTTACATACTGTATCATGTGCTAACCATCATTTTGTCTTTAAGTCCTTAGCTGGAAAGGAAAAGTTAAAGTTAAAGTCAAAAACTATTTGTATGTGATTGTCGTTTCTTTCTTTTTGTAATAATAAATTTTAGTTATTCTATATATCACCCATTAACCAATACTTTGTCAAATAAACATAATTTCAGTGGAATCCAGGCCCTCTAACCAAATAGTGCAAACCCACCCGAGAATACATATGGCCATTTCTTACCCGCCGCAGCAGCTGGTGAGCGCTGGCTACGACATCTTCTGGAACTCAGCTGTTTAAGTCAAAAGTGGCATTAACATGTGGCCTTGCAATTCACGGAGGTCAAGCTGAGCGCGAACGCATGAAAAGTGCTAGAAACACCAGTAGTCAAAGACAGACCTTGTCAGAAATGTATCCCTCTGTCCCTGGCCCTCGACCCCAATCATAAAACTCACAGACACAGAGGAAACCCACCAGTAAATCAGCCTGTCGCTGGCTCTCCCACACTGGGTTTGATCCTGTTGATATATGGCTTTAATATGTGGATGGAAAGATGGTGCAATGAAGGGAATGCAAGATGGATGAAGAGAGAGAGAGAGAGAGAGAGAGAGAGAGAGAGAGAGAGAGAGAGA
>NW_022280050.1:2541718-2594218 GCF_004355925.1 Anarrhichthys ocellatus
AGAGAGAGAGAGAGAGAGAGAGAGAGAGAGAGAGAGAGAGAGAGAGAGGGTAAAGAGAAGAAGAGTGGCAGAGAGTACCTTCTCAAATTGTGTGAAAGCTCTCTAAACAGCATTCACAAAATACCATAAAAAAACTTTATTTCACTTGCAAGACTGGGAGGAAATGTTCTTTACAATGTCGGCAAAATAAGCTGAAACTTTAGCCATGCTAATCAAATTAAATTATATAAATTGAATTTCAGTACTTAATATGTCATTTTAGAAGCATTTCCCTAATTGTGATATACAGTAAACTATTTAAAAATGGGAAACATTGTATTAACACTTTTTATTCTGTTCAAACTTGCTGATATATTTGTAACCTGATTTATTTTGTATTAAATCATATCAAACAAACATCAATCATGATCATTTGTATATCAAGAAACATCAAATGGTTTCAAAAACCCAAAGGCTGACATTTTAGACCAACAGATGCAATAAGTTTTTTCCATCATCATCAGTTTGAGTACACACAAAAAAGTCCCTTTTCCTGTGTACATGTATTTGTAACAGGAAGGCCTGTAAACTTGCTCTAATCTCTACAACCCCCTTTTCTTTTCTTTTTTTGCAAAAATGTGTAAGAGCTGGATGTGAAGTAAACAAACAGCAATTTTGTTCCAAAGGAAAGACTCCATCACACTCAACTGTGTGAAATTCATTCATGGGAATGATGCAAAAAGTGTGACAACAGTGGAAATCAGGCTCGTATGTAGCATCGTGATCAACATGTAATCATCCTGTCTGCTTCTTTAGAAGGAGAGAGAGAGGGAGGGAGTAGGAGAGTTGCCTATTTACTTGTTTAATTCATCCTAATTGGCTGTTAATGTCTAGAAATTGATCTTAATGAATACTACATACACTACTGCGTGATGCCAATAAAGCAGAATTGACTTGAAGAGCAGAGGAGAGAGGTAAGAAGGAGATGAGAGAGAAGAGGTGGAGCTGAAAAGTGAGGACAGAGGGCACAGAGGTGAAGAGCGAGGAAAATATACTGAACTGAAAAGAAACTGATGATGAAAAGGAACGGGGAGGGAAAAAAGACTAGAGAGAAAGGAAAAAAAGAGAGCAACAAAGATGATGTTGAGAGAGAGAGAGAGTAAGAGAGAGATGACAGAGTGCTGACATCAGAGGGCCAGCAGTCCCCTCACATCACTCAGCTTTCATGGAAAATCAATTCTCCCCGGTATGGACGGCGTTGTCAACAGCAGGCAGGACCAGCAGCTCTATAGCCTCGCTTCAACCATTAACATTAAAAGGCAGAGTGGTAAAGTGTGGTAATAGCAATCTTCAAGTATCATTACAGTCAGTCTGATCCTCACATAGGGTTCTGGGATGTGCACCAGAGTAGGTTAATTTGTGGTAATGTATAATGTGACGACACATTTTAAGGTCATTTTGTGAAAATTTGTGGGGGGAACACAAAAAGCAATAAATGTAGAGCTGGAGCTGTAGAGGAGCAGTGTTACTCCTCACTGCTGAGGTGAGGACCAGGTGGGCATTGATGGTGTGCACACCGTGAAGGAGTCACGGGAAGAGGGAGAGGAAGGGACCATCAGTTCCACTGCACCATGGCGACAGGCATCCGAGGAATGGGCGGCACTCCCCGTGCTCCTATGACAACATTGTTCCTCCCATCATCCCTAGCACAAGTGAGCAGCTACGTTGGCCAGAGTACGATCAGTGAGGCCAAAAGAGGACAGCATCACTGAAGGTCATCGAAGTCAGCCAGCGTATAACGTTTATCTTAATACATGTTTTACTTAAAACTAAAATCTTTGATTTTTGTATAGTCTAAGGACATTTTTAGACATTATAACGGTACCATTTAATTGTTGTGGGATGAAGGGAAAGTTGCATGAGTTTTTTTTTTTTTTTTTTGGTGCATTGTCTTTTCATTTCTATGAGTAATAAATTATTATGTTTTCAACCGTAACCGTGTCAGACTACTTGGTTGCCTCTGTCTCGCCATCTACCCGATCAAAGGAACCCCTTTAAAAATCCAATCTCCTTCCCCTCATTACATACACTAACTAGTACACTACTTGTTTGCTTCTGCTTGCAGAAAAGAAAAATGGCAGTGAAGGAAAAGTCAGGGGATCACCACAGTCATTAGGATACGTGACTGAAAAATGGAAGTCCATTATTTTGTCCTTCAAACAATCGCACTCTCAAGTGGCGATGCAGAACTCCTCCGTGGGTGCCTGTCCGTGGACTGTCGTTCTCCTCCATGTTATCCTCCATAGCGCTCTGCAAGTAGCTGCATGCATTCTGCTCTGCACTTCTGTCACTCTGGGTTTGACCTCATCCTTGTGTGCCGTGATGCAAGTGAAAAATACACTTTGAAATCGGATTTGAGTGGCCAGAGCATACGGCAACTGCCTTCGTAAGAATCTGATTGGAATCACATTCTAAACCATTTCCAAATGTGGTCTGGATCCAATTTGCAAAAATCGCATTTCATGTGTTTCAGACTTTCTAAAATCAATTTGGATACAATCTGGATAAGCAAAAAATTGATTTGGACTGAGTGTTTGGACAAGGTCTATAGCAAGAAGATTTTAACCTGCCATTTCAGAGACCTAAATGTCTTAGTGTGTCGTGTGGGTTGAAGAGGTGACAAGGTCTACACTGTGTTTTCCACATGGAGAGAGATGTGGGAAAAGCCAATCCAACACTTGAAATAGCTTGTTCTAATAAACGGAAAACAGCAAGAACATTGTGTTGAAAAGCAAAAATCCTGAGGGTTATTTTAAACTTCTTATGAACTTGTAACAAACACAAACACTGTTTCCTTTCTCGCACTTGTAACTCCTTGGTGATAGTGACTTTACCTTTGGTCTAGCTTGATCAAAACACACAACTACCTCTTCTTTCCATTTAAAAACAAACAAATGTGATGTAGTTGTCTCTCTGCCATACCACCACTGGTGAGGATGCTGTGATGATAGCTTCCCTTTGTGATGGCACCATTTGTTAAAGTGACAGAAGCGGCCTGAGTACTGCAGTCGTGGGACCTGTGTGTGTGTGTGTGTGTGTGCTGTGATGATAACACTGCATGCAACTTTGGTGATAAAATGATTGAAGAGTCAGTGTGTGCTTAGGTTCCACAGAGAGCACAGGCATTAGAAAGCCAGCAACCAACATCCATCTATCTTTGTATGTGTGCACGTGTACATGTGTGTGGAGGAGACAGTATTGTGACAGCTTAGTGTTCCCTGCAGTGTACATGTGTACATATAAGACCCTCTTTGTGTCAGCACTGCCTCGCTTCGTGTGTGTTCTTGCACAGTCTGTATGACGATGGAGGGCCAAGGCCTTAATTCTTCCACAATCTGCTGCTGCACACAGATAAACATGGTTCGTAAACAAAGGTAATTAACTCATGACATCCTGGTTCTTTATCAGTCAACTTTGAACTCAGGAAGTGAGCTTGCAAGGATGACATTTTCACAGTAGGATGCAGGGGTAGCTGAG
Source organism: Anarrhichthys ocellatus (assembly GCF_004355925.1). NCBI lineage: Eukaryota > Metazoa > Chordata > Actinopteri > Perciformes > Anarhichadidae > Anarrhichthys > Anarrhichthys ocellatus. Next base: position 2,545,235 of record NW_022280050.1, read on the forward strand.
CGGAGCAGTATGCATTTGCAACATGGCGTCAGGCCCTGGCAAGCAGCTGCACACAGCTGGAGGCCAGTTTACCAGGAACCGAGTGGGAAGAGGGAGAGGAGAGGAGATAGAGGGATGAGGCCTTTATAGGGAGGCGACAGCTCGACACAGGAAGGGTGGGATATGGGCCACTGACTTACTCACTAACATGCTTTAGAAAATACAGACAGGGGAAAAATAAAAATGACTTGAGAATTTTTTACAGCTGGATGGTGATGATGACTATATTTCCTACTGTCTAAAAATGAGAACATATAAATGCACAGATCAAAAATCTAATTCAAACTACGGACCCACAATCACTGCTTGTGAAGGTTCTGAGACAACCGAGCCTGCATATCAAACAGTGGTGGATGTCAAAAATCTGGAAAATGGAGAGCTGTATTTTTTTCATGATTGCATATTACCCTCGTTCAAAATGGGAAATGAATTTTACACATCATGACTTTGTTTTCTTGTTATCATTACTCTCCATGTGGAACCTTGCTTTCTGTATGTGTTGCAGCGAGGGGAACGCATTTCAAGCAAGATGATGAATGGTGCTGGTTAACGTTCTCCTGAATTATTGCATTATCATATGCTATTGTTATGAAAAGTTCTAATCTACTTGGACAGAACTGCCACAGGGATCACACACCAGCACACCTGCCTGCTCCTCTCCCCTGAACTTTCCATCCTCTCTACCTCCCCCACTTCCGCCCTCCCTCTGTCTTTCCCATCACCCCAGTGGTTTCAGCACCATAGAGGTTTTTTTTTAGAAAAAAACAAGACCGAATTGGTGGCGTTGTCAAGCATACTGTGTTCATTGTTTCTTGAATTGGAGAGGGCAGTGTCCTGTTTTCTCTCTGTGCACATCTGCCTGAGAACATCTGGATAGTGTCAGTCTGTCATCACTGAGCAGAGCAACCATCACTCTTTTCCCTGTCCGACACATCTCCTCTCCTCCCAGTCAGCAGAAGAAAAAAAAGAAAAAGAGACAACGCAGATCTTCCACATTAAAATTACACAACAAAAGGACTTTAACCACGGAGGATCGGAAACAAAATGCTTTATTGGATGTGGCCAGGAGAACATGGAGGCAGCGGCAGGGAGGAAGGGATAAGAATGAGGTGGAAGCTGGTTAACAGATGTGGGAGGGTTTGTGGACAAAGGTTCAGTATAGACAAGTAGAGTGAAAGATTGTGGAGAATATGTATTGTGACAACCTGCTTATGACAATCCTATAACCAGACAGACAATAGACAATTCTGCAAAATCCCAGATATTCAATGGTAATTCTAAAAGTTATTTATTTGTACAATGGGCATGCATAGCAACCATATGATAACAAATTAACATGGTACAAGTGTGGAAAGTTTAGGTAACTATAAAGGGAAATAAAGACATATGGAAGTCCTGGCCAGCAATACTAAAGTGGAATAATATACAGTTTATAATCTTTTAATTTTCCATTTTTGAGAGCATACAAGTTTAAATCAGAATTTAAAAATCGAATTATCATGGTTGTGTTTGCGAATGCAAAATTACTGTTGACTTTAACATTTGAATTGTAGTTGTGTCCAGATTTGACCCAATTTGTGAAATACATGAAAATCATAATTGTCCGTTTATGTGGTCATATCAATAAAGGCAGGATTCTCTCAGGCATATTTTAATGAAATCAAGGTTATAACACTTATCTGGAAATCAGTGAGACTTTTTAAAAATGAAGTACATTATTCTAGATGTCTAGAAGTTGACCAAACTGTCTTTTAAGCTAAATAGATCAATTAAATTAGATATAATAAATGTCTTCATAATGTATGTATTCAAATGTTTTCTTTTCTTTAATTGTGTATTTTTTGCCATAATATATCATATTATAAACTTGTTTTTAATGATTTTATCAGATCTTTTTTTAAAAATAATTTTGCTTTACTTGACTCTAATAATGTATCTGTTACTTAGATGTATATTTATATTCTTTTATGACTTATTGCAAATTTAAATAGAAGATTTTAGATAATTTTCCACTTGTATATAATAATAATTTTGACTTCAGAGTTACTTATGTTGTATTTGCTGATTCTTAGATTGTAGGCATTGATGGTGAAGACCTTTCTGGCTCTGAATGACCTAATGGACTCCGTCTCTGTTCATGTCGATTGCCCTGTGAACTCAGTGATTTGAAACACATGTTCTGTACACTATATATATGTCAGTCAGATGATTGCATGGCTTTTATCCTGAAGAAGGCAATATGTGCCAAAAGACTGATCTATGGAGTGTAAAATAAAAAAAAGACGACATCTGAGTTATGAGTGTTTAACTTCCACTTTTGATCTTTTAAACAGATGAAAATACCCTTACAGTTAAAAGAAAAGTCATTATTTGTTGTTCTGTGATATAATCACGTGTTAGAATAAAAACACAGGAGCAGGTCTATCATCATCCATTTTTTTGGAAAATATTTTGCGAATATTTATTATAAAAATATAAATGTATCCACTACAAATCATTTTACATTAGTAGACAAGGCCATCTACATTTGCACACGTAAACTCTCACACAGACACACGGGTCAGTCTTCAGACAGAGGATGAGGGATCTGGATATCGGGTGCATAACAGTATTGCTCTCTCAGATGTCCCAGGTTTATAAAGTAAGTCAAAAACCAAAACACAGATAGCACTGACACATCATTTACTGTATGCTACAAAAAAAAAGAATGAACATTGCGCTGTATAATGTTCACAAATAAATAATAATGTAACCATAATTGCTTTTTTATTGTAGAAAAAACAAAGCAGACAAATATAATCCAAAATAAGATAAAATATAATACAGATGATTTTTGTCTCTTTTTTTTAATTAAAAATGTTGCACAATTTTTATTTATTCTTTTATACATACAAACATTTGTACAAAGGGGGACGGCCATGTACATATAGTGGGATCTGTAGCGCTAGCTGCTATCATTACGATGGTTTACATTATGTACATGCTAATTAGAACACATAGCAGCAACAGCAGCATCCACAGGTAGACCAAGTAACAGAGGACCGACTGACGTACTCAACAGGGAGGGGTTTCCCAAAAGCACCAAAATCATCCCTCTCCATTAGATAAGGTTACTCCATACCAAGGCATTTCTAAGGGTGCTCCAATCTGGATTTTTAGGGGGAAATCATGGAAGCAACAGTCCCTCCTTGAAGATGGTGTGTAAAAGGGGCTTTACAGACACAACTCTGGGGAAGCCATTTTAGTGGCGCATAGAACAATTCTCTTCTGATCTGCCTTTATAGACACCACCGATCAAACTTTTACAAATGAATATCGACTGATTGGAGCACCCTTAAACATTTCTATTCTAAGTGCTCAAACATTGTCTATTAAGTGCTTGGGAGAAGCATTAATGATAGCACCCTTGTGGTTAAATAATACCCATCCAACTTCCCAAAGTACCCAAGTGCCAGTTTAGAAATACTGGTTATTTGTAGCACTGGGGGATTGACTGGCAGGAGACGGAACTTTTATAGGTTGGACTTCATAGTACCAAGATCATCTAAATTCTATGGTGCCTTTAGGAAATCCCATCCTGGACATACAGTATATTGTACGAGAAACTATCTCAGAAAGCAGTCACTTATTGAAAGTGTTCCTTTTCGTTCAGAGCATTTTCACACCTTGTTAGTTTAGGGCAGTGATGAGAAAACCCCTCTGAGAGCACGATAAAAGACCAAGACTGTTGAAAATAAATCGAAACTGGAGCTTTTTGCTTGGAGAGCCTTCCACAACCCAACCCAACTAGAGGAGGCACTCTACTTTTTGCATTAAACACATCAGGATTTCATGGATTAATTCTATCATAGAACAACGTTCTTTTTACGGCGAACGTTAGATCCCACATGGCTTTTGTTAATAAGTTATGAACTCAGACTAAAGCAAGACTACAACACTCTCAGATCAGCTGTGTTGATCTAAACCTTCTGAAGTGATCGTATGCAGATAAAGAATCCCACTCCAATCCCAAAAAAGGAACATAATACCTGATGTTGTGTGGTGTTGATGATGCTAACCTGTCTTGCCTGAAGAAGAAACTCAGGTACAAACTCACTTCTAGTTTCAAACACTTCCGCATCACAACAAGAATGTCTGCGGCAGAGGCCTGAATGACACCACTTCATCTCTTTTTCCTCTTATAAATTTCTCTCTTACTGTTTTCCCCTTTTCTGTCTTTTTTAACCTGCACTTTTCACTCCTGTCTCTGCTCTACTCCCTCCGTCTGTTTCCCCTTGTTAGGGAAAATAGAACAAATAACATACACATCCTGAGATTTCACACAAAGGGCATTGGGTTGAGGGAACGGCATTATAACTGTACAATATCTGTTCATAAGCACATAGAACATAGATGTCACCATAAAGGAAATACTGTGTGTGAAGTGTGTTATGGCCCCTGTACCTTCCAAGCACAGCGTTCAATACATGTGACAGACTCATAGCTTCCAAACAAGGAGACAACTTCATCGATTATCATAATTATTGCTTTTATGTGACATGTCTACCGAATGCAAATGCTATAGGTTAGAGCTACAGAGTAAAATGGCTCGGTTAACGTCTAGGTGTGTCCATTCCAGCTCAGTTCTCTCATGGATAGAGACAATAAATGTAGGTAGTTACAACAAAATCTCACACCTCAGCCCTCGTTAGTCCAGGCAGGGTCCAAATCCGGATGAGCTGCTGCTGTCTGCCATGCGACATGAGGCATCTCAGTCGTTTCACCGCCTCGTTCCGCAAGCTGCTTAGTCGGCGTGATGGGAGGAGACTGTGAGCATGCCCGTCCCCTTTGCAGCTGTAAAGGGAAGGCTACGCTGTCCAGCCTAGCAAATACTGGAGAGCTCCGGCTTTATCCCAGTCCAGTCCCAGTTTGTATCCCTAGGCAGGTCTCCCTGATCTCCTTGGCTTTCATTAGCTCTTTCTACCCTCCTAATTGTCTGTAAGGCATTTCAACTTGGGCATGGAGGGACGGATGGCTGAAGAGTGAGCCAGTTAGCTAGCTGGCAGATCTGCACTGAACTCTTTCCCATTTCACTGTCAAGACTTGACATTGTCTTTCACGAAACAACGGAAGCCCTCATTTGAATCATGTCATATTCATCCTTCATTTCCATCCGTTTCCAGTTTACATATGAAGCCACTCTGTTAGACTGTGATTGGCAACCACACCGACAGACAGGTCTCTGGTGTTTTTACTCGTAAGGTTCATTTCTTAAACAGGTACTGGGCCATTCTTGGTGTGGGAATCTAGGGCTTTGAGGCTGCTCACGATTTTTTTCTGCGGTCCAACGATAGTCACTCCAACCTTTTTCAGATCCCTGGTTTGGGAAGGAGAGGGAGGGGGAGGGAAAGAGAAGGGGGAGGAGAGGTCAAAAACCCAGACACAAGCAGGGAGGGAGACATGACGCAGGGAAAGATGGAAAGAAAAAAAGATAGAAAAGTGTGCATTAGTGATAGTGGATGTGACACCCATGTGATATTTAATGACATGCTCCCAGTGCTGCTCGTGTCACTTGCCCTGTGCGTCTGTCATTCACAAAGGACTACATTTCCCAGAAGAACACTGGACTGACACATCCCTGAAGGGGGTCTAGGGGTGGAGGGGGTGTTGTCTCCACTCTCCATTACTAACAAACAGAGAGGTGGACCTATGAGGCTGCACTGACAGCTGCTATTATGACCCTGTCAGTGGAGGAAATGGCATGGGAGTGCCACGGTGGCAGAAAAGACCTAGTTTCCTGCATCACATTGAACCAGATATCTTTGACAGGGTAGGTATAAGTACTGTATGTGGAGAGGAGCAACACTGGTACATGTGGAGGATATTAGACCCTGATTCAGATAAATCTGTTAACTTGTTAAACTCTTAAAAGATTAGTTACATGCATTCAAGTGTAATAAAAGACCATTTGTACAATAAATTATAGCTACATTGTCAGTTTCACGTTATGCATCATACACATCAAATACACACAATAGTTAGTCAGTGCAATTAAAGCATCAAGCCCTTTTTGAAACTTACAGTAACAACAACACCAACCTTAAAATACAAAGCATTATACACAAAGTATTGTTGATATTACAGCAAAGCAGGAGTCACAACGCATGTTAAGGCTCAGCTCTTTTACCCATCTAGGAGTAATAAAAATGGTGTCGTATTAGTAGAAGCAGAGGAGTCAGAGTCGGAGTGGTGGCATTACTACAACAGACACTTTCGGCTATTATGACTTTTTAGTTTCATTCAAAAATGTGCACAATTATTGTTTGTTTTATTCAGATGCAAGCAGAGCATTTAGTTGTTCAGAGCAGCCACAATAGCAGACATTAAGAAACATCTTGACCAGCCAGAAACTGACAAAAATCACAATATTGTTTCACTCTGTTCTACAAAGTAAAGGGATAGTTCAAATGAAGTAATGCTTTAGATGTAAACTGTACAATTTAATCTGTATTTTAAATAAGTTTGCAATACACAAAACCAAATTAATTGCTGCTTTATGTTGCAGTAACAAACAGCACCAGTATGCCATAAATAGAAAATAGCTTGGTTTCCATCCATACAGTAATATTGTCTCATCTGTTTCTAGGGAGCCTCTTGTTACATTTTGGAGCATTCCGAGTGTCTCTTACTTTTGTTTAGAGTTACAGCTGACAGCAGGATGGAAAACATGGCTATTGAGTTATCACTGAATATCAACTAACTATCCCTTTAAAATTCAGACAAGTGAAAGCCCATCAGTGATTCTGGAGGTAGGCTACTGCTCCCAGACGGGGGCCAAGGTCTTTGTCCTCCACCCACCATCCAGAGCCAGAGGAGGCTGAGAGGAGCTGGGCGTTAGAGAGTGGTGATTCCCATGGACGGCTCCCATTCTGGGCAAGTGGCTGGTGTGACGTGGACCTCCGTCAGAACCACTCTACTGAGACACAGCCAGGCCCAGCAGCATTAACACATTGAACTGGATGTCATCAATATGTGCATTCTAGTCAAGAGCACATTTTAGTTGCAATAAATCAGGCTAACTCATGAGGCTCTACCTATACAATATAAATCAAACATCTATGTTACAGTAAAGAAAGGAAAACACTCTGAAGTAATATGGACAGTTACTGGTTATGAACATGGTCGCAACATTTTATGGATAAAATGTACAGATAATCCTATATTTATTGGTCACTAATGGACAGTCTCAGCTAAAAAAAGAAGCTCTTTTGAGAGTCAAAGCAGCTGTGGTGTCATTTTCTCTTTGCATTACAAAAGCTATATTTAGAATTTTTTGATTCAACATGCGTTCCTCATCATAAGAGTAGCAATGAGAGTAAATTAAACTGTTCCTCATCTTGATCAGATGAGACTTTCTTCTATGAAAGCCACATGCATCATCTCAAGAACAGGTAGTGATGAACTACTGCAACATAAAACACAATTTACGATTGTAAATCATACATTTAGAAACTTAAAGAAAGTCACACACACCATAAAATGAGAAAGATTAATAGTTGAAAGTTTCTTTCTTCAACATGGTAGCAATTTTTCACATCCCAGAGTAAAACGTCTGCAGGGTTTTTGTTCTTCAGTGTAGTTAAACGTGAATTCTAGTGTTATTATTGCAGAGAAGCCAGCCATCCTTAACCACTATATCACTTTATCAATACACATTGAGACAGGTCATTGTCTCATTTGTTGTGTCACGTCTTGAGTTGCTGAAAGAATGTGGATGCTAGGTAAGGTTTGGGTAGATGAGCACGAATCATGTGCATAGACCATGTGTAGTTGTCAGTGCCTTGTCACTTCAGATTACTTTCCTTTGTCTGGCAGTTTAAGGTCAACTTCATCATTTTCTCAATCAAATACTTGAAATGAACTTTGCATGCACTCTCTCTGATGAAGAAAATAGTCCAAATGATGCGGTCTTTCCTAGTCAATCCATTCCATCCTGTCTTGAAAAAGGACTTCAATTTCTCCAGCAGATGAGTCAGCACACTGCAGCCAAGTATGATTACCGCTCCTCTGAGGTCAGAGAATTGCCAAGCCTTGTGCTGAATATCAAGGACTAGATTAACACTGTACAAATCAATAGAGGAATCTATATTGAGCAATGCATAGTCCCAGCCAAGGCTTGTAGCTGAGCTAGCTTTGGGTGCCTTAGGTTCAAGCCTTCACTGGATTAATACTGCGCTGATCCAATTTAGCATCTAGATACAGAGAAAGCATCATAGACCAATATGATTTCTTAAGTGGGAGTTTGCTACAGTGCGGTTTAAGTGAGATATCTATTGTCTTGACCCAATGTGGATTTCCACCCATTTGACTGAAGAGAACTTTTCATTGATTAAACACGTTCATTGAATACATGGCATGAGCAATGCCGGGAGAAAACATATCTTTTGTGTGGTACCCTTGAGAAAAGAGACAGAGAAACAGAATGGTGCTACAACAGAGAAAATAGGATACTTCCCCAATACTTGCCATATAATATTTGTCGGAAATGAATTTCTAATACACTTCATTTACAAGTCCTTGCAATTCAATTTGCCAACGTGGGATGTTTTAAGCTCTTATTCTCTTCATAGTCCTTTAAAGGGCTCCTACTGGCCAACTTGACATCAACTCCACAGCTCATCATTATTTAAAAGGCCACATATTAAGCACTGCTTCTTTCAAGCCCAACACGGTTAATGACTATCTGGTTTGGTAAGTTATTGACAGCTCGCTGACCGCCGCTGCCCAACCTGCCCCCGCTGCTGCAATCACCACAGTGGAACGGCTGCTTTGATCATGATGATTAGAAATGTCCAATTATTTACCCTGTCACATTCCACATCAATTAACCCAGCAGCAGGCCAACAGAGCAAGGGAGAAAGAGAGAAACACAGTGAAAAAGTGACAAAACATTTCTGCACTCTGACTTATATAAAACCAGCCAGCTGTCCTTAATGTTCCCAAGTAGCTGCAGTCTGAGCTGTAAGTTTAAAGGTTGCTTGTTGATCGGTAACATCTCCCAGTCTGTTATCACTAAGCTTGGGATTCATAATTGCTTTCAGTCTGCCAGCACAGGGCAGAACCTGATCCACTAGCTCGGAACCTTTTATCAACCTGAAGATCCTGTCAGTAAAGTCACACCTATAATCTCTGTGTCCGGTACTAAGTCTCCTTCATCCAGGGACTTTTATGTGCTAAACCCTGTGCTGTGACAAATACCCTCTAACATCATTTCCCAACCAAAGTTCCTCAAACTAGTTCTGGATTTCAATAATTTACATTATGTACCTACATGTGTCGTCTTCATTATTTAACCAACACAACATTAACACGGTAATGTTTAGAGAACCAAAGTGGCCTCAACGTAACCATGAAAGTATCTCGGCTTCCAAGTAGTTTTCCGTCTGACAATCTTTTTTCCGCATTTTAATTCTTCACAGTATAGATAGTGCTATGCATACCTATTAGACAGGTGTTCCTTTGTTTGCTCTTTCAAAGGCGCCTCTCTCTACCCTTTTATCTTGTCAAATCTTCCATCTCATCCCCTCCCTCAATAGCTTCTCTCTTATCCTCTCTCCCTTAAAGAACTTACAACTCTTATCCTCTCTCTTTCCTTCTCTTTTTCAATTTCTCTACTCATCTCTCTTTCTTTTAATGCTCCCGCCTTCTCCCTCTGTGGTCATACTTGCAACACTAAGAGCATGGCTAAAGGCCTGTCATTATGAATTACCACGACTCTCATTCCTTAGTAAAAGGGCTGTATAGCTTTCTTTACTTAATGACAACAAGTGTGTGTGTGTGTGTGTGTGTGTGTGTGCGTGTGTGTGCGTGTTTTCTTCACCAAAAGTCTCTTCAAATCCTGGGCCTTGCTGTGTGCACTGGGGCCCTGTAAACACTGCTGACATGAATGGCCAGAGTTGCATAGTGTGTGCGGTTGTCTTACTCGGTGGAGGTCTTGGCCAGGGTATCACAGGAGCTGTAGCTGACCCCAGAGAAGGCCTCTTTGCAGGGCAAGGTCCTCATTCCATCCATCCAGTCACCCAGGGTCCCCATCGCGGGAACCTCTGAACTGCTCCTGTCCAACAACAAGTTGGCCGGCCTGAGGGGACACAGGAGAAGGAGTGACATGAATGGACAATGAATTAAAAGAATTGTATTTAAATTGAAATTCCTTGGGTAAATGACCTGTAACATATTCAGACAAATAAAATATGTGAGTTTATCGCGTCATTTCAGAAACACAAAGGCATTAGCGTCACCCAGAGCATCAGCCCTAGTGGAAGGGGTTTCTTATGATGTGAATATTTACAGAGGGGGTCTTTAGCATATAAGTTCTGATCTTGACACTATCCACAAGCACACAACAAGGCAGCAGAGTCTGGAATGGAGAGTGACAATAAGAAATGTGATTGGAATGGAAGTCAATTAATATAAGCAATGTATATTATTTTATTATATAGTTTTACATATGTGTACAAAATGTTTTAGATTTCATTTTATGTATACATTTGAGCATATATATTATTCTACACATTCTGTGCTTGCATACCTATACAGAGGTAAATGTAAACCAGACCTCTTGATCTGATTGAGCGGCAATCATCAGGGAGCCACCCACACACACACACACACACACACACACACACACACACACACACACACACACACACACACACACAGACCGGTCCTATATGTCTGTTGCATACAGTGCAGTAGACTTACCATTGCCTTTGGGCTTTGAATACAGGGGGGAAATCAAACTGTCACACAAATTATTTCCATAATGTATTAAACATATTCAAGAACAAGATTACTAACAAAAACGGCATCAGTTTCTGTCCAATTTCATTACTGTTTCCTGCAGTACATGTACCATGCGGCAAAAATGCAACATTGGATATGATTAGGGTTGATGGTTTCAATTGGATCAAATCAAATTAAATGCACCGCGTTGGGCTTTAGAGGGCTCAGTCAACAGTAGAGAGGGAAGGAATGGCTGCAGGCGCTGTTTTGACTCGCTCTGATTGATGGTTGCCGATTACGGAGGAAGAAGAGGGACGAGACAGGTGGAAAGACATCCAGAGAGAAAGAGAAGAGAGTGGAGGGGAAGCTGTCTAATCTTTGAAGTCTCTAGCTGTGTCTTACACAAATGAGGTGTACTTTGTTGTTTGGAAACCTGATCACATCATGGCAGGATATGGGAAACCATGTCAAACCACATTAGGTCGAACTGGGACTCAAAACACAATAACCAACAGCTGAATGACGGATTAGTTAGAACATTGTGTATGTCTATTTCTGAATTTGTGAGTGGCATTTAAAACTCGTTGCAAAGGTACCCTTTTTTTATAAGAACACACTGCACCTGTCTTGCAGAGTAGACAAAGGCACCGGCGTCAAGACAGTCAAAAACACACACATACGCACACAAACACACACACATGCACAAACTGGAATAGAGCCTTGTGAAAGGGGCATTGGAATTCAAAGGGATGTATGTACATACAGTATACAAATTGAAATATATCACAAATACACACTTTCTTAACTATACATATATATATATATATTACAATAGAAAATAATTAAGCTGCCATCAAAAATGCCATATAGAGAGAAGAAAAGTGAGATGACAACTCAAACAGACAGGAAAAAGCGGAGAAAAAATGTGCATTTGAGGCAGTGGAGTGGGTGTTGTTACAATGATTGAGTCTTTTCCTGTCAGATCAGAGGCCTGTCAAAATGCCGAGGGCCCCCCAGGACCCCCTGGAGATACTGGTTTGTCGGAAAAGGAGAGAATCGGGGGACTGGGGGGCGCAAGTGGGGGTGGTTTAGATGAGGGAGAAATAAGGAAGTGTGTAAATCTCAGTAGACAGCAGACATTTTTTAATGAGAAAAACGAATGCAAAAATGGTCTTTTTTATGTAGCGTATAAAGAATGATTGTGATGGTTATGACTGACTTTTTTCCACTATGTATTTACCGGAAAAAAGTTTGGACAAAAACGTAGTTATATCCAAAATGTCTTAGATTAGAACTTTTGGGCTGTCAGGGTAAGAATGTTCAACGTTTTTTGCAGGATTATTGATCCTCTCCTGTCCTTTCCTGTACCACTTTTCTTCTTTTTCTCCTCTGATCTCATCCTCGCCTTCATCCTCGGCTTTCCTTCCCCCCTCTCCTGTACACCCTGCGAGATAAACTGCAAATGACCTTTTTTCCCCACCCGTATCATTTTCTTTGTTTCCTTTGTTGTTACATTTTCAGCAACATCTCACGGCAGCTCAGACAAGATGATTGGAGAGGAAAACCAAGAATCAGAGGGATGCTACGAAGGAGAAAATAAAGAGAAAAGCAAGCATCTGTCTAACGGCAGAGGGGGATTTAAAACCCCTCCTGGACTTAACACCATATAAAAACGCAGAAAACACCCGCTCGAACAGAAGGAAGTATAAATACACTGGAGAGAAAATAAATTCTACCCCTGTCCTTTCCCTTCCCCTTTTCTGCTCTATCTTTCATTCTTCTGACCTCTAAATAACCAGGGCTGTGTAGTCTCTTGTTTTTAGAGCTCCCGAGGGAAGAACGAGGTGGATGAGGAGAAGAGCTTGAACCGATACTGTACATGTGGGCAGGACAGAGTTAGACCAATGTAGTATAGGCATCCTCTGCCTCGGTTGGATGTGATGAAGTTTTAATCAATACTACTCAGGTGGTCTGAGGGAAGCCAATAATCTAAAGTGATTCAAGTGTGACATTTTGATTTGATTCCAGTCAAGCATGCATGGCTCTTACTCTGAAATCTTAATGTGTATTACTTTCTATTCTTTCTGTTTAGTTTTTTTTAAATAAGCTTACATTTGAACATATTAAATGTAAATCTCATTGAAAGGTTCTGTATTAGTTTTCAATGCACTGTATCTCCAATCTTGCATCCCCCATCCAGTTTTCTATACTCCACCTATTCAGCTTAAACAGTTGACATTTTTGATTTACTCAACTGATGGATAGTGTTGCCCTATTATCTGCCTTTTTATACCACATATATTTGTATACACATCTGTATTCCTTAGTACCTTGAACTGGTTTCCATTCACCAATAGAAACCTATTTTTCCATTTCCATTACTGCCTTTCCATTACAACCTTACCCTACAGGTCAAGATTCACACCAACATAGATCTCAGATCAGTTTCCTCTGCAGCCATGGCCCCTTTCTACCAAGATTTGCTGTTACAGGTTCACAGAAGCTTGTCATTATTCATTTTTCCTTAAGTTTATTGTGTAAAAAAGCCCAAACCGACTATATATGTAGCAGTGCATTACTGAACACTGCATTTTCATGTTGATTGACATGTATTTAGAAGGAGTAGTAGTTATATTCTAGCACTTTGCAGCCATTGTCAAGTTTTGTTGAACACAAAGAAACACATTTTTGAGCAGGATAACCTGTGATCTCATCTGTTTTAGACACCCTGTAAGGCCAATCGGATAGACAGCGGCCTCCAACCCTGACTGGGCTCCTGTTGGCCCATAATTAGTCTCTGACAGCCAACCTTGGCCCACTGACCCCAGTCCCTCTCCATCCACATGCAGGGACAGTAAACTCTGACCAGGACCCACCCCTGAAGCCTCCAGATGCTTTGCTCTGGTCCCAGGCTTTAGTCTGGGCTTTGACGAGGAGGGGGGTGCTCCATTAGCCAGCCAGGACAGCCCAGAGACAAACGAGTGTGGAGCTGAGTGCAGCTGCTCCCGCTGTGCAACTGCCACCACCACACACACACACACACACACACACACACACACACACACACACACAGATGCACACAGACACACACACAGTTATCATAAATCACCACAGCCGCCTCTATCGGCCAGCCTGTGCTTGCCCGGTGTTAAAAGCCAATCAGGAAAATTACATGCAAACTCCAAGGGACCTATTTTCACTTTCTTAAGAAATCATTAGTCAATGTTATGAGCTTTGACGTCTGCATAATGCTGCAGCCGTCTGCCGCAGACCCAGCGCCTGTCCCCCTCACTGCTCAGAATTGACAACTGTACACGGGGCGCTATGGTTTCCCATGGCCCCGTGGGAGAGAATGGAGGTCCCAACAAAGGAGCAAAGTATAAGGGAGGGGTGGAAAGAGAGACAATGTGGCATAAGAACAAGGGGAGACGTAAAGAAGAATACTACTTTAGACTGTATTGCAAAAGGAACGATGAATAATGTGTGATAAGTCAAGCTAATTTTCATGTAACACTCTGCAAACACAGGAAGCAGAAAGGCAGTGTTTATGTCCGGCTTATGTAATGCCTAGTTTCCAAAACAAACAGGTGTGCACTAAGGGAGAAAGAAATGTAAAATTAATAAAATTACAAATTTTTTTACCAAGCACGTCTTTTGGTTGTCCGGTACAATAATAATTGTGATTTGTGCTTCATCCATGGAAAATAAAACTGCAACTGCCGTCCCAAAGTCCTGTGATCCCAGAGCAGATAGTGTGTAGACCAGCAATAACCAATAATGATGTGCAAGGAAGATATAATGGGAACTACTTCCAGTGTTGGATTGACTAAAGCCAGGTGTTTGTTAGTCAGCTGTATGGGAACCAAAGCAGGAGGAATAAGAAGATAAGGAAACAATAGCCAAACCAACAAATATAAAGATACCTGGATGTGGTGTTGGCCGTGATTTTGAGGCTACCGGGGTTGCGAATGAGTTTATCCAGGATGCTGACAATCTGTTCAAATTTAGGCCGGTTATTCCTCTCTTTCTGCCAGCAGTCCAACATCAACTGGTAAAGGGTAGCCGGGCAGTCCATGGGTGGGGGGAGGCGGTATCCTTCATCTACAGCCTTTATTACCTAGATGTAGGAAGGAAAAGACAAGATTTGAGAAACGACAGAGGAGATATTTTCAGTGGCCAACTGCATCTCGTTTCGCTCTTATGTGCCATAAACCTCGTCACAAAACCCATCTCATATAAATGAGTGGTAGTTGCTGGTACCTTCATTTACTTCCCATCAGTAAAACTTTTCAAATGTGCAAAAATGCAGTCGTTGGTGGTTGCAGTACTCACATCCTGATTGGACATCTCCCAGTATGGCCGTTCCCCATATGACATCACTTCCCAGAGCACAATCCCATAACTCCAAGCGTCACTGGCTGATGTGAACTTCCTGTAGGCAATGGCCTCTGGAGCTGTCCACCGGATAGGGATCTTACCTCCCTGAGAGACAGAGCGTAAGAGGAGTATTAATCAGTTTGACAGTCTTTCAGTCAGTCAGTGGCACAATCTCACTGGCTGCAATCGTCATATACTTTGGCTGCTCAGCTTGCTCTTCAAATTTACGTTTGTGTGTAAAATTCATAAAAGACCACAGATCAGACGCCACAAAATAGCATCGTTAAAAATAGTGATGGATTGTCAGATTATCAGTGGGCGACAGCAAAAATGACTGCAGGTCTATACTGCATTATGCATAAACGTAATATTGGGTGTCTACATACAGGTTTATGTCACATGCCTACATGTCCTGAAACATACAAACAATTGAATAAGCTGTTCTGAATCTCCTTCAACCCAAATGTTGCTCTCTGAAATCATCACAGTTTTAAAGTTATACAAACTTGCTCTTTCACACTTGGAAGAATAAGAATTAAGACAAACATATACAATACACAAATATTACTCAAACATTTTTGATTTGAAAGTAATCATATAAAGTGACATTAAACATATTAACGTAAATGTTAATATTCACTTTTAACCAATAAGGAGCAGCATCAACCTTAAAGAAAGAAAAATCATTAATCAAACCATAATCTAAAGTGTCCTGCATGTCCTCTCTCTCTTCAGTGTCTGCTGCATTTGTCATTCTAGCAGCAAAGCAAGACAAATGAAGAAAGTGGAGCTGAGGAAAGGAGGTCGATGGCAGCCAAAGCTAACAGAGACATTGGCCAAGCCACCCAGCTCTTGCCTGGTGCTGTGCGGTTACACACACGCACACTGAATCTCTCAAAAACACACTCCTGTACTGCATGATCCGTAAGGAGACACCGTGGGAAGGTATGAAACATCAAAAAAGACACACGATCACACTCACGGTTGCACAAATGAACACAGGTGCGCACAGGAACACACAGTGCAAACGCAAACAGAACGACACACACACACACACACACTGTACCCACCTGCTCCCCCAAGATTGCAAGATGTGTAAACACTACACACTCACACAAACAAACACACAAACAAAGTAAAACTATATATTTTGCCTTAAAATTTGGGGCCAGACAAAAAAAAAAAGAAAAAGCCTTCTGGAGTGGGCTGGATGGAAATTTGCGTGCATGTGTGGACCATTGTCAGTCACGGTAACATGGGAGAGTTTATTATTCTGTCTTATTATTTTAGATTATGTATTTCTGGGAGAAAGGCAAACGGCAAACTGAATGTTTATTTGACAAGCAATTCTCAGCCAGCAAATTATACAGTGTTTAAAAGGGCTGCACGCATGGCCTAGACCACAGGATCCCATGATGAAAATGACCACACACACGCTGCACAAAGTACAGATGAATGTCTGAACTGTGGCGTGCCAACTGATAATGTTTCATGTTGTGACATGTGATTCATGACGTAAAAAAAAGTTAAAAATCTCCTCCGTCATCTGGTCTTCCAACATGTTGACACTTCTTTCTTGAAAACTGCAATGGCTCACTGATTGGGCAATTAGCTTTGAGGTTTTGTATATGAAGATGTAAATTGTTCCTTACTTCAGCATTGTGTTGTGAGAAAGGACAGTTTAGTAAAGTTGCTATGGAAACTCCATTTATAAATCGAATCAATTGCTGCACAAGCTGAGAGAGTTCAGGCCAAGTTGCGAATTTAAGTAAAGTAGGTTGAAGCAGTAAATGGCAGGAGACGTGGGCAAGGGAATTTGGACATAGGATTGTCCATGTGTCAAACTGTCTTGTTGGTACATACCATTTTTCAATTACAACAAACCTTTAAAAGTGAGTTATGTTTTGTCATTGAAAATGAGTGCATGGGTTCCCTTATTGGATTATGCGTAGGACAATTTGTGCCACATATGATGAACAAAAAATTCTGTAGAGCCTCAAAATGGTTTGTCGTTGCAGTTTGTACAGACTACATGGAGAAAATCGACACCCAAACAGCAAAAATGACTTTGTTATTGTACTTCAAATGACCTACACATTGTCGCGCTATTCATTCGCCTTTTGATGAGACTGGGCTTGTCTTATCACAACTCTGCTTTTATTTATGCGTTCTTCTCCTCTGCCATGGTAAGAGATTGGAAGATATTGTGTCTGTTTGCCGAGATAACCTGAGTATACAGCATGTCTGGGTGTGTGTGACAAAGACCAAGATGAGAGGATAGAGGTGCTAATGTGGAGCCAATTTCATAATAATCTACATTATCATGAAGAGTGTGTGCATGAAGACAAGAACATTGATCATCATTGCTGTCTTGTGTTCTCATTCTTGCTGGAGAAGAAATATTGTGATTTATAAAAGGAACAGAGGATGCTGTAGACCGTTTAGATTGTGTTTGCGCTCCAGCTCACCCTTGTGGTGTAAGCAGCCTCCGGGTCGTCCTCCAGGACTCGGGACAGGCCGAAGTCGGACACTTTACACACCAGGTTGCTGTTGACCAGGATGTTTCGAGCTGCCAGGTCTCGATGAACGTAGCCCATGTCTGACAGATACTTCATGCCCGAGGCGATGCCACGCAGCATGCCAACCAGCTGGATGCCTGTGAACTGGGCATCATGTTTCTAAAAGAAAGAAGAAAGGACGAAAGAAAAGAACAGGCACACACTATTAAAGCCCCGCTTTAAATGTATATGATATAGAACACAAAGTGAGTCTGACCTTTCTGACTATTTGCGTGAAATGAAACCTTTCTACATTAGTATCCAGAGCATTTCAATTAACCTTTAAAAAACACCTTTGACATTCTGTACCTCATCTTCAGCATTACTGCGAAATACCAGAAGCCAGAGACACAAGAATGTATGCAAATTAGGATCATACCAATATGTTACAAGAAATCCATCCATCCATCCATCCATTTTAGTTTTTACTCAGGGTTTGCACTGGGCTCCATTTAGCATGTGAGTGAGTACTTTGTCTATGTCCACTTGTATTTCCTTCCCTCGCTCTTCACATGCACAGTTTTGCTCCGTGATGGTCATATACCACGTCATGTGCAAGATGAGTGTAAGATGAGTGTGTTTTCCTTTGAGAATCAACTGGGCCCACCCTACCTCACATTTCGTCTGGAGCAATTAGTGGCCAGACCACCTAGCTTAGTCACTTCAAAGCTTTGCAGATTCAGAACACCGACATAAACTACAATGCGTAAGCTATGCATTTGTACGTGTGTGTTTGCACATATGACACAGTTTCAATGATGGAGTGCAGGCCTTTGGGAAAATGTCAGGAAACAACAGCTACTCCACCTTCATGTGTCTGGATACTGTGCAGACACATGTGGAAAAGAGCTAAAAAAAAATAGGCATCAGTACACATGCTTTCATGCCAGTGTTGTGGTTTGGCTGTTGTGTTTTGGCTAATTTAAGTGAGGCAGGTCAATTCCTCTTTAGGAGACAGAGGCATGGCACGAATAAAAATTCTCTCCTGGCCTGAACAGCAGTGGGGATACAGTTCATAAAACGTTGTCATTTGATAAGCTCTGTGTGGAAAGTTTGGCTGAAACAGAGTCAGAACTGCTCAAATCAACCGATATCAGGTGCAGTATTTACTGGATTCATTAAAACTTTTTTTCTCAAGACAGGTAAGGAAACTTGCTGGTGGACCAATTTGGTTTCACAATAATAATAATAATACTACAATTATAATACTAAAAATGATATTTGGTCGGTTTGGTGGTGCTGTATAACTGATTTCTGTCATCTGTGGAAGTACCGACTTTGTTAATAAAAACAAGACTGAATAAGATGTTTTTGCTTTGTGAAACTGACATGAAATGAGAATAGTTGATGCAATGTCTGGTAACGTTTGATATGATCTATGTTAATAAAATATACTAAAAACAGAAGACATCATTTAAACATGTTAAATCTAGATCAGTTCATCCCCTTTCTGATAATACACTCTTTCTCCATGTGCTCATAGAGTCCTGCACTTTCAAGGTAAATAGTTTAGACTTCAGCAATTGACAAATGCAACCTTTGCAAACAGATTTACTGTCGTGATTGACAGAGGGACCTGATGTGTGACATAGACTGTGTTGTACAGGTGCAAGACATTTTGTTTCAGCACATTAAGGTGTTCCCTGGTGTTCCTTAATCCTCAGATAGCCATCGAGTTGGTGTTCCCCAAACTTCCTCAGGGTCTGTAGCACTGAGATGCATCATGATTCATTTTACGTGTGTGTGTGTGTGTGTGGAGTGGGGGTGGGCAGATTGTCAATGTTAATACTTACTCTCAAGAAACTGTCCAGGGATCCGTTCTCCATGTATTCTGTGACAATCATGACGGGTTTACCTGTAACAGAGGGGGGGGGGGGGACATCATATCAGTTGTATTGATCTTAAAGAACAACAACAGAACTACCTGTCAAGCACTTCACCAAAGAAAAGAAACTCACAGCCAAACATCATATTAACTTCAGTTTCTTTAATCTGAAACTGTTGTGAGGAGGGAGGGCTGTAACTTCACTTAAAGCAGATGTACATGGGCCCTGATAAGGACCAGGTTGAGCTCTTTTCACAAACACACACACACCTACACACACAAACACACACACTCAACAGAATAAAATGATCCTAGTCATTGTTTTAGGGTCCCAGCAGGTCAGCTGTCAAAGTGTGACATCTTTATTTCTGTGGAAGATCTGGCTGTAAATCCACGTCGCCTGCTCTCATCTGTACCTGATCAGACTACGGCCATCACAAGGTTTATTACAGGGGGGAAAAGGAAAAAAAATGTTTAAGAAACCTTTAAATCAGCCATTGTTAAATGAACAGCATCAGTGTCGGGACTTGTTTGTGTCCCAGATGGCTTTGTTCTCCCTGCTTCACTCTTGACTTACCACCAGCCATATGCCTCTTCTCCATTTTATTCTGTGCCCACCTCCCTCCTCCCCCTGCCCTCTTTTATTCCCGACCTACCTTTCCTCATCCCTACCTCTCTTTCACCATCACCCAATCCTTTCCTTTTCCTTTTTTCCCTCTTGCATGTATTCATGTGAAACCACCCCACATCTGGCAAGACACATACTTGTTTTTTTTCTTTTGTTTAAGGGAATGACACGGGGCTGAGCGGAGAGGGGGATGGAATAGGTTTTTAAAAGAAACAAATCTAATACTCTGATTGGAAAAACATTAGTAAGTTGGCTGACTTGATATCTTTATTTAAATCAAAGCAGATTTGTTCCGACTAACAATTCAAAATGCCCCTATGAGTCAATCAGACTCTGACAAAAAAGAATACGAAATTGCTTAAAGTGAATGAGCCAAGACAGAGGGTGTGCTCGACTTAAATAAGGGTTGTACATTTAAAAAAATACATACCCAATTTTTCATTTTTGTTTTTCACAATGACTGATGCTTTTTGCTACTGTAAAAGAGACTTATAGATAAAACAATCTCTTACTATCAACGTAAAAACTCTCCCATCATTGAAAAACAGCTACAGCTCGACACCCTCCACCCACACCCACCATCCCTAAAAGGCTGTGATGGATCGCTCCGTTTACCAGCGGACGGCTTTTATAGTCTCAGACGGGAACACACACACCCGGTCCTCCCTCCTGTCTTCCGCCCTCTTCCCTTCCCTCTTTCTCTCTGTTCTCAACATTAGCAGCAAAGATAAAGGCCCCCAAGCCCCTTTATTTTGTGAACACAAGTGTGAGTGTTGTGAGCGTGTGTGTGCGTGTGTGTGTGTGTGTGTGTGTGCGTGCGCCTGCAAATATGCAGGCTGTGGATAAGCCAAAAGCAGCAGCAAGGTAAATGGGGTGTGAAAGTCTCAGGATTATTAAGAATTAACAGGAGCAGCTTAATAAATCACCCTACAGCAGTGTGTGTGTAGGTGTGTCTGTGTGCGAGAGCATATCAAATGGACCTCCTAAAACTATCCCATGAACTCATGTTGCCAGAGCTCACGCACATCTGTTCAGGGTATCCCTTTAAATGTCATGTATACACACACACACACACACACACACACAGACACACACACAGTAATGAATATTGGGCTTCCCCTATTAGTCTAAAATCAGCAAATGAAACCACAGTCTTGTGTTATTGCAGCATTTTTCACCTACTCAGCATTAATAGAAAAAGTGTTGTACTGTAAGATGTATTAGACAAACAGTTTAATGATGAAGGATTGCGAACATAAAAACTCTTTCATTTTCAGGTATTCGAGGCTGAATAACAAGGAGGTAGGAACGAAGCTCAATTTGTCAGTGAATGTGCTTTCCTTCCAGAAGTACAAGTAAAACATTTTGTTGAACAAAAACAATAAAAAATTTCGAATGTAAAAATTCTATACTGGGTCCAAAACTGGGTCCTCTTTCTTTTTTTCTTTTTTACGGAATATTTTCAATATATTCACGGCCCTTTTATTTTAACTGATTACCACAACTTTCACAGAAAAAGTATGTGGTAACTTAAAGAAATTCAATAGCATATATTATTATTATTATTATTATTATTTTGATTCTTATTATTTATTTATTTTTTGTGGTTTTTGTGTCATTAAGTGTTTTTTTTTGTCTACACAAACTGCAACTGAAAAAGGGAATTAAGAGAAACAGAAAAAAGACGGATGATTAAATAATCAACACAATATGGTTTGAGTGTCCTGTCTGTTGCTGTTTGTACATTACATTATAATTCCTTTGCGATGCTGTTTTTGGTTAGAAGAAGTCATGCTATTAAGTCACTGAAGTCAAAGGGCTAAAGTCTAAGAGTCAGGGAGCAATTAAGGCATTGAGATTACACAGAAAATGAGAGATGAAGAAAAGGAGAAGAAAGTAAGGAATGTTCTCCATGTAGTTCACTCTACTCTTTAGAATAACCACACAGAACTACTTAACAAGCCTGGTGCCGCAGGGAAAGATGGAGGCCAGGCCCGTTTCTCAGCGACAAAGTTCAGAGTCATTATTTCCCTTTTCTGTAGTCATTCCTTTTTAAAGAGGCCTTCTGTGTGCTAATGATAGTCTTATAAAGAGGCCCAGAGGGGAGAGACTCAGAGATATGGATTTATGCCTGCTTTGGACACAGGCTTTGATCAAAGCACATTGATCTGCAGAGATTTACACCACGGCAACTCAATAAAACTCCTGCTCTCGTTCATAAAAGCATCGGACATTTTAGAGCCATTTGTCAAAAACAAATGCAAATCCGGAATCAGTAAAAAGACTCCCTGGAGAAACCACATCTGTAATGCGTAATGAAAACCATACCTCTGTTCTCTCTTAATATCCTATTTTATTTTACTCTATAGTGTTCTATTTTATTACGTTTTGTTCTTGTGCTTAAAACTAATTTGTTAAGCATCATTACCAATTGTCTCCCAAAATGTATTTTATTTAATTTGTTCGGACAATTCCAATTAATTTAACATAATAATAATAATAATAATAATAATATAATAACAATAATATGATAACAATAATAACAGTTAATTCCCTTCAATATGCCTTTATGTCTGAATGCACTTACTGCGTGTTACCACCCCCTCCAGCCTGATGATGTTGGGGTGGTCAAACTGTCCCATGATTGACGCCTCGGCGAGGAAGTCCCGCCTCTGCTTGTCTGTGTATCCTCCTTTAAGAGTCTTGATGGCCACACATATCTCCTTCTTGCCTGGCATCTTCAGGCGACCACTGCACACCTCGCCAAACTCACCTAAAGGATATTATCAGGGAAGATGAAACAACACAAAATGAAGAGACGTGTTCTTAATTGTTTTTTTTGTTTTCTTATCTCTAACATTTACATCTCAGAATTTGCTTTACTAATATCAAACCCTGCTTATGCAACACAGGGATTTATGTTTAATACTATGAGTTTGAATGGTCTTAGGATGATGCAAATGCAGGTATAGGTATAGGTAGGTATACATATTTCTCTAAAAAATCATTAGAATTTGAAAATCCATCCGAAATTAAGATGTATATGCTTAAATGATAGCTATTACATGATGCTAAGATATGAACATTCAGATTTTATTTCCCCATAGAAGTTTAATAAATGATCTATGGTTCAACAAGATACTGACCTCGAATCAATGCAAATACTTTAACACTGTAAGGACAATTATACCATTATTCAACCTGGCTCTTAGGTTAGTTGTGTCCATTCAGACTATGGGTCATGCTAACTGTACACTCGCCACCTCCATTGAGCCGCTGCAACAACCAAAAAGAGAAGCCGTGTTCAAGTTGTTTGAAGTCACTCAACCCGTGGCTCGGTCTGTTTAACCACTAAGAGCATTGCTAACAAGCTTAGCATTAGGCATAAGTACTGTATTTGCAGTTCTGTTTTAGAATTGTGGTTTAACTGTTGTTTAAGGGGTCACAATGTAAAGTTTTAACAGATGCAGTGAACACTTAGAGTCAAAGATGAAGAATCTGATCAAAGAGGATGTTGATGATTACCCTGTCATTACTTAACTCCAATTAATGAGAGAGAATATTTGTTGATTTTGGAGAGAGATCCTTGCATACTTGCATACTTATGTGATAGACCACCAATTATAGTAATTACACCATGTGTAGCAATACACTGAAACTGATCCACCCAAAATCCACAGTCCAAATAACGCAGACAGCAAAGTGATCTTTCAACTTTCTTTCAGTGTCGTATTAAAACGCAGCGTGACTCAACATCCACCCTGGGAGAGATCAATTAGCATTCCTTGCTGGTGAGAGGGTGTGTGTGTTTTTCTCAGCCCATGCCTGTGTGTGCATGTGTGTGTGTGTGTGTGTAAGTGTGTGTTTTGTGAGTTTCCCCGAGTACTGTAAGCTCTGTAAGCAGGCTGGCCACTTCAAAGGATTTGGCTGGACTGTATGGATGAGTGGAATGAGTATATCTGCGTGTATCTGCTCCTGTGTGAGCGTGTTTTACCCCATATTGTATATGCATATGGCGTGTGCTCTTGCAAGGTGATGTCAGAGCTAAGACATGCGCCGATCTCTCGCAGTCCAGTACAATCATCTTCCACAGCAGCTCTGGATCACAGAGCATGGGTCAAACCTTGGACTTAAAGTAGTCGGGTCTGGAAAAACTTAAGCCAGACTAATTACAACATGGCTAAATACCAAACGCATGCCTGTTCTTCTGGCCCCTCAGCAGTGGACAGACGAGCCAAGCCAAGGCATCTTTTTCATGTGGTCACTCGAAGAAAGAAGATCTCGGTCTAATAAGGCTTGATTAGGGACACTCACTCCTTTCCTGAGTAGAGCACGGTATCCCACTTTGATGTTAAAGTCCGACCCATGGAAGCAGAGCGGAGCGCGTGTTCTGTCTTTTAACACACAATCACCGATTGGCAAGAGGATCAAAGTCTTGTTTAATGTACACAGATGGGGATGGCGGTAGGGATAGAGAAGGAAGAGGTAAGTCGTGTATTGTTTGGAGTGCTCATGTGGTCTCATAAAAATCACACAGGTGGGTAGTTGTATTTAAGCTGACGGACTAAAATGTTTACATCACGGCTTAAACTTTAATGTCCACCTCCGGTGTTCACTTCAAATGTACTTATTTTATAATAGATTAAGAGTAGAGAGCTGAAGTCCCACTCCCTTAACTAGCTGAGTTCAGCAAACATATACTGTACTATAACTCAATGGGCTGACGGTTTTCTCTCTATTTTCTAAGGTATGCTGTGTCTACTTCTGTACTGGTTGCTGAAAGTTGATTCCTGTAAAACTATTTTTTTTAGCAGCACTCAGATGTAACAACAACACAGTATGTCCCAGAAACAATAAAGAGTCAAAGCCTGAAGGGAGCTGCTTAATGCTAACAAAATAATCATCATTTTGTCTTAAAGGTATAAATGAACAAAGGTGTGATTCTTAAGCTAAGTGTATCTGACTATCCAAACAGAGTTTGCCCCAAGTGGTTCTAATCTTCTAGCACCTTAAGTTTGTTGTTGTTGTTGTGAAAGCAAGGCAATTATTTGATTTCCCTATTGCTTTCCAGCACAGACGAAAATAGACTAAACACAATGTGATGTTGAACTTTATGTAAGTATTCAGAGGCACTAAGATAAAGATACTTTGTCTTGGCTATACACTGTGCGCATTAAAAATGTATAGTTTACTGTAGCGTGGCCTTCTTTGTGTGTGAGGGTTCAAGCGATATTTGTTTAAGAGGGATGATACACATAGTGGTATTAATTACATATATTATGAATTCCCCCTCATATTGTCCATGAATTATATTTTTTTCTCTCCTCTATATACCTGCAACATTGTCCTGTAATTAATGCGTATTTGTGTAAAATGAATATGTCACTTCATGTTATGTACATCGTGACACAGGGATTCCGATAGAGAATCAGTGTAGTGTTAATAGATTCTAGAATTAATGGAAATACAAACACTTCATATCAGAAATAGACACTGACTTGTCCATATTTGATTAAAATAAATGAGCCAATATCTACTTGTGTATTGTAGCCCTATAGATATTCATATGCTTTGTGTCTGCTATATAGTATGAAAAATGCATTGTGGAGTGTAGCGTAGTCCAGTGTGGATTCAGGCATTAGACTCGCAGGCCGTCCTGACAGCTTTACAGTGTGGAGGGCTGGTGAGACTCTGGAGACCGGCCTGCTGTTATGTGCTGTGTGCTTTAGTCTCCATCTATTCTGCCTGCACTCAACGTGAATCACAATGCATTACCCTCCCGTCGGCACTCTGCTCAAGTTATCAGGCAGCAGACGAAGAGAGGAGAGGAAGCGTGTTTTACTGTTGCAATCATTAGACCTAGTTCAGAATTAGAGTATTGAGCGATCGCTTGTGGGAAATGGAAAGAAAAGAGAATGAAGAGAAAAAAAAGGTGAAGGGAGGAAAGAGGAGAGGTAAAAATGAACCAACTGACGGTGAGCAGAACAACTTCTAATATCGCCATTTCTCCCTCTCATCATAGAGGAGAGCTGGAAAGAAGGGACCTCAAGCTGGGACATTAAATGCTTTCTCATTCCCAGCTGTGCAGTATATGGCACACAGTTAAACTAGCCCGCTGCTATGAAAATGTAGATGTATAGGAGCTCTACATGTACCTCCTTTTTTTCTATATTCGGTTGAGCACTTGGTGTGTCTTTGTCATTTAAATAGAGCGTGAAAGTAAAGTTAATGCACGGTGAGAGTGAAAGGAGAGGCCGGTGAGAGGAAGAAACCATTTATTTCTCCTCTATTTTTTCACCTTTTGATGCGGAGTGACTTTGTTTTCTGCACTGATGAACATTTCCTTTTGATGACCTAAGCAAACCGTTGATCTGAGCTTGATCTGAGCCCATGCACTCTCATTTACATCCCTACTTTATGCAGTGAGGCAATAGCTAATTGCTTATAGATCTGAGATAGCAGTTAGAAGTAGGAATATAATTAGTTTTACTAAATACTAGTGACGATCTACTACAGTCTGCAGATTTTCGTAAAAGTCACTGATACATTCCATTCCAACAGGTTTTCAGAGGGTCAATGGTAGAAATGAAATAAACTTCCTGTTTAATCTTAGTTTAACTTTTCATGCCTGAAGTGACCTGCGTGGTGTTTGTGTATACAGCAAAGTGTGGTCAAGCATTTTCCTTTGTCCATTCTCACCTGCTCCCACCACTTTGTCGATGGCGATGCAGGAGGCATCCAGCTCCTTTGCAAACTCGTGCACAGCCTGGCTCGGGTCCTCATATGTGTGAGGGTCCACATAGGTCCTGATACCCGGCAGACGAACTGCAGCAGGAGAGAGCAGGTTGCATCAGTTCATGACCATTTAAAAATAGTGCCTCCTTAAGTGTGTCCCTACAGCTATATGTCCTCTGAACATCTAATGAGTTTGTAAGGACATATCACCTTGCTAGTGATCAGTTTACTTTTTAAAAACAGCACAAAACAGATTGAGGATAACTGAAGATATGTTTCCACCGAACATTGGGCAACAACGCTTCAACTTTGAGAATGATGTAGTCTTCATATAATTGAGTTTTGGTAAAGAATTTCCCTGCAATCAGAAGCCAGTGAACATCGGATCGTGTGTTAGAATAACAGTGGCTGCAGATGCTTCTAAGCTGAACAATATGGCATATCTCCAAGCCATGATGCACACAGTCATCAAAGTGCAGCTGAATCGTGATACACACAAATTAACTTACAATGACTCACCATTTGTTGTGAGATATATAGTTTAAAACAGACTTAAAATATAGTTTTAAGACAGATAGCTTCACTTTGAAAAAAAGTGAAGCTATCCTTTAAGTAATAAAGTTGTGTTTATTAGTCCCTGTTGGGGAAATTTATGCTGTACATCTGACCCATCCAAACTATTCAGGAAGCAGTGGACGGCCGCAGTTCAGTGCCTGGGGAGTGTGGGGGCCGACACCTGGGTCAAGGTTAAAAGTTCCATATAAATAACACATTGTATATGAATAAAGGAGAACAAGCAATTGAAGAGGCAGCAAGAAAATGGGGAGTTTAATCTTAAACATGTTGTCCCTTTGTGTTGGTCCACATCAGACGTTGTTACTTTAAGCTATTTTACACATTGGTCCAATTTCAACTTTATAAAAAGTCGCGTGAGTGAGACCTTTTGGTTACTGGTCAAAAATGTATCTCAATGAAAATAACTTTTTTTTCGGAGTAAACTTATAATCATAAATATTGAATCTCAGTTCTTGCTGTAACACTGAGGGACACTTGTTCCCTATTTAAATGAAGCCTCCAGGATTGGTTCGCAAATGGACCGAGAAACCGTCTTCTCAACATGGTCTCGGTCCAATTACTGTCTTCTCATATGACCAAATGAACCAAAGTAAAGGGGAAACCACTTCAAGCTTAAAAACAGCTGCTCTAAAACAACCACCATCGGTAAAGATGTGTTGAGAAATCTATCTCTCCGATTGTAACTAGCAAGCTATCTTTAATGTAACTATAGCTAGTTGTACTACTCTGTGAATGGTACAGTGCAGAGAGGAGATATTGAGACGCGCCTCACAAAAACAGGGTGTAGTACTTACAGTGGCCGTTACCAAAGTGCAGTCTTTTCTCATCAGGATGTTTGGATTTGCTGTGGCAACAGAACCTGCCAATCCAAACAGAGAAAGGTCATAAGTAGTGCCACATCACCTAATAAGACTTCACCCATTGGCCCAGCCAGAAGGCTAGCGAAAGTTGTGTGCGTGTGTGTGTGTGTGTGTGTGTGCATGTGTGTGTGTGTGTAATCCCAGCTCTTACAAACCAAGAGAGGATCAGTAAGTCTTATAATGAGTTCTCTCTGAACAGAACTGACTGCCAATTCCAGCCACACACACACACACACACACACACACACATACAGTTCTTAGTTTTCTCTTATACACACACACGCACACCTACATACAGCTTTTCCAGTATATGTTACAGGAATTGCAGAAGAGAAATAGAGGAAATCTTACTTATCTAGTGAAACATCAAAATATATAGTATGCAGCCATTTTTAAAAATACGCATACAATCAACATTCAGACAGCATTGAAGGGGGAAAGCATGAGGATTGCTGTGATTGGAGAAGGAAACCCTCAATGAGAATCAAGTCAAGCAACTGGCGGACAGACCTGCCAATCAGGACGTAGAGCAGCACAGTGAGGAGGATGATGGCCACGGCAGAGGAAATGGCGATCAGAACAACCTGGCTGCTCTCACTGGAGATGGAGAAGGCTGCTGAAGGACAGAAAGCAACAGGTAATGAGCGGTGTTGAACTTCATTCCATAACAAGCTCATGTACACACATCAGCGATCTTTCAGTGACTACTTCACGCAACAGTTTCTGAAACCCAGGACAAAAATTAACATCAATCACCCAGTGGTTTCCAATAACAATGGCTTCATAATCTCACTATTCATTATCAGTTATTTCTCATTAAAGGACAGTATCGGCCCTGTGTCTAAATTTCAACAACAGCAGTAAAGTGATTACGATAAAACGTCTATTCTGAGCTGAACTCACAGTCAGGGCTGGTCTCAAACTGGAAACTGGGGCTGCTAGCTCCATATCCGGCAGCTGTGCGAGCTCTGATCTGCAGCAGGTAGGCGGTGTTAGGCTTCAGACCATTCAGAGTCACATTACAACCCCGAGCACGGAGGATGGTGTAGCTGGTCTCCTGCTCCTCCTGTGAGACAAGGTGGACAAAAGAAGAGAGGGACAGAGAAAGGAATTCAATATTTGTGAGACAGTTTGTTTTTTTAAATACTAAAATTTACACCAAGTTGGAACTATTAATGAATACATATACAATATAGTAAAACACAGTATGCATTATGTGCATGTACACATGTAGAAACCCACACAAACATCTCAGTTTGGCAGCTTTCTTTACAATCTGATGAATTATGTCCTTATTTTATGACTTCTCTCCTACTGATCTCCAGTGATAAAACAACAGGAGGATTTACACACCAGGGCTGCATTCGGCACATTGTTTCCAGATGTGGAAGGAAGAGAAACGGTGGAGAGAAGATGAGAGGACGTAGAGGGAGAAGAGAGTGCAGTGATATTTCCACACTGAGGATAATAGGAGGACCCAATCCAATAATGTGATTTATTGTTTATATATATATATATATATATATATATATATATATATATATATTGTGCGGTAGTATGCTTCATGTTGGTCATGTGTTACTTATATAGATATCCAGCCATCTAGAAAGATATAGATATGAAAAAAGCGAGTGGATCTGAAACAGTATGTATTACTTAACAGTCAGTTAAGTAATTTACTTATTATTAAATGTTTGGTTTATTTTGCTTTATTCATGTGTGTGAGATTATTAAAGAAAACATATATGAAGTGTGATTAAAAGGCATTTTTCAACTTTATTGCTTCAAACAAATCATAATTAAGTCATAATTAAAAAAACAATAAATGTGAAAGTAGAATGCAAAATAAACTTTACATTACACAAAGTAGCCTGTTACTATCAGGACAGGACAGCGTGATATAATTCAGCACCAGAATTAAAACACTTACTTTTTTTTTTACCTTACTCTAATTAAAGAAACAAAAAAAAACATTTTACACAAAATGTTTTGCTTCTCTGTCTGTGCCTCATAACCGTAACAAATTTCTGAGCCAATCCATGCTGAAGAAAGGCTTACAATTACTTGATTACCAAACCAACTCGATGCTATGAAACAAACTGCTAAATAGGGGGAAAATAGGACTAGGCTGATCTTAAATCTTAATGACAACCTATTAGAGATGACTCCAACCATCCTAAAAATGAGCTACATTTTCTGCAACGTAGCCAAGCTCATAAAAATCATCCAAGGCCGAATCGTGTTGAGGCATAGTCAAACCCTTATTTTATAGACCCAGTTATAAAGAGGCATTCATTGGTACGGGAAGTAGCATAAACACAAGTTGACATTCACACACACACAGACACATACACACACAGTGTCCAAAAGAAACCGGTCCATTAATGGAGTGGATCAGAGTTTTATGGCGCACAAAGCGTTTTAAACTGCTATACTGTATGTCTGAGGAGGTAACTGATACACCAGAACTGCACTGGGACAACTCTTCATCACATGTATAAATCTACTCGCAGCTTGTCATCGTTACGCATTCTGGACAGCATGTGATCCCCTGAAAATCACACACAGGTGAGGTACAAGCACCTTTGTGTGTGTGTGTGTGTGTGTGTGTGTGTGTGTGTGTGTGTGATCGAGAGATACAAACAGACAGAGAAAGAAACTGAAGTCAAACACCTCTCTTTTATGCAAACTGCAGCCCGAAAAGTTGTGTGATTGAATATTCAATTGTGTGTGTGTGTGTTTGTGTGTCTCACCAGAACACTGCTAGAATTTAATATGGACTCTGTGCTGCGTTTTACTTTGACAATCTAAACAAAGCTGTAGCAAATTATAGCTTGTATAACACACACACACACACACACACACACACACACACACACATATATAGATGCAAACTCAAGCAAACCCAACAACAGGAGATGTGCAGCTGAAGTCTTGTAAATACAGTGTTTGAGCCAGCATTCCTTCCATCTAAGACTAAATAAACAGGCCAAATTAAAGTGGATCTGAAGCTCTCTCTCTCTCTACTTTTTAGATTGCAGTGATAAAACATGCAAAAACAAATCAGCAAATTCTATTCCCACAAATTCTATTTTCACAAAGTGCACTTGGAAATGCCTTATCGGCTGCAGAGCCCCCTTTAGCTGGTTAAAGCGTCAGGAAGATCGCACAGCCAGCCTGGGGTTTCCAAAGATGAAACACCTCTCTTCTTCTGGAAAGTTTTCGGGTTGGAAATTCCCAAGACTATCACCAAACGTTCCCTAAAATAATTCCCATATATAGGATTCATAAATCGGGAACAGCCCTTGCACTTTGGAAACTTGGGCCTCTGGTTTCACGACCGAGTGACAAAATGGTATGTGTCGGCCAGAAGAGCAGTGCGGGCCAAGAGAGGTTAGGTGGAGTTAATTCAAAATAATTTGTCGCGAGATATGAACCACTTCAGCTTCTAATGTTATGAAACTCTTCACATCTTCACCTTCCTTAAACGGTTTAAATACCAACTAGCCTTACACTAAATGTGTTATTTATTACTATTCATATCCAATAAAAGCAGGAGAAATGCATTACTTAGTAGGATTGCATGAACATTGTATTACTAAATATGATTCCCACAGTAATCGTATCCGTCACTGGTACTGCATTTATATATCTTGGATTTATTCACGTTTGATTTAGTTAAAATGTATCATACATAGTTTCATACATTTTGTTGTAAGTTTATATTATTCTCATTTGGTATCAGTGTAATGCAGCGACTGGCACTCTATCAGTTCGTTGTCTCTTCCTTTTAAATTGAATTGCCACAAATCCATCAGTGGAAATGTGATCATTCCAGTTGTTCTCAAACAAGTATACATTTCATGTAACTTCAGAAACAACAGATGCCATGTACATTGAAGGTTATTTATGCTCTTCAAACCTCCAATGACTGAACTGAATTGATGTGCTATAGCAAATTATCTATTGGATGCACATGGGTGAATATTAAGTCCATATTTTTCTCAGTTGGCAGGAAATCTTGCAAAACTGGTGCATTACTTTGAACAGGAGAAGTCCAACCAGCATTAAGGAGTTACAGTCTAAATTACTTGTGACGATAAATATTTGTGTTCTGCCTCACACTGCAGAGTTCACACTAGAGAAGCCTACACAAATGAAATATTCCAACTTTTAAAATGCCCTTCTAAAGCTTGTCTTTGTCCTGCTTAAAGGTCAAAACAGTCTCGTGTGATTTTAAACCCCATAAATGAAACATGACTGTAATGACTTTCGTTGTCGGCCATTGGTTTAACCACAGGAATATATTGCTCCAAGTAATTCATCTACTATAAAGAAGTATTCTAAGTTTGAACGATGTGTGGTTGTTGGCGAAACGTTCACTTTTCTACATTAAGAGAAGCTAGAGTCATCACTAAATGGCTATTGGATTACATGATAATGTACACTGTGTATGTCTGTTTTAAACTTAAAGTAAATAAAGACAGACGATACCACAAACATTGAAAAGCAGAGCGTCTGGCTGATGCTGCAAATCTGAACATCTTCTTGCTAAAAACTCTTTTTTAATCTCAACTCAAGCTGCTTTTGTGTTCTCTTTTACCATCCTGTTTATGTGTTCATGCAATTATGTCTGCGTATGTGTCCCTAAAAGCCTCTTTCTGTCTCATAAGTGAGTCATGGTGTGGTCTTGGTGTGGGTTATTTGTGCTCCGACTCTTGTCCTCTTTCGGCCTTGATCCATGGCATGCTAGAGGCCCTCAGCGTCCCTCTGCCTGCCACACGATGAGGCCTCTATCCTGGATTGTTATGGGGGGGCCTCCCCTGGTTGTCCCAGTTCGCTCGTCTGCATGGAAGAGCCTTTTGTCTGGGGTTTGAAACCCCTGGGTATGTATGGCTGTTGTAGAGAATCCTCTGGGAACTTGTGTGTTTGTGCCTGTCCCTGAGTGTCTCCAGTAATTCCTGAGAGACGATGTGATTAGCAGGGATAAGCGCAAAGGCCAAGAGATGTTCCATTACAAAACTCTGTCACACAGGCTCTTCCTTAGACTCCAGTATTTCATTCTTTTCCATATCTTCTTTTAATTAATATGCTTTTCTAATCATGTGTGTGCGATCGAAGAAACTACAGCTGCTGAAGTAGAGCTGCGTTGAGCTCTGACCCAGTATCAGTCATTAACTTTTCCTCGCGCTGTTTTCTGTTTGAACTTCTTAGGTAAGGATGGCTGAGCAGGGAACAGAGTTTAGAGAGGAAACAGCTTCTGTCTGCCTACTAATCAAGGGATTAGGGGCCACTGTTGGCATTCAAGCAAACTGGGATCTGGGGAACACACATACACGCACATGCGCGTTGAATCTGCCAGAGTGATTAAACTTGCATCCACGGCTAATTTCACCATCAAATGTCAGCCATAGCACAGCATTGGTGCTGAAAGCCAGTGTAATTCGTTCTGCACTAATTTCCCTCAGAGGAATGAGTGACCCCAGAGACGCAGTTACTGTCTGCCATAAAACGTGTCTCCATTAAGGAGAGGAGGACAGGATGAGAAATAGAGGGAGAGATAAAAGAAAGTGGGGATGAGAGGTAAACATAAGCGGAGGAGTGTGAAGCAAAATAATAAAGACAGAAAGACAAAATAGAAGTAGTGGAGGAGAAGGATGTGGTGTTGGGAAATAGAGATGAAATGAGAGAAGGGAGAGGATGCGAATTAAAAACAAGAACATTTTTGGCTTGTTATAGCAGATACTGGGCAACATCATTCTCAAGCCAAAGATTTGAACCCATTCTCAAACTTCCCGATGTATCAGGGAAGCAGGATTTCAAATTTCAAAACTGATTTAAAGTATCCATCAATGAGATTTTTTCTAATGCGACTTTTCACTCCAACAAGCATATGATTGAGTGGGTCACTTTAAAAATGTCTTCTGATAGAATTACCAATTAACTCAATGTTATTAAAATGTAGTCATTGAACCTAAGGCAAGTAACGCAACCTTAAAGTAATATGTAACTTGATTAATATCTAAATTTTGGATTACCTAAATACCATATATGCAAATAAGAAAACAATTTAAGATTGAATTAAATTAACCTACAAGCAAATGTCACAGTTTGTCCTGTATTATGTCTGCTGGACCATTTGAAGCGGCCCTCTCATTTCCTACAATGACAATTCATCTTCTCACGCTGGGATGGCTCTTGGCAAAAAAAAATAAAATCTTTTTTTTAAATATCCTAATTGTGTAAAGCTTTTTCATGAATATGGTTACTCCCCAAGGCTGATAACAAGACATGGAAAAAATTAGACAATCCAGCAAACACTCCGCTTAAAGCAATAGTTTCTCATTTTGAAAATTAACTTTTCATTTTCTTGCCAAGAGTTGGATAAACAGATTGATACCATGACATGGGATGGATGCCTGAAGTAGGACTCTAGAGAGCATGTTCTGTGGGCCCAAAAATGAGGAAGCTTGAGCGTGCAGAGATTTCTTCAACATATATGCACCCAGTAAGCAAATAACATAGTAATAAAATGCCATCTTTGATGTTAGTATCCTCTACTCCTTAATACATCCATGGGTTACACAGCTACAAAGCTCACAAATTTATACCTTATATTCCATCATGTGTTGGCCGTAGCCTTGTATTGACAAGACAGATATCACAGTGGTATCAATTTATGACGCTGCCTTGCTGAAAAAGGCACACAAAGCAATGCGTTAACAGTGATTATGTTCTGCACCAACCTTTTCGTAGTATTTGATCTCATAGTCGAGGATAATGCCATTGGGTCTTTCTGGCTGCTGCCAGGACAGGGAGACACTGTTCCGAGACGTCTTTTCCTTTCTGATCACTGTTACCGGGGAGGGAGCTGGTTGGGAGACATAGACAGACATAAGAGTGAAAGAGAGAGAGAGTGAGTTCCTTCATAGTGAGGTTCAGTGGAAGTTCAGTCCCCGGTGTTGCATCCTGGCAATTGTCTATGGTTCCTGTTAGCCTAATTCAGTTTGCTGCCCGGTGGGGCTCCATTAAAGGCTTTGGCCAAGGGTTGGTGGGTGGAACGAGACAATGTACACGAATTCAAACACTGGCTTGTGCATATATGCACACACACATGCAGTAAAACGGCTTGTCCTTTAGCGTTTTAGTAGCAACTTGCTGCTCTGCATCTTCTTTTAAATGTGTTTTAATCTGAATATACTATACATACAAACCATCCCTTCCCCGTTGTCCCACTGCTGTCCCTGTCCCTTTTGGTGTGGCGCTTTCTCCCTCACCAATCTTCCCGGCCAATCCTTCGCCCATGCATCGTCTTTCCTCAGGGAGTTCACATGGTCCCAAGTAATTTAGCACATCCCTCTCTCTATCAAGCCCTGCACCCCTCCCTCGTTCTTTCTTGCTCTCTTGCTCTTCACTCCCTTCCTCATTTCCCTTTTTTACTGCTCTCTAATTGCCAGGCAGCTCGAGGGCCAGCCCGGCATCTGAGGCATCGACTTTTAATTTTATTAGACCACAGGAAAAAACATGTTTGTCTTTGAAATGTTTGAGCCTCTCTTGATTGTGATTATATAGCAGTGTTTGTGTGTGTGCGTGTGTATCTATCCAAGCACTCGCGTGTATTTCGGCGGGATGTTATTTTTTCTCCTGTAATGAATCCAGATGGGGAGAATCTGTTTCTATACCCCCTGCTCCTTCTCTCCTCCTCTCCCTCTGGTTCTGATAGCGGGGTGATGCATTTTATTGGCTCTGTGGTTTATGGTGGTAATGATTTACTGTGTCTGGGCCGCTTGGAGGCAGCTTCAAGTTCCTCTCCTCCTTTTCCTTCTCCTTGCGTCTCTCTCTCCCTCTCGCTCACTCCCTGCATGTATATTGCACTTAATTTGCTGTCACTCTCTGTTTCTGTCTGTGGTATAACTGCAAAACTAATACAGCATACCAGGCCCATAATGGCCTTAAAAAGTGGCCTTCAGCATCATTCACCTGTGATGTGAGGGACATGACACAGCTGTCCGAACATTTATTTATCCTGTACAACACTGGTGGACTATTCAAAGTAGTTTATTGGCAGTAACGCTATATAATTCAATGAAAGGAATGCTGAACAATGACATGAAAGCATTGCTGAGATCTGATGTTGGCACACTGAATCACACCTATTCTTCTGGTCTTGTTTTTTTGCAGTCATACTGATGGGTTTTCAATTCAGGGAGTCGCCGGGACCCACAGGTGGTCATTTGAGGGGGTCCCCAATCACATTTGTGTTTTGTGAAAAATTGTCGTGTTTGTACATATATATTTAAAAATAACATTTTGTAAAAAAGATAAACAATTTTTTTTTTCTGAATGTAAAAAGAACGATTCTTTCTGCAAATCGTGTCTGTGCAAGATAGATGTTCAGACGGGAGGAAAATCAACAACCAGGTGAAGAAGTGATTTGCCCAGGCGTGTATATATATACTGTATGTGCCTGTGTTTTCTTCTTGTTACACCCACTCTGTCAAGTTCAGCTGCAGTTCAGACTGTTGATACTAGACTACTCTAATGTGGATCACAGCTACTCTGTTGTTCGCGTAGTTATGACAATGAGTGGAGGGCAGGGGAGGTGGGATAAGGAGAGCTATCTGACAGCACCTTGACAGCACATCTCCTTCCCAGGGAAACACTTAATCCAGCTTTTAACAGCTTTGGCATCTGTACATGTGTGTGTGTGCGTGTGTTTATGTGAGAGAAAGTGTACTATAGACGAGTGGGGCTAGAGCACTGACATACCTAATCCTTGTAAACTCTCAGGGCTGATGGAGGGTGTGCAGCTGCAGGCGGAGATTTTTCTTAGAGAGGGAGAGGACTGTGTGGCTGTGTTGGTATAATGAAGGTGCGTGTCTTCGTGTGTGCATGTGCTTGATATGGAAAGACGAAGATTCATCTCTTGTGATGATCGCTCAAACACTAAAGGTGGTTTTTAATAGTCAGATCACGCACAGCCCTATTAGCATTAGTGTAAGTCAAATCTAATATAAATGCTGATCCCTCTGACTAACCACACAGACGGTTTTTACTAATAAAAGACTCAAAGCTTTTTTTTTTTCATTTTGTATGGTCTTTACTTCAAATGTGTGGCTTTTAATCTCTATTGCCCTTTCTCCTCATAACGACATATGATTTGAGTCCTGTCTTATCCCCAGGCTAGACACATGAGCACGGACTGTATGTGAACAAACACACACACACACACACACACACACACACACACACAAAATCTATATTTACCTCTCATCCCTGCCCTGTCACTAGAGGTAATGTCAACACCTTGTCACTTTGTATACAGTCAGTGTGTCAACACAATTTATCTGTATATTGTGTGTACATACAACCTTTCACATTAGCATATTTATTACACCGACAGGTTACTTCTCAGGGAGTTCACATATGTATGATAGACTGCATCTACCCTTACAGTGTGTTTGTGTTTATGTTTGCCCTTGAGTCTTTTTCCTAGAAAACTGAAAAGGTAAAGCTAAATGGCGCATGCTCATCATCATAATTCCAATCACAATTATGTCTTAATTTAAGGAAATGTGCCATGTCCTGACTGACAGACATGTCCTGCCTCACTGATTACCTGCATATAACCAAAGCACCCACAGTAACCTGCAAATCAAATCAACTCTCATGTTCCTGGGATAAAGCAGCTACAACGAGGTGCCATGTGTGCATTCAAATCAAACAAAGAAAGGACTCGCAACGCTTCACGACATATACTGCGACCACTCTGTTTAAATTCACAGCTAGTGCCATCTGCCTATCATCAAGGATGTGATGGAGCATCTGACCTCGCTGTGTGACAACTTTTAAGAGAAACACCCATCTGTTCACGCTGCTCAAAAAACACCTTCCAAGTGCTAAATCACCTCCCAAAAGTTTGGAGAGAAAAAAGGCGTGCAGAAGCATAGGGAACCATATAAAGAGGAAGAGAACAGCATGGTGTGTGTTGGGTTTGGAAGGATCCTGTTTCCAGATGAAGAGAGAGATAATGATTGAGAGTAAAACAGTAAAAAAAACAAAAACACTGAACGGCAGACACAAAAACATCACCAAGCACAAAGGAAAAGTGTGGAAGAGAACATTGAAGGAAGTGGGGGAAAGGAAAAGAATAAATGGATGTACTACAGCCAGAACATTGCACATTCCTTGCTAGAGTCAGGGATGTCTGAGGTTTGGCGCCTTCTACTGCAGCTAGATTTATTTCACTCTTGGAATTTCACAACACCACTTCCCTTTGCTTTCAAATTCATCTAAAGACTTGATGCGTGGAGAGATATTTGTTTAAAAGATTGATGAGAGCTTTAGGTAACCATCCTCACCTTAAAAGTGTCTGTTTAAAGGATTTTTTTGCATTTTGCAAAAGACATTCGATCCCGGTAGTTAAAAAAGAGAATAGTGGCCTGGGATCGCCTTGTAAATGTCCAGTTCTGATGGTTTGAGTGCATATGTTTGGACCACATAAACTACATGCTAGTTTATTATACGATAAGGATATTTAGAGGGAGAGGGAGAAACAGGGTGCAGTAAAGAGAGATGTATTAAATATTACCCATTTGTTAGGTAGCTACTATTCTTTTTTTGTTGATACACTTGTGGTTCTACCCACAGTTCCATTTAAAATACACTTGCATTCATGCATTAGAACCACACATCCATGTAGAGTATATGCATGGTGTCTGAACTCTTGTGTTGGTGTTGTACTAAACCGCATAGTCTTAAAACCTAAACCTAAGCCAGACTACATCTTGCAAGAGTATGTCTGTCTAAATATGTGAGTGCATGCCTTTATTCATCTATCCATCTGTTGTGATATCTCACCAGCTTGGTTGGTGGTGATGGTGACAGCGGCGTACTGTCTCATCTTGGGTGCCAGCGATGACACACCGTTCAGTGCTTCGATCTCAAAGGTGTAGTTAGTGTGGGCTAGCAGATCTCCCACCGTCACCGTGGTGTTGTGGAGGCCCGTGGCTCTTGGCAGGAAGTGAACATTGCTCCGGCAAGGCTCGCAACGCAGGTTGCCAGCGTTACTGCCGTTAGCGGCGCCCCCACGGCAGCGTTTGCAGAGGACAGTGAAGGTGACGTCCCTGCGCCCGCCGGCGTCTTCCGGCCAGCTCCAGTCCAGGATAACGGAGGTCTCGTTAATGGAAGATATCACATTTCGAGGAGCTGAAGGGGGTCCTGGTAGAGAAGGAGATGAAGCGGGATGGAGGTGAGGAAAGAAGGATGGGAGAAACATTTTGGATTGGGAAGAAAAAAGGAAGGAAGAAAGTAAATTAGTAGAAAGGTGATAGAAGAAAGGGGAAGATAGCAAATAAAGGATAGATTGAAAATAGTAGACTTCAAGTAGCAGAGTGACATTAGATTGATTAGATTTAGCAGCAGTCATCTGCCAAGTAAAATACATACAAGCATCTAAAAGGGGGTTGGTAGGTTTTCTCTAAAACATAGTGATGGCTTTATTGGTTGGAGTTTGTCCGTATTAAAGGCTCACTTTCTTCCCAGGAAGTGAGTTATCCAGGAAGAAACTAGCCATTTAACAGGTCTTTAAAGTGCAAATGTAGCATACCTACTTGGAGATTTTTCAATCAATGAAAGATGTAGTAAATGTTGCAAAATGTATAAAACACCTCTGTAATTGCAGTTTAATTATGGTTGTATCAGGGTTTAGTTAATATCAGTCTGTGTATGTCGTCCAAAATTATACAGTTTTCCTCTCTTTTTGGATCAGTATGAGGAAGAAAAGGGCATGACAGCATCTGTAAAACTCAGGCTGACATATGAAAGTAAAAATTACAAACAGATCCCTCTGACTATTTCCAGATTTGTATATCAAAGCTATGACTGTAATTACATCGGGGAACAAAACACAACTGCCAAATAACTCTGTTGAGAAGTTGCAGGAGAAGAAGGGGAATGGGATTAGCGGATTGTGTCTTGAGATAGAATGTTTGGTTTGGTTTGTTTGACAATTTACTCCCAAACTATGCATAGCTCCTGTCTTGGTAATCTGCATTACAGTCTTTGACTGTGTTTGCGGAAGAGAGAAATCAGAAGGTAGATACACCAAATACTTGAAAATAGTTTCAGTTTAGGGCAGTTCTGCAGCTCCTAAACTGAACAATTTGTCACAAGAAGTTTCTCGAGCTCAACAGTGACTGGTCACATTTTGAATGGCTCCAGTTCTGGAAGTTAGTTTTCCATTCATTCACTCAATTGACGTTTCAGAAAATCCTTTTATAAAGAGTTTGAAGAGTGAAACTAAGCCAACTAACTATAAGTTAATTTTGACCATAAAACATTTGACTATGTGCAAAAAAAAAGGGGAAAAGGTATAAGACTGTATATATAATTATTTTTTGTGAAGGAACTACCCATAAACCATTCCTGATGGCGGCTCGCCGCCTCTGGAAACTCCCCAAAACTTTCAAAACTGGCTCTTGTCTATCTCAAAACAGTTTAGGCAACTGCATGTCTTAATCCTCGCTTGAAATGTTTTCAGAAAAACTTTTCGGTGAAGTATTTTTGTAATATAAGACAAAGTTGGAAATGCGGGAGCAGCACATGGAGCAGACACTGAAGACACGCACCCTCACTAGCCGCTCACGGTCAAGGAAACATTTCCATGGTAACAGAGAGCTGTGTGAAGTGCTTTCCATGACATTGTGAATAACACACGTTCATGCCAAGACTTGTGGCTTCTACAGGAGTATACCATTGTTTCACAATCCCATAGCTCCTGGTAAGTCTACTTTGGTTACGATATTATGGTCAAAATCCCGTTTCAGAATATAAACAGGATTTTTACTTCTGGAAAGTCACGGTTGAGCTCTACTGGAAGCCTATAATGAAATACATTCGAAACAAAATAAGGATACGCTGAAGGGGTAAACTTTGTAACAGGCTACTACTATTCAAACGTACGGCAAAATAACATAATCTATCGTTTCATGATCGTCTCCCATATCTTTCCCAACCATCGATATCAGTGCTAACATTCTAAGGACCTCTCAGTCAAGCAAACAACACCAAATAATTCATCAAGATCTACTGACAAAACTATTGTTCCTTTTGTTAACACAGTGAAACCCTCCTTCGAGAAAGCAGCTTATGAATAGATACTATCATGACCAGTGTCTATTATTAAGAATGCTTATATCAACATACTCTGTGTATTCCTAAAAGTGAGACTGTATGTTCTTTGATAGTAATCTGACCCTGACACGCCTCTGCCTCACCTACACAGCTAACTCCCCACACCACATCAAACTCGTGGACCTGTAATTCATACAAGATATTACCTGTGCAGGCATGCACATGTACACATGCAGGCAATCATACACTAATTCCAAATGTCAAAATAATACATTGAGATAAACATCTGAGATGAATTATGGTGCGTCAGAACAGGGGATGTGTGCGTAATATCCGATCCCTCACAAAGAGACTCATGTATTGGCAATTCTGTTTAGGCACTTTACAGCCTCCTCCGCGTCACTGGAGATCACTACATTTTGAAAAAAAAGGGGATTTTCATGGGTTCTTTCAGCAAGTTTTAGCAATGGTGATGATCAGCAAGGCCGGCCAGCACTTTTGATTTTGGAGGAGGTGCTGTGGGACGTAGGGGTATCCATTGATGCCTTTTTAATTGGTGAAACTGAATTATTGGGGGTAGACATACTATACTTATCTATACACTGTTAAGACAGCTCTTACATAAAAGTCTGTGTTGAATACAGCAGGAAATACAAAACGGATGAAAGTATGTTTTTTTTGTCATTTGTTCGAGTTTATTACTCTCATTTTTCTGCCAACATTTTCAAATTTCCAGAGTCAATTCTAAACAACCTCTATCCCACCGCTAACGGTATAATCACGATCATTATCTTCCAACAACTTATCTATTCATTTGCAGCTCTCGTGTCGCTCAATCTGTCCCAATGAGGTGAAATTTGCCTAGTTGACAAGATGGCATTGAGATAATCTCAACAGGGACCTACCGTGACTGTCGTTCTAATTAGGATTCTGTCTATGGCTGGGGCCATCGATTTGTCTTTTCTGCTGTTCTCAACATGGTGCAAGACATTTCCTTTTCTTTTCTCCCATCCCATTTAGTAACAGATGTATTCATAACCTGACATCAGGGAATGCAGTGATTTATAGTTTTCTGGGGAATGCATTTTGGAAAGCTCGTAGGAGGTATCTGCATCTGCAAACCATTTGCATGAGAGGGATAAAAAAAGAGAGTCACGTAGGGAACCATCTTGGGCAACCATGACTATGGTGACCTTTAAATAAATCAGGAATGTTAACTCTCTTTGTAGTAAACCATTTTTACCGGTGAATTGGTAAGCAATCTTTAACTTCACTATGTGTACGAATCCAACTACAAATGATATTCTGCAAACTAAAAAAACTACAGATGAGAGGAAGCACAAGCCTCTGGATTCAACAAACAGTGTGCATACACAATATCATTTTCGTTGTAGTATATGCATAACAATATGGAGCAAAGACAAACAAAGTGTTCTGCTAAAATTGTTCAGGCTGAAACCATTTCCACCATCATAGGACACTAAAACTCAACAACAGCCAAATGAATGGGTTTCAGTATCTCTTCAAGGCAAGGGTAAGACAGGTTTCATTGCATGTTTTATGGGCT
Source organism: Anarrhichthys ocellatus (assembly GCF_004355925.1). Taxonomy (NCBI): domain Eukaryota; kingdom Metazoa; phylum Chordata; class Actinopteri; order Perciformes; family Anarhichadidae; genus Anarrhichthys; species Anarrhichthys ocellatus. Next base: position 2,588,295 of record NW_022280050.1, read on the forward strand.
AATGAGAAAAATCCCCCCACACCACATTGGAGGGCTGCTCTGGTCGGATATCAGTGGAAAGGGCGGAACCTGCATCAAATCAGGATGTCACTGACTCCTCATTTGATATATCAAATAGCCCCAAATCTGTAATATAAAAGCACACTTACGGGTACATGCCATGGCTGCAGGGTCTCCCTCAGCACGGAAGTAGTTTTTTTCACAGCCACAGTGCAGCGACCCCTCATGGTGAGCGAAGCTATGAGGCGGGCACTTTGAACACTCCATATTTCCGACAGTAGATTTGTAGAAGCCCGCCCTGCACACTGGAGACAGAAGAACACAGGACAGATGCATGAGTGTCATGCACATAGATAGCTTTCTAATGGCTGCATTCTTTGCCGGTGCACCTACAAGTAAGAAATGAAAGATGGGGATTATTGAATGCACTCACACACACACACACACACACACACACACATACGTAAACAAACTGCAAGAGGACTCAATGTAAATCTGCTGAAACCATTGAGTGCTGGTTAAAAGAAAAAAAAAAGAAAACAATAATTCTCTGGATCGTCTTTGTCTCTATTTCTCGCTCTCTTCATCTCTCAGGAAGCACAACATGAATAATGCAAATTGTCCCCTCAGATAAAAGGACTGTTCTCTTTAAATATCTGTGGTGTTAAATCTGCACTCAGCAGCTCTTTAAACTCCTACTCGCCACAAATCTGTTGCAATATGTGCAAGTAGTGTGACACGCCACCTCTGCAAAGTGTATTGCACGTGTGTGTATGTGTCTCTGTGTAGGAAGGGAGATCAAATGCAACGTTCCCTTTTGTGTTCATCTCACCTTTCTCGATCAATTTAGTTTCATTGCACTTTTATTTCCTCTTGTCTTCTCCTCTTTCACGTTTGTCATCTTATCTAGACTCGATGATGAGATACAAAGCATTTACTGCTCATAGCCAGCAGGGTTTAACACCAACATCCCTGTACTTCAAAGCAATAGTACTTTTACTGCCATTACACAATAACTGCAAATTCAAATTCAATTTCTTTGCTCCTTAGAAAAAAATATATATTAAAAAGTAAAAACTTTCAGATACTCGAGTGCCCATGACTGGAATTGGGTTCCTAATAGCATTAAAAACATTACACACACACACAGTCATGTTTAAGGCAAAATTGAAACACTGTACCACTGTAAAGACACTTGTATAAACAGGGTTGAATGTAGCTCATTTAATGGACCCGTTTTAATATAATAGGAGATGTGTGTACTTGTGCCTGTTGTTATAATAATGCTTGTGTTTTTTTTTGTGCTTTTATATGCTGCCTATGCCTTATGTTACAATCCACGCACACATAAACACACCCACACACACACACACACACACACACACACACACACCTCTACAACATCAAGGACCACAATGGAAGTAAGTCATGTGACTTTTTTGTGTTATCCTGGTAGTTCTCGTACTTGTGCATGAACAGTACATTGGTGTTTCCCGCGACCCTGAGCGGGATGAGCGGTTAAAGATAATGGCTGGATAATTAATGAATCAGATAATTGTTATTAAAATGCAAACTTGGGACTTTTAAAATAATCTGATATATTGCAGGCATACACAGATAAGCAACCTTACTCTCTCTCTCTCTCTCTCTCTCTCTTTCTCTCTCTCTCATGCATACACACACACACACTACATCAAAAAATGTGTAGCAACAATAGCAGCGAGCCAGCAGAATGTGTGGGCTCAGCAGAACGGGTCTGAGAGATCCCAGTGGTGGACAACATTCTTCTGCAAAAGCCAACCCTGCTGATACTACTGCCATATTCATCACTGACACTGGCACACCAAGGTCCCATGCATGTGTGTGTGTGTGTGTGTGTGTGTCTGTGTGAGTGAGAGAGTAATACAAAGTGAAGCACATTTAAACAGCCTAATATAATCCTACTGATGGAATGACAACCACAACACTTGGTGGATAACACAAAACAGACCACCCTGATTGGTAGACATGTCAGGAAATTAGACCTGACAGCCAGCACCCCCAGCCAATCGGGTAAGAGTAACGAGATAACTGCTGGGTCAGCAGAAATGCATAAGAAGCACAAAACAGAAGTGTAGATAAACAGGCAAACATTAGAATGAATTAATTTCATAACAGTGACCATCTGATCCCAGTATTCACAAACAGCTGTTGACAGAGTACACATGCCCCTAATGGTTTACACCTGGATAGCACCAAGCAAAGATCTCTTCACTATATTTATTGGACAGTCGAACCACAGGGCTGGAGTCCAAGTGGATCTGTTTCCATTTGGTTACTTACCATATTTACTAACTCCTGGCATTGGTCTCACTGGGCATAAGAAACTAATCAATTAGGGATGTATTCATATTCACACGGAAAGATTTGTGCAAGATTTTTTTTTCTAAGTCATATTTCTTGTTTTTTTTATTGCACTGCTAGAATAACCGATTAAGAGAAATGAGATGGATCAAGACAATTCACTAATCTCAAAGAGTACAGCTGTAGACAATAAGGTTGCACTTTCCAAATCTGTCCGTGGCTCTCAGCCCCAAGCCCATTGGCTCCTACTGAAGACTAATTATTTCACAAGTCACATGTCACAAATATGTAGATTCGTTTTGAAAAAGGATAAATAACAGCTGGGCATACTAGTTTTCTCAGAAAGTTGTAACAGTACATTTGTTGAGGACCACTTTCAACTGTGGATGAATACACATTTTTAGGATGAGAACAAATTTGTGGTACTGGGAGTCTGTAGGACTGACTACAATCAAACCACTTAGCAGATGCTTAGTATAAGGCAGGAACATGTCGCCCTGGGCAATGGTGTAGCTCATTGCTTTGGTTTTAATTGTTTATGGACAAAAATGGAGGTAATATGACAGAGGACTGTGCAGTATAATTCTTTAGCTTCCAAAAATACTTTCTAGAATAATCACTTTGTTAAAATAACATAATAAAACACCAGACTTATCCTTTAAGCAAGGCCTTCTGCAACCACTGGAGGAACTTAACATCTCATGAGACATGGACGAACGACTCTGATAAGTCAACACTCCACAAACTTCATAAAAACAGCCTCATTTCCCCTTGACAGTAAAAAAAATATACAGGGATTTTTCAGTGTGTAACACAGCCGTGAAACTTATTAGGCACAGAGAGGACCCCATAAACTTTGATGTAAAAATCAATAACCAAAGCTGCACTTACGTTACGAGGTTTTCATACGACAGTATGGTGATATGTTGTATTTTCTTCACCGCAAACCCTAAAAGTATTTTCATAACAGTAGGAAAAGGATAATAAAAGCTGTTTCTTCCCTGTGTGTCTGCCAGGATAAAAAGCAGCTCTGACAGAGGCTGATGGGAAAATCAGATTCGGCTCGCAGGAGGTTAACTACTCATGTACAGGAGAACCAAGTTGTGATACACTGACATTCACCAGCACTGTGTGCAGGGGCATGAGTGGATAGTATGATACCGTGTGTGGTAGTATGTGTGTGTGTTTGTGTCCCAGGAGATGAAACACAGCACCTCTTCAGATGACAGAGTATGTGTGATTAATTAAAAGATGTGTGTGTGTGTGTGTGTGTGTGTGTGTGCGTGTGTGTGTGTGTGTCTGTGTAAAATACCACAAACGGACAGACATACATTTCACAAGAGCATCAGTGCCTTGACAAATAGAGAGAAAATGAAATATTTGCAGAGGAGAAAAAATATGAAGGTTATCCCCCTGAATCATCTTTTATTTATTTTCAAATCAATAACAGCAGCAGGAACAGCATGTAAGGTCTGTATCACCGTATCGCTGTAAGTAGTCCTTTGTGATACACACACACGAACACGCATCCCTCTCACACACAGACAAACATGCATTCAAATTCTTGCATTCAAATTCTCACACAGCCTCAAGGGTAAAGGGTATAACACAACGTCTTGCTACTTTCTACATAATGACAGCTGGAACACAATCTCTTCGTTCACTGTTAAAGAGTAGTACACACTTACATTTACACACACACACACACGCACATGGGCACACGGGCACATGTGCACACGTACAGCTGCAGCAGCCACATGATATGGTGGTTGTAAAATAACTGGGGCTGAAATTTGCTCAATCAATAGTCTAGGTCATGGGACACCCTCATCAATAATTAACGTGACTGCTGGATGGTCCAGTGGTCACATGCAGTCCCTCTACTTTACTACATGTTAGTTGACAACCTGACCTGACCTTGGTGAGACCGAATTTTGTTACCATGCATCTTTTAAAAGGGACGGATTTCAAAGAATCTTGAGACAACAAAGACAATTCATTGTCTAAATTGATGACTTTAAAGCAAAGATAATTCACAATGTTGAGAGTGGTTTTAGAATAGAATCTGTTTGGGATTGGCTTAGAGCTGAACGTTTTACATCCGCTGTCACTGTGTGAAGAAATGACATGAACTTTAGAACCACAAATCCATTACATGATTACAATCTCATCAGAAGCATTAATAAGCCTTTGATAGAATTTACCATGATCATCAGAAAACCATGGGTGAAGATTACACCTAACATGCTACTTCTCACATTACTTGTGTCCTCTTCACCTTGACCTCAAAGGATACGTGTACATTGACTGGTGTCACGTAGGGGAAATGGGAAAGTACCTCTTCCCTTGACCCCTATCTTTGTGTCAGCCTAACCTGAAGCTTCAGATTTGCTCTCCATCGCTCTCTCTTTCCCTCGCTCGCACACTTCAAGGTTCAGTCTAGCTGCAGCCGGAGCAAAGCGCCGTCCCAACAATTGATTTCCTGTTTCCATACCACCTCCACCTCTTTTCTTTTTCAATCCGACAAGATCCCAATGGCTTTCGCTCCCTCTCTCCTCCCCTTCCATCTTCCTCCGTCTCCACCTCCCCTTTCTTCCTGCCCACCCTCCTCCAGTTCTTTTCTGTGGCTTCCCCTTCTCTTTCTTTCACTCCATCCTTCCCCCTTAATTAGAATAGCTCTCTTTGAAATGGAAAAGTTATTTACTTTGACAGCTCAGGCATTTGGCCGGCGGTCTTATCCGGAGCCACTTGTAATGTTACTGGAAACATGGCAACAGTAAACATCGTGCCCCCCTACCATGAAATCCGCCTTCGGTCCAACCAGTAACAAGCTACAGAAATCTGGAAAAGGTCAAAGTCTTTTATGAAACCACGGTACATTTTGATGGGAAGATTTTCCCAGGCTGATAATTGTGTTATTGTTTGAGAATAGTGCACTTTGGCATGACACAGGCACATAAATGAGTAATAACATAGAAGTGCACGCACAGCTACATTTTCATCTATTCATTAATGATGATCTTTTTTCAAACATCTGAATATGAGCCGAGAGTTTAAGGATTGAAAGCTGTATGAAGGATTTGTGGCATATTTTTTCAAATTTAAAGACACTGAATTTTGGCACAAAATATTAAATATCAGCAGCTATCCATGAATATTGTCACCTTTAAATCCTGGATGACCTAACCCTGAGATAGCTGTAATAACAAGCACGCATGTCACAGAAAAGTAAAGACACATTGCTATACTGAGGGCTCCAGTTCTCTCTAACAGACAAAGTGGCACAGACATCCATAAAGCTGAATCACAATCAATTTGTTGAAGCTAAAATGTCCGTAACCCGATAAAATTAAGTCATTTTTGTCAGAGATATAAATGAAAGCAATCATCCAAATTGATAGGTTGTGTCTTGGGGCAAATTGCTATGCATTCCATCTATCTTATGTTAAATTATTTTTTCATTTGCCATGATAATCACATTGGGAACATATTGGAGTTTTTTCTTATGTCAGTTTGGTGAGCCAATGGGCTGTTGCTCGCCATGTCTGAGCAGATAATGATTCTGTACATCTGCAAGTTTC